>NW_026622930.1:38812644-39115675 GCF_023065955.2 Ursus arctos | reverse complement strand
ACCTCTCTCATGACTTTCTCCTTTTAATATAGAATAAGGACCCCAATCCTTAATAGTTCCTACAAGGCAGTGCATGAGCTCACATCGGCTTCCTCTCTGGTCTCATCTGGGGCTACATTCCTTCTTTTTGCTCCACTCTAGTCACACTGGCCTTTTGTGAGTTTTTTAAACCTTCCATCATAGGGCATTTGCACTTACCAGCCCCTCTGCCTAGAGAACTCCTTTCTGTCGCCTTCTCCCCCGTTCCCTTGCATTCCTGTCTCCACATGAATGTTAGTCTTTCAGAGGAAGCTTTCCTTGGCTTGTAGGACATCAGCACTGCCTATAATTATATTTTTGTGATGAATCATTACCTGCCACTGTAGACTGTAGGCTTTGTGAAGACTAGAACTTTGTCTGTTTGGCATGTTATTAGATCCTTAACACTCAGCATTTGGAAAAACTGCTAGATACACAAAACCTATTTTTGAGTGACTGTAGGAGGAGAATCTGGCAACCAGGAGACCAGTTAAGAAAAGGTATTGTAATAGCCCAGAGGAGAAATGAAAAGAGTCTGAATTAAGGCACGGTGAAGCAGGAGAGATTTTAAGGAGGTAGTATATGGTTTAGGGTCTTTGGATATAAACAACAGAAACAGGGCACTGTCTCACTTGAGAAAAAAAAAAAAGATTTGTTGGAGGGATAGGGGGAGTTCAAATTACAAAAGGATAATCTAACAGCCAGCCCCAAGAACAAGAGAAGTTGGGGCAGAGACAGCAGGTAGCGAAGCAGAAACAAATGGAGGGTGATCTCTTTAAAGCACTATTGGAGTAAATCCACTTCACCATTTGTCAGACCTTGTGTCATTTCTCTCAAGATCCCAGGTCCAGGGAGAGTCCGGCAGTCCCAGCAAGGCTGCATGCAGGGGAGGGATAGTTTTCCACAGGAAAAGGTGAGTGTCGTTGATAAAGGAAGGCGAAAGGAAGGATGCCAACCGAATCCACAGACATCCGCCTCAGGAGCATCAACAGACAGGATGGAAGGGCCTGGACAGGCAGCCAGGGATAAATGCAAGTTCGAGGCTCGCGGGATGGCGGTACCATCCATCAGGTTAGCGGATATGGGAGGAGGGGCACATTCTAGGGGGCAGATGAGTCTGACTTGCCCACCAAGTAGTGGACCTGAAGTATGGCTCCGGACCTTAGGATTTAGGGATTTGGAAGTTGTCAGCCTCTCTCTACAAGAAAGAAAGGCATGGGCATGAATGTGATGACTAGAGACAGGGTATTGAGTGGAGAGAGAGAAGAACCATGGGGGGAACGCTAGGGACTAGAGAAAAATTAAGAAGCAGGTAACGGGAGAAAAGCCAGGCAGGTTGGAGTGACATGTTTCATGGGGCACACTGGCCAATTGAGAAGTCAGCGGTCTTGTGTTTTTGGTTTTCATTTTGTTTTGCTTTTCAAAGCTCATTTTCTCAGCCTCTTCTCAGGAACATTGCTGCGACCATGAGGTCACCTCTCAGCGGAGGACTCACAGCTCCTTATGTATTTGAGTGCAAAAAGGAGAAGGCTCACCTGTAAAGCCTTGACCCGTATGGGCAACTAAAACAGATGGGTTAGGAAGTTTTGCTACGCCAGCGCAGTCCTACCAGCAGCATCATCACCTGGGAGCTTGCTAGAACTGCCCCACCCCTACCTACTAAATGAGAATCTGCAATTTAAGATGCCCAGGTAATTCATACCCACAGGTATGAGAAGCATTGTCCTAAAGAGGGATGGTATGGAATTTGTGGGTTTTAGGAGATGAAGAGAAGGGTGCCCCAACTCTTATGGAGTTTAGAGGACTTGGAGCAAAACTCATTGCAACTTCATGGCGAAGAGCAGATGGCCCTGAGCCCACACGACTGCAGCACTGGTGGGTACCAATGGGGACTGGGGACTAACCTGGTGACCTTGAGAGCTCCCGTGAGTGTCTCTGTGGCTGACCCAGCACCAAGGGCATGGAGGCACCTGCCCCAACATGTACCACACTCGCCTGCCAGGAGGCCGCAGCAGCAGCCACCATGGATCGCGTAAACCCTCGGGGGACTGTTGGATCTGGCAGTTAGCTCAAGCATAATTTCCAGTGAATAATGAGGTAGAAACCAAATGATGATAGTCAAATAACAAATGGAAGACGAGTGTACCCCATGAGCAGTGAGTCAGGAATGTAGACATTTGACTACAAAAGGAAGGAAACGGGCGACAGCAAGCTAAGGAGGAAGGCAGACAAAGGACGTTTGTGCCATTTTGTTTATGATGAGCACGCTTAAGTGCCTAGAGCTAAGAGATCAGTGAGGGAAAGGAGTTGGCTTGAAAGAGGTTAATTAATGAGGCAAGACCCTTACCAAGGATGGGAAGGGATAGTTGTGAGCAATATTTAGAAGGTAGACTCAGCGGGGCTTTGTGACTGGTTAAACACATGGAGGTGGGGGGTGGGGGAATTAATTTCCCTAGTGTTGACTCCAGGAGAGGCGGTGAAGTGCAGAAGGGGTGAATATTACTGCACAGTGTGTCTCTGGTTTGGATTAGAATTTAGGAAGACATAGGCAATGCCTACTTTTTAATGTAGGCAAGTTAATATGACTTGTGAAATTTGGAGAGAAAATAGTAGCTCTATTTTCATTTTATTTTTTTAAAGACTTTATTTATTTGACGGAAAGAGAGAGATTACAAGCAGGGGGAGCGGGAGAGGGAGAACCATGCTCCCCAACCGAGCAGGGAGCCTGATGCGGGGCTCCATCCCAGGACCCTGGGATCATGACCTGAGCTGAAGGCAGAGGCTTAACTGACTGAGCCACCCAGGTGCCCCTCTATTTTCATTGTAAAAGGAAAGGACAGCAAATCTCCCTAATGTGTAGAAAGTTGCCTGTCATAGTAAGCTAGTGACAGTGTCATTTGTTTGAAGATAAGTGATTTCTTTACCACAGAATGTTATAGAGAATGAGTGGAAAACATTTGCATTAGGTTTTGTATAATAGGGAAATCAAGAACATTAACTATAAAGTTATAAAGCTATAAATCTTGCATTTTGGTCTGGTAATTCAATCACAGACTTAATAACTGGGTGACAAAATCAGTTAAAATTAATTACTTCAGGGGCACCTGGGTGGCACAGCGGTTAAGTGTCTGCCTTCGGCTCAGGGCGTGATCCCGGCGTTATGGGATCGAGCCCCACATCAGGCTCCTCCGCTATGAGCCTGCTTCTTCCTCCCTCACTCCCCCTGCTTGTATTCCCTCTTTCTCTGGCAGTCTCTTTCTCTGTCAAATAAATAAATAAAATCTTTTTAAAAAAATTTACTGTATGCTCAGAAAAAAAATGCCTCACAGGCTCTACTGACTATTGAGAGCATCACATATTGAATAACTTCTTAATACCTCGTCTTATAGCGACTGAAAAATCAAATTTTATTTTCAAAGATTTTATTTATTTATTTTAGAGAGTGAGCGCACAGGAGAGAGCACAGGGGCAGGGGAAGAGCAGAGGGAGAGAAAGAATCTCAAGCAGACTCCACGTGAGCGCAGAGCCTGACGCGGGGCCCAGTCTCACGACCCTGAGATCATGACCTGAGCCAAAACCAAGAATCGGCCACTTAACCAACTGAGCCACCCAGGCGCCCTGATCAGATTTTATTTTTAACAGGTTCACAGACAATTAACTAGCAAGAAGTAATAGTTGACATTTCTTTCAGGCTTCAAATCTACCCAGCATGTAGTTGGTCGTGTAGGAGACTCACCCTACTGCAGTAATTCACTGATTTGCACTGTGTTTATAATGCAGTAAACAACCCCTTTTATAAGAGCCTTAAAGATAAAACAAAAGTCTGAATGTTCACTGGTCTTCTCACATCAGCTCAGGGCACTTCAGTACCTTGGAGTACGAGCTGGACTTCGCAGCAGAGAACACCGGCTATAACAACATCTGTCCCAAGAAGTTGACCCACCCCAGTCCTTCCCAGGCCAAGTGTGCTAAGGGTTGAATCCATCTCCCTTACATCCTGCTCAGAGAGAGGACATTATCTTACTCAAAAACTGGAAGACTAAAATAATGAACTTGTAAGAGTCATTGCTGTAAGGGCTACAATTCAAGCTATCATTCAGAGAGCATCTAAAACAAAATACTACAGTAGCTAGCAGTGAGTAACATTTTACAAGTAACAGGACTAAGGTATTAATTTTACCTGATATGGTAATAACTAGAAAAATATTCCGAATTTGCAGCATTTTGTAAGTTAGACATAGGAGACATTGATGCCAATTACATGTGCAAATATGAGGTATAATGATTCTATTTAGTCATAGCATACTATTTTAGAAAGAAAGATAGTCGTACAATTTGGATATCATTTTCCACAAAATTCAGAGAAAGCTCTGAAAAGTCCTGAAGTCACTTGAGAAGGAATCCATCCTGCAGTGGGTCGTCATCTTCTACTGTGAAACTTGCTGTGCCTGTGTAATGGGCTTGTCCAGACACTTCCACTATAACAGCTTTAAAATCCCCACATTTTGCTTCCTGAGAAAAGATGAAAGGAATATAATATCAAAATACCGCACTTATATTGTGTCTGGCCTTGAGTCATATTCCTGACTTTTACCATTTTAAAGAAAACCCAAGGGTTAATCTTGTAGGTAATGGAAGATTTTTAAGGAGAGTGACATGATCACATTTGTGTTTTAGATAAGTTTAGCTGTAAAATGAGGACAAATCAGAGAGGAAAGCAACTAGAAACCAGAAAAACTTCTTCAGAGGAAACCTTCATTCACTGATGGACTCTAGAGTCACTCAGGCAGTTTTTAGGGAGGATGGAGAAGAACAAAACAGAGATACTTTGCAGGTAGAATTGGCAGGCCTGGGGACTGATGTACGTGGGGGGTGAGGAGTAGGAATGAGTTCAATGTGAGCGTAGTTCCTAGTTGGGGTGTGAGGCAGGGACTCCCATTAACCAAGATAGGGCATGAGATGGGAGGAGCACATTTAGGAAGAAAGGAAGAGCTTTTTAACAAGATGACATATCTCTGAGACAGTCATCTCGAGATGAGTTTTGTGGACAGCTGGGAATATGAGTGTTAGACTCAGGAGAGAGGCACACAGTCGGCACGGGAGGGATGAAGGTTTGGGAGTCATGATCAGTGCGTGGTTGGGGGTTGAAGTCTCAAAAGTGGGTGAAATTGCCCAGTGGCAGCAGAAGAGATGAGGAGGAAACTAACAATGAAATGCTGGGGACCGTAAGTGGAAGGACAGGGAGAGGAAGCTGGGGCAGGGAAAGAGACTGAGACGGTACCATCCGAGAGCTTGGAAAAGTCCGGACGGAGAGGGAAGGTGTGTGGTAAGAGTGAAGATGTCCTGTCAAGTATGATTATTAACTATAAAAGAAATAAGTCCAAATCTTAACTACAGAGTATCCTTTCTATTTCTTAATTTTTTAAAGATGTATTTATTAGTTAGAGAGAGACAGAGTGTGCGCTCGTGCAAGCATGAACAGGGGGAGACGCAGAAGGAGAGGGAGAGATACAGACTCTGCTAAGCATGGAGCCCCTTTTGGGTGGGGCTTGGTCTCGGAACCCCAAGATTCTGACCTGAGCAAAAACCAAGAGTTGGACGCTCAACGAACCAAGCCACCTAACTGCCCCTTATTTCTTAATTTTTAAACACGAGAATAACTAAATCTTATGGTAAGGCATAAATTATTAGATTAGGGTACAGTAATTTCATTATCTTTTTATAAAGCTGCTGTAATAAAAGTCTCATTGAAAATTTGCTTTGTCTAATAACAATACAGTAGTGCTTAACAGTGCAGGGTCTACTCAGAGAGGTCCGCATGCAGAGTCTGGCTCTGATACTCACTATCTCTTCGACCTCTGGCAAATTACCTAAACTCTGTAACTCTCCATTTTATCATCTGTTTAAAAAGGATAATAACAGTACTGACCTGCCAAGATTCTTGTGAGGATTAAATGAGATGGTATGTATATATTTATTTTACTTTATTTATTTATTTATTTATTTATTTATTTATTTATTTGAGAAAGGCACATGCAGAGGGAGAGAGAGAGAGGGAATCTTAAGCAGGCTCCACGCCCAACTCAGAGACCATTGTGGGGCTTGATCTCACAGCCCTGAAATCATGACCTGACCTGAAATTAAGAGTTTCAGTTAATAACACTTAACTGACTGAGCCACCCAGGTGCCCCAAGAAGGTATGCATAAAGTACTTAGCTTGGAACTTTACAGTGAAGCACCCAATAAATGTTATAGATTGTTTTATTTTCAATCTCAGACTTGAAAACAATATGTTCCAAATTTTTGCATATGACAAAAATGGTTTGGTATCTCATAAGACCACTATATTAAATAAGAATCCCTAACTTAAAACAAAATTCAATATTCAGGAAAACCAAACTTCAAAAACAGCTGTATTAGGATATAAAAGTCTATATTAGGATAGATTTTTTTGTTTTGTTAAAGGACTCTATGAATAGATTCATTTACTAAATGTATCTACTAAATTCATTCACTAAATTTAATTAGCGTAGATTTCATTTACTATGATTTGTTAGTAAATAGAGTTTACTATTTCTGTTAACACATTTAAAACTTGATTCTATTACAAAAGTTTTATTTTTCACAACTTTTCAGGACTTTCACATCCTATTATAAAAACTGAAACACTCCTGTAGAATAAAAACAAAAACGACAAAAAAATCCAAACCCTAAGTTAGTGGTTCTCAAACTTTTCGGTTTCAGGACTCCTTTATGCCTTAAGATTTGAGCATCTAGGGGCACCTGGGTGGCTCAGTTGGTTAAGCATCTGCCTTCAGCTCAGGTCATGATCCCAGGGTCCTGGGATAGAGCCCCATATAGTGCTCAGTGGGGAGAGTGCTTCTCCCTCTGCCTGCCGCTCCTCCCTGCTTGTGCCTCTCTCTCTCTCCCTCTGACAAATAGATAAAATAAAATAAAAAGATTTGAGCATCTAAAAGTTTTTGTTTATGCAGGTTATATATATTAATATTTACCATATTGGAAATTAAAGGTATTTGTTCATTAATTCATTAAAAAATAAAAAACCCATTACATGTTAACAAAAACAACATATTTTGGGAAGAGAACTATATTTGCCAAAATAAAAAATTTTAATGAGGAAAATGGCATGTCTTTTACAATTTTGCAAACCTCCTTAATGCTTGGTTTTACCGAAGACAGCTAGATTCTCACATCTGCGTCTGCATTCGGTTAGCGGGCTGGTCACCTACCGCGTAGCCTCTGGAGGGTCCACTGTTCACTTGTGAGACAATGAAAGTGAAAAGCAAATAATGTCTTAATGTTACTGCATACTAAGTTGTGACCTTGTGGACCCTTGGAAAGGACCTTGGGGACCCCCAGGAGTTCCAAACCGCACTTTGAGAATCAATATCCTAGCAGAACAGAAGTTTCTACAGGCCTGCTTTAAAATTCTCTTTTGAGAGCTGAGTGAAGAAACTTACCTAACACCCAGCTCAGGCCTCTTCCGTTTCCAAAGTAACACACTTACAAAGAAGCAGCTAAGGATGTCACTCACCCTCACAGCCTTCCCCGTGAATACTGAGCCAGTTGCACTGCTTTTAAAAGCTCTGGTCTGGTTCAGTTCTAGAAGCCCTTTGTGATACTGTAAGGCAATTCGGGCCGTCACGCCCGATCCAGTAGGACTTCTGTCAACCTGTTTCAGAGTAAATGAAGAGGAGAGTGTTCACAGTGTTCCAGTTCATGCCATCGGGCTTTTGTGCCGAATGTTACAGTTTTAATACCTGTTCATCTGCAAACACGCAGATGTTGGTGGTTGGTTCCTCGCTGTAAGGGTCTTTTCCATCTGTTAATATAGTTCCATACAGAAAGGAAAGGTCTTCACTCTCAGGATGATTAATTTTAAACTGCAAATGACAAGGAAAGTTATGTAATATACATTGTCGTGTAAGATTACATGTAAAATAAATATTTTGATTCAAATTTATCTTTATAAATAATATAGATGGGGTACTCTGAGGCATAACTTTTCACTCTGTCATTTTTAAAATACCTTTTGGGTCAAGGCAGTAAATGATGTCTTTGTCTAGATGAATAAACATAGTTTCATTGGAAGTTATGATTCTTATCATAGCATCCCTCCTAAGGCATCTGTCCTACATATAGCCTCTGCTAAAGGAACAGTCCTCTCTCACACACACACACACTCCAAACGCGTGAAGCACTGACGCCAGGATGGTTAATCCCAGACTGGCCACGGCTCAGACGAGGGGCTAAGGCAGTCCTGTGCTCCCTCTCAGGAGCTTGAAGGGGATAAGGTAGAAGAGGCAGACAGTGAACGTCTGGGGCTGGAGTTAATACCATTGGCAGAGACGAGGCCTTGGAAGAGGCTGTGAGGAGGCTGTGAGGGTGAGTGACATCCTCAGCTGCTGCTTTGTAAGTGTGTTACTTTGGAAACTGAAGAGGCCTGAGTTGGGTGTTAAGTAAGTTTCTTCACTCAGCTCTCAAAAGAAAATTTTGAGCAAGCCCAAGTTATAAGAATGCAGAAGCTATTTATTAGGTGGGAGAGCGGTTGGATGAAAAAAAAAAAGATCTGTAAAGGATGAAGTCAGCTGGTATTATTATAAAAAGCAGCAGACACACTCAGAAGCGGGCACTGGCACGGTCGCTAAGCCCATCAGCGGTAAAGCGAGGGAGGCCCAAGTGTGCCGTGCTTCCTGCTCTTCTCGGGAGGTCTAGGTTAACTTTTCCTCAGTTTCTGTGACGTCTGCTAGCTCTCAAACTATGATCTCCCCTCCACGCGCATCCTTACAATCAGACCTTCCTCTCCTACTTACCTGTCATCTGAAGCACGTGGATAGATTGGGGTTCTTAAAATCCAGAGTCCATCTAAAGCCAAGTGTCAGAGGTCTTCCTGCTGGATCTTTGTTGTCCTTCCTCTTAAAGCCCCCGTGCCCCACCCCCACCCGAGCACCATTACCTCACACTCTTCACAGGATGCTTCCCCCCTCTCCCCAGACTGAGCTCCTGGAAGGCGGGTTTGTTCTTTCCTGGGGTCTCTAGCATCTAACATGGCATCATGTGCGACTCAATAAGTTCTAGGTAAATGCTTGTTATAAGAATGAATACGCCTGAAACTAATATTACACCGTAGGTTAACTAACTGGAATTTAAATTAAAACTTAAAAAAATTAATGAATGAAGATGAATGTATTAACTTCCGCCCCCACCAAAATGGCCTTCCCTAAATCTGCATCAGCGGTGTGAACGGTCAGCCATTCACAAAGTAGTTCTGCTGCCTGATCCCGCTCTACTCGATGATGCTGTATATATATGGTCATCTCATAGGTGCTGTTCTCCTATTTTTCTCAGAATCCCTCAAAGTCCACCCCTCCCACCTTGTTAAGAAGTTCAAGCCTTCATGAGAAGTTCAAAATTACTCTTATCAAGAAAACTATGCCTTTTTCTCTTGATCTCATTAAAAATAAAGTGAAGTTATTTCATGCCAAATTTTAGCTCAAACTATTAGCTGTCTGCTTAGTGAATAAAAAATTGATATAAATGCAGAACAATTTGGATCCTATTCAAAAATTGATATAAATGCAGAACCTCATTTGCCTAGAACTTATTGATAAATGCAGAACCTCATTTTCCTAGAACTTATTGGGTCGCACATGATGCTGGGTTATATGCTAGAGGCCCCAGGAAAGAACAAACCCGCCTTCCAGGAGCTCAGTCTGGGGTGGGGGGGCGGAGCATACTGTGAAGAGTTGTGAGGCAATGGTGCTGCAGTGGGGGTGGGGCACAGGGGCTTTAAGAGGATAGAGAACAAAGATCCACAGTTGCTATCATAAACTAAGTCCAGCTATTGGTATTGACAGTCCTAGATATATGACAATTTAGAACAGGAATACAGTATATATTTTCATCTGGCTTAAGTTACAAATCATGTTAAAGTCTCAGGTATGTTAGGCCCATAGTAATTATTAGTACAAGTCTATTAGACACTATTTTTCACAAGTTATTTTCTACTTAGAATAGTGATTTAAATTCTCATATGCTAAAATATTTAAATACTGTATATGAGTTTTATTTACAGGTCCCAATGTAAAATGGCAGACTTGTGCTAGAAATAAAAGAATATTCTAGACATATTTATTATCCAAAGTGATTTTATCAGAATAGTTTTCCCAAGCCAAAACTAGACTTACTTGAGTAGTTATTTAGGTAACTTCTTAGCAATATAGCAAAATTTTACTAGTTAGGAATTAATGTTCTCTGTGAAATAAGAGAAAGTCTGATCAGATTTAATGAAATCTATTTTGTGAGCTATAGTTGACATTCATTATTTGCAAGTTTTGCAGAATGACCACATATAGCAAAACATATGCATTTCAAATTAGTGAAATACCGTTTGATACATTTTCTATATGTGTAAATAACCACAAATTATACTAGTATGTATAAAATTAAAGTTAATAAGTTACTTATTGAACATTTATGATAGGCACAATTCTAAGTCCTTTGCACGTATTGACTTACTTCATTCTTATAACTCCCTATGAAGCAGGTGTTTTGTAATTTCCGTTTCAGGACGGAAAGGTTATGTAACTCATTCAAGGTTGCAAAACTTAAAAGTAGCAAAACTGGGACTCCTAGATAGTCTTGCTATAGAGCCCTAGATTGTAACCAGTACCTTATCTTTAGTCCTACTAATAATTTAAATATATAGATATTAAACTGTCTGTGTAGATGTGTAATTTATATTCTCCCCATGCCGAAGAGGAGGGCACTTGTGATGAAAGCAGTGTCTGTACTGACCTGAGCTTTGACGGCTTCCGTCACTGCACTTGCTGCATCCACAAGGTCCCTTGTCTTTGCAGAACAAATGTCAAGTCCTAATTTTTCAGCACTAACAAACGCATAAAATGCCCCACCATATGCAATGTCTACCAACATCTTTCCACGACCAGGAACATCCACTAAGAGATCTAGAAAAGATGCATTCGAAAATAAGTTTGTCCAGCGTTTTTAATATGTATATTTTGGTGGAGGGGTATTTTTTCCTATCATAGAAAGGAATGAAGCAAAAAATCATTTTTAAAACGAGTAAGCATCAAATAGTAATAGACCTTTAGTTGAGTGCATCAATTTTTAACTTAATGATACTCGCATGAGTTTTAGAACATCTAATGCCATGTTTTTCTTAAATCATGTATACTTATTTTCTTAACTACTTTGAGGATCTTTGCTAGGAAACCTCCTAGAGATGGAGAGAGGAGAAATCCTGGGACATCAACGTGTGAAAAAAATGATGGAAAATGTAAGTTCCCTCTCACACTACTAGGAATCATTTAAAATAGGATTTGGGATCCTATTCACAAATTGACTTTCTTCAGCTATAATGTCAAAACAAAATGAAAAAACGATTTTTTTAATGTAAGTTATATATGCTAATTCGTCTATGAATTTTCATCTCATGAGACCATCCTGCAGGCAAATACTCAGAATAAAGCCATTATAGAATCACTGATGTTTACAGTATCATTTTGTGTCAGGGTTTTTGAGTATTCTAAGTCCCCAGCTCACCCAAAGTTTCACCTGAAGATCAGTTGTTTGAAATCCTAAATTTGTATTTCCAAAGGAATGGGGCTGGATGATATTTTGGGATATTCAAACTGTTGTACCCCTTCTTGCATTTTCTTCCTCCTCCTCCCCAATTCAAGCTGTCTTGGTGATCACTGCCTTTGGGAGAGTGTATGGCAGGGGAGAAAGCAGGTTTTATGGAAACCTAAGATTTGGGGAGAAAGAGGTTTGTTGGCAAAGCAGTGTCCTGAAGGGTCACCATATTTCTCTTGGCCAATAGAGAAATTTCCTCTGGACTGAGAAAAGAGGTGGCAAGTCTGGAGTGCAGAGGACGTGTGTTGACTTCCCCACAGCACTATAGGGAGGCTGCGGGGTGTGACAGAGGTAGCAAAGAGGAGGGGGAAGCAGGGACAGGGGCAGGGGCCACACAGCCAAGGGCAGATGATGCTTCACTCGTTGACCATGTAGGCTGATGACCAAAAGGGCCTCCTCTCCAAGGCCTTGGCTCTTCGAAGAAACCTTTGCTACACGTGTATCAGGAAAGGGGACAGCATGTAGACAGATGAAGCTAGGCAAATCAACAAGGCAGAATGGGACACCTGGGTAGCGCAGTCGTTAAGCGTCTGCCTTCGGCTCAGGGCGTGATCCCGGCGTTCCGGGATCGAGTCCCACATTGGGCTCCTCCGCTGGGAGCCTGCTTATTCCTCTCCCACTCCCCTGCTGTGTTCCCTCTCTCGCTGGCTGTCTCTCTGTCACATAAATAAATAAAATCTTAAAAAAAAAAAAAGGCAGAATGGGGTCTCATATTCAGAAATTCTGAAAAATAAAATATTTCTTGTATTCCTGAGTTTGCACACTGAGTCATACAAAGATATCAGTATGCTCTCAGTTCCAGGCTAGCCCACAGAGCCCTTTGAACACATGATGTGTCAAAGCAGAGCAAGTTTATAATCAAGAGAGTAAAATATGCCTGTGGAACTTAAGAGCAACTATGGATGAAACATGTCTTTATCTTGATGCTGATGCAACAGAAAAATCAGACTTAATGAAAGGAGAATGAGGAAGTAGATGGAAATGAGGGGCTGCTGGAAGCTGGAAAGCTAAGCTAAGCGTGGCTTTGGTGTCCTCATGGGTAACATGGAGCTGCTATCCCCCCTTGAAAGGACTGTTGTGTGAATTCCACGTGATGATGTGTGGGGAGTGCTTGGCACACATCAGGAATACATTAATGTTAATAGTAAGGCCAAAAATTTAATTTCCAAGGGGAATAGGGTTCTTAAGAGAATATTTACATTTGCTAATCGCCATATTCTTCTCCCAATTTCATTTACTTACTCATTCAACAAATGTTGACTACCTACTGTTCGAGCACTTGAATACAGTAACGAAGTAGTTTTCATGTTAGCAGAGTGGAATAGAAATGAACTCAGCAGTCCTCTGAGGTGGGTACTATTGTCACCTTCATTTTGCAGGTGATGACCTTGAGGCGTGGATTCCCTTTCGCAAGGTCATCAAAATGCAGAGGGGACAGAGCAGTGGTCTTGAACACTTTGTCAGTCCACCCTTTTAGCATTTTTCAAAGTAGGGAATTTCAGGTCTTTTTTAGTGACTCAAAGTGACCATCACTGCCCACCGATTATTGTGTAGTCACATGGTGATGCTCGGCCCCAGCCAGCCCTGAGCTATGATGTCGTTGGTGATCCTGCTGCCAGCTGTCATTTCGCACAGATCTAGAGTGCTTCCAAACTGCTGCTGGGGCTGCCTAGGGGGAAACTGGATAGCTAAACTATTGAAACTGCTGAGATTTTTGAGATGCAATCCTAAACAAACTCCTGTCTACCTCAAGTGCCCTCCCAATCCGGATGTGACACCGTTCTCTCCTAGAAGGCAAAGTGCCATCAGTTTCCACAGGGGAATTCTTCATCGACCTGTGTGTTTCAGCTGTCTTGAGGTTGCTCTAAGGCTGACAAATGCCTGAGCTATCACTGCCTCATTCATAATTAGGCTAAGCTAGAATACAAATCCTCAAGAAAGATCAAGATCTAAAAGAATGCCCCCAATGTTTATAGGAGCATTACAACAATAGTCAAATTATGGAAAGAACCCAAATATCCATCAACTGATGAATGTATAAAGATGTGGTGTGTATATATATATGTACATATATAATGGAATATTAGCCATCAAAACGAATGAGTCTTGCCATTTGCAACAATGTGGATGGAACTAGAGTGTATTATGCTAAGCGAAATCGGAGAAAAACAAATACTGTACGATTTTACTCATCTGTGGAATTTAAAAGGCAAAACAGATGAACATGGGGGAAAGGAAAAAAAAAGAGAGGCAAACCATGAGAAATTCGCAATGATAGAGAACAAACAGGGTTGCTGGAGGGGAGGTGCAGGGAATAGACTAAATGGGTGATGGGTATTAAGGAGGCAATTGTGATGAGCACTGGGTATTATACCTGCAGTCTTTTTGTCTCTAGAAATATATTTTAAAAATTTCTAAGTACTTTGCATACTCTCATTTAATCCTCACCAAAAAATGAGATGATAAATGAAAAAATATAGGCACAGAGAGGTTAGTAATTTGATTACGGTTGCATAGCTTTAAAGGGTTGTTAGGATTTGGACTCGAGGTCTGTTCCTGTTCTTAAAGAAAAGGAGCAGCAACATCTTGCTTATAAATTGCTTAGTTCATTCTTATTTAATTATTTCCCAAAGAAGTGGGAAAGGCACTTTTTCTAGGTGAGGAAAACAAGACAGCGTTTAGTAACTTGTCAGGGGGTAATGTCTAGTAAGTGTATTCTGAACCAGCCGATGAACCCTGGTACATTGGCCGTTCTTTGTTCTTTCCTTGACCCTGTCAGACTTACCCAACTGTGAAATCTCTGGGAATGTCTGACAGTGGGGAACGAGGCTCTGAGTAAGGGAGATACGGAATTCAGTACTCCTCAGGGGTCTCTCAAGACCAAGACGAAATAACCTGCGGGATAATCGAATTGCATGCACGGCACAAATCTGCAAGGCTAAGATGCTGACACACATTTGCATTGATTTTGAGTTTTCTTTTTATTAATTACAAAGGCTCATGGGTGGGTTAATTGCACTGTGTGAATTCCAGGCCAGAGAGACAGTTAGTGTAGTTAGTTGTGTCCCGGAGCTGGGAGGGTCTCGCCGTTTACCTGTGGCCAGCGCGAAGGCCGGGACGCTGTGGAAACGCACCGGGCCGCGGCTGCGGCCGCCCTCGCATTCCACGAAAGCGGCCACCAACCCGCATGGGCAGTGGATGTTGACACGGACCTCGCGGGCGCCGGCCGGGGGTGCGGGTACCAGCCCGAAGTCGAGGGCGAAGCGGCCCAGCGCCAGCACTGCGTGGCCGCACATGGAGCTGTAGCCCTCGTTGTGCAGGAACAGGACGCCCAGGTGCGCGTCCGGCAATTCGCTAGGCACCAACACAGCCCCGTACATATCCCGGTGGCCCCGAGGCTCGAAGATGAGCCGTCGTCGCAGGTGGTCAAGGTGCTGGCGCATGTAGCGCCGCTTGGCCAGCAGCGTGGGGCCGACCACTTCCGGACACCCCGCCAGCACGATGCGCAGGGGCTCGCCGCCCGTGTGCATGTCCACCACCGACAGCGCCGGCGTCCCCGGGTCGTGCGGTGGCAGCCCGGGCACAGCCAGCGCCTTCTCCATCGCCTGCATCCAGGAACGCTACCACCAACCTGAGGTGCGTGTTTGGAGCCTCTAAAACACACGCCCACTCCACGGGAAAAGGGCAGGACGTGCGGCCCACCTCCGGGGCGGGGCCTCGGAGTCAAGACCAGGAAGGGCGAGGGGGCGGGGCTTCGGGGTGGTCGCCTGGGTTACCAGGAGGCGGAGCCGCAGAGCCGGCTGTGGCCCGGATGTCCGGGCGCTGCAGCCGGGACGGCTGATGCCGGAGCTTCTTCGGGGAAACCTGCAAGCGGCCAATGGGTGAGTGGTCACCGAGGTCCCGGAAGGCGTTTGTCTAAGTCCCTGCTTCTTCCCCACGGTGGCGGCTTTGGGCTCTGCCCCGGCGGGCGGCCTCCGGATAGCGGCGCGTTCTTCTCCTTGCTCGCACCGTCTCGGGCGGGCCCTGGTCTCCTCCCCGGGTCGGGGTGGTTCGTCCCCTCTCGGGCTGCGGAGAAGACACGCCGTGGAGGGCAGGCGGGCTGTGTGCCAGGGCAAAAGGTCAGGCCTTGGTTGTGTTCGAGAGGTCAGTCGCTTCAGTCCCTTTGTTCTAGTCCCTTTGTTTAGCATTCGTGAGGGTCGACTTCAAAATTTAAAGCGCGGCGTCAGTAAGTGCCAACAAACAGTAAAGGAAGGGGAAGCTCTTTGCTGCCGAAGTCGCCCGCTTCAGCATCAGACGTTAAGTTTGTAGGGCTCTAAAGAGAGGGAGAAGACCGTTGCCCCCCCCCCCCCCCAGTCTTAAAATTTTAGCCACTCTCCAGTAAAGGGAGGGGAAATTGAACGGACACTGGGAGCCGTGGTTTTGTTTGGTCGGTGACGAGCTGTTTTCAGTTTATCGTGGTAGTTTTCAGGCCTTGGGTTTTGAGAACTTTAGATTATTCACGTTCAGATGTATTTAATTAACACCTCGATGCAAAATCCATGTGGAAGAAGCCTCTGAATCTTAAACTTCGTCTTCTCAAAAACTGAAACAGTTCATATTTGTTAGTAGTTTAGGACATAGTGCTTACAAGTGATTAAAAATTAAATGCCAGGGGCGCCTGGGTGGCACAGCGGTTAAGCGCCTGCCTTCGGCTCAGGGCGTGATCCCGGCGTTACGGGATCGAGCCCCACATCGGGCTCCTCCGCTATGAGCCTGCTTCTTCCTCTCCCGCTCCCCCTGCTTGTGTTCCCTCTCTCGCTGGCTGTCTCTATCTCTGTCAAATAAATAAATAAAATCTTTAAAAAAAAAAAAAAAATTAAATGCCAAATAGGGTAAAGAAGCCGATGGATTAAAAAAGTCAGAAATTTGATAAAAGTGAAAATATTAAACTTGAAACATTTTAGTCAGTGCTATTTCGATTGTTTCTCAGCAGCACAAGGAGAAAGAAATCAAAAGTCTACTTGAATTTGAAAAGAGAAAGGGCATTGTGGACCACGCAGTCTCTGTTGTGAATTCATGAAGAATTTGGGAAATTATTCAGGAATAGTGAAAGGAGGAAAAATTCTCTACGCTCAGGGTCTTCCAGGTGGACTAAAAATTAAGTTTACATGAGACAGATTAACAAAAAAACAACAACAATCAAGTTTTATTACGTGTGCATGGAGGCCCAATTATGAAAGTGAGACCTAAGAAATGACCAAGTCAGGCAGTTCTTTATACATTATCGACAGAGGCAATAAATTTGTGAGGAATTTACAGGAAAAGGAAAACAGGTGTTTGGGCTAAGGTAGTAGTTGAGCAAAAAAGTAACAAGGTGTATTTCTGCAGCTTTTTTTACTTTAAAATCATTATCACTGATAATGAGGGTATCTTTCAGGGGGATGGAGGAGGTCTGAGTGTCCTTGCTCCTGTTGTTTCTTAAGTAACTTTTATTTAAAATAATCAGTATTCCAAAATGGCACATTTTGGGAGCCTGCCCTTGGCCCCTACAGTAGTCATAAAATGCATAATTTTCCAAATGAATTCACATTTGACCACAGTTGTTTTGGATTTATTCTCCAGGCTGTAGGTTCTTTGAGGGCAGGGACTCTTGTTACGTTGCTCTATGGATCTTTAGAAGTTCCTAGTCAGGGAATCTGATACTTAATGCACATTTATTGAATAAATGAATCAATGAACGAAGGAGATCAGATGTCTCTGATGAAAAGAACACTCCTTTAATAACTTCTTGTTGATGAGGTCAAAGACAATCTGTAGGCCCTGAGGTTTTGTTGTGAAGAAAAGCTGCTTTTTTATTTTGCCCATGCCTTGAGAGAAGGGGGTTGATTCTAAGGTGATTGTTCCCAAATATTGGTCAGAGACCCAGTGACAGCCTTCATGAAATTTTCACCTGTCCTCAACAAGAATGATAAAAGGTAGGACAATGTTGTAGTCTTTTTCTAAAGGTGAATTTATTTACTTTAAAGGCCGCCCTGTATTTTGAAGTTGTCTTTTTTGCTTTTCTGGTATTAAAATGTGTTCTGTGAACGAAGGTGATATTTTGTGTGTGTGTCTCTGTGTGTATGTGTACACACTTAAGGTTCTGACTCGGCAAAATAAGGGGTGGTGATCCTCTGTTAGCTTTCTAATTAAAAAATGGAAAACCAAAACTCTAGACCATCTAATCAAGGGGGACTAGCTGCTGGAGCCATTGGAGACATCAGGTTAAGCTTTGAATTCTAGGGATAGAGCCCACTCTGCTGGTTGATGGGTCTTAACCATAAGGAGTAGCACTAACAACAAGGTTTTGGTACAGCTTTCTGCAGTTTCACAGTGTAAAAGGGGAAATTTAAGTTTAAAAATAAGTGCATCAAGACTTTTGTTAATACCTATCATTTTTAAGAACTGTGTTGAGGTATTTCAGCCAAGTGCTTCAACTGTTATTATTTTATTTTTTATAATCACAAAAGATGTTACTTTACTGGCATTTGTTTTTAAAAAGCTGTCGATATTCAACCAGCATGCCTTGGACTTTACTGTGGGAAGACCCTATTATTTAAAAATGGCTCAACTGAAATATATGGAGAATGTGGGGTAAGTCTTTATTAACATTTGTATGTTATTTCATTGCTCAAATATTTTTGCTTTTGAAATATTTTCAAATGTAGAATATCTTTTTTCTTCAATATACTCATTAGTTTATAAAAATATGAGGCCTTAATAAAATTCTTATTTGTGTTATATTGATTGTCAATAATATATCTTTCTTGACATGTCACAGTTAAGTATTTCTTAAAACATTTTATAATTTTATAGTAATTTCTAATTAGTAATGCTATATTGCAGTGACTTGGGCATAAGTTAACATTAAAAATCCAGAACTTTTCTCCGTAATTATTTTTATATAGCGTTATTAACTAAGTTTATCATTTAATGTTAGTCAACTATTTTAGTAACTTAGTAAAAGGAATCTTTAAAGAGTGTTGTACAGATACATCAAATACAATGTAGATTTATTTTACATATGCACTTTTTTATTTCTAAAAGATGCATATGTACACATGTTTAGACTGAAATGGGATGTCACATAGGATGACTTTGGGATATTAATGTTCTAAAGTAATATCTGTACATAAAATGCTGTTCTTATATTGTAGGTGTGTCCAAGAGGTCAGAGAACAAATGCGCAGAAATATTGTCAGCCGTGCACAGAATCTCCAGAACTTTATGACTGGCTGTATCTTGGATTTATGGCTATGCTTCCCCTTGTTTTACATTGGTTCTTCATTGAATGGTACTCGGGGAAAAAGAGGTTAGCACTTTCTATGAACGTATCTGGATGGACTGGTGTTGGAATAATGATCATTTAGAAGACCTTATTAAATAATTATACTTGTGGTGAACCTGTTTTTGCTTTATATTCTGATGACTTTTGACTATGGCAAGAAAACTTAAGGATAGGGCATGTCTCAGTAATTACGAAAGGAACTATCCTTTGTTTTACTCTAAATGAACTTGAAGGAATTTTTTTTCATTTCTCAATTACAATCTCTATGGGTTTCCTACAAAGAATTGCTTATGATTACAAACTGTATTGTTGGAGAACAAATACTTTGTGATTTGATTTAATACTAGTAACCTAGTATAATGTAGTTACAATGATATAGCTACAACCTAATTATGAAAACTGATAGTAAAACATTAAATCAGCAAGCATTTATTGAGCCCTGTGTTTTATGTTAAGATCAAGGGTGGAGATACAGAAAAAAACTGATGTGGTTTATAGTTGTAATCTTGTAGAGAAAACAAATGTGTATACAACTAATTATAAATCAGTCTTAAAACTGTATAAACAAAAAGTATATAAAAGCATTATGAGGGGTGCCTGGGTGGCTCAGTGAGTTAGGCGTCCAACTCTTGGTTTTGGCTCAGGTCATGATCTCAGGGTCATGGGATCCAGCCCTGTGTAAGTTCTGTGCTCAGTGGGGAGTCTGCTTGAGATTCTCTCTTTCCCTCTGCCCCTCTCCCAGCTTGCATGTGCTCAGGCTCCCCCCCGCCCCCGCATCTCTCTCTCTAAAATAAATATTCTCTCTCTCTAAAATAAATAAATCTTTAAAAAAAAATAACAAAAAGCATTATGAACAAAATGCTCTGAAATCACAAAGAATGGAAGAGATAAATTGTGCCTGATGTGATCTGAAAGACATCAAAAAAACATTTCAGGCAGAGGAAACAGCATGAACAGTGGCATGGAGGTATGCGATGTGTGCGGTGTCGTAGGTGGGACTGGAAGTAGTCTGGGGTGGTCAGAGTGTGGATTGCAATCAAAGAAAGGTAATGAATAGGAGAGTGGGAAAAGTAGGTTGAGGCCAGAATGTGAAGGTATGTTTGTGAGAAAGAGAGCACACTTGTGCAAGCAGGGGGAGGAGCAGAGGGAGAGGGACAAGCAGACTCTGCACTGAGCATGGAGCTTGATGTGGGGCTCCATGCCAGGACCCTGAGATCATGGCCTGAGCTGAAACCAAGTCAGTCACCTAACCAACTGAGCCACCCGGCGCCCTCAGAACGTGAAGGTTCTTGATGAGGATGTGAAGTTTATATGGGGAATGAGGAGCCAAATTAGTGCATCTCAGCCCTACTGGCTTTTAGTTCCTCTAACTTCTCAGCATCTTGCCTGCTTTATGTCCTTTCCCTTTCGCCAGCTCTTCTCTGCCTCAGATGCTCTCTTGTCCTTCTGACTGTAGCTTTTTACTTAGCTGCCTTTTCCCTTTAGATTTCAGCTTAAATTACGCCCAGCTGCAGAGACCTTCCCTGACCCAATTTAAAGTAGGTCTGCCCCCTTTTTCTTTTTTAATAGCATTCTTCAATTTATTGTTTTTGTTTTGTATTTAGCACTCAACACAATTTATAGTTACGTTTGTTTCCTCCCGTTTCCTGACTGGAAGTCCGTGAGGGCAATGGCCATCTCTGTTCTCCATGGAATCTCCAGAGACCAGCACAGCAGCTGGCACGTAACAGACGCTCACTTAGTATTTGCTGAGTGGGTGATTTATTGTGAAGCTTTTGGTTTAGACACGTAGCATCACTGGCTGTATATTTAGGAAGGTAACTTCTGTAGAGGGTAGATGAGAGGTGAGGCATATTAGAAGGCTGTTTCCAAGAAGTGGGGATAGCTGGACTCCAGTAGTGGGAATGGGAATGGGAAGGATGGGCTGATGGAAATAGAATTAGTAGTTTTCTGCATCCCACCTTATAATTCCAGGCTGATTATTTATATTGGAAAAGCATTTGTTCTTTTTTAGGTGGATCCATAAAAAGGATTTTTAAAAAGTAGCTCTCGTCTTTTAATTTCTGTTATAGAATGATGAGAGATGAGGGCAAGAAAGGAGACGTGATAAACTGAGAGCTAAAGTGGAATAATTGCTCAGCTAGTTGGTTGGAACTTCTCAGCCATAAGCAGGGAAGGATGGGAGTGTGGAGAGGTACCTCACCAAATGCATTTGAAGTAAAACATCAGATATATTTCGAGGGAGAGTTTTGGAGCAGGGGGTGGGGTTTGATTTGAGGGTAGAGCAGAGGAATGATTAGTTCTCAGGGAGGAAAGCAGGTGGGTTTAAAAAGAAGGAGTTTGCATCATTTAGGTATGCTTTGCCTAGGAAATTGGCAGCAAAGAACTCAAGAGCCATCTCTTAACATTTTCCTGAGATGTTGCCCTTATAATCAAGGAAGTAGAGGCCTAGCTGTCTGAGGCTAGACCAGTGTTTCTCAACCTTTTATTCATTGTCACTTCCTTAAATAAGGAGCCTTTTTAGATACTCTTTTCCTAATTTCACTTACCCCCGTGAAATATTAATATCATAGATATACTGGTTATTTGTTTGTGTTGTGTATGCATCTGTGAGCTATATATAACAAATGTCAGATTATTTTATCCCCAAGAACCAATTCTTGCCCTCTTAGAAGGAAAGTTACTCAGTAAGAATGCAAGGGCCAGACTCTCATCAAAACTTTCCTTTCTGGTACTCTTGCTTTCCCCAGAGTGTAGTATTAAATTTGTTCTTCTTTAAGGGCAGGGTAAAGATAAGCAGAATTACTCATTTTTATGCAGTATGGTCAGAAGCTGTGCTTATGTGATTTGTTTTTATATAATCTATAACCTTCAGAGCGTATTCAGCGATCACTGGGGATGTTTGCAGTGTGCCCAATGCTGTACTGGGTTGCAGGATTCAGAGATGACTGAACTGTGCATGCGCGCAGGCCAGTGGATGAGATAGACAAGCCGTCACAGTATTTGCGAGGTTCCCTAATGGAAGTGTGTGCAGAGTTTTAAGGCTGGCATGAAGAAGAAAGAAGTTAATTTTGTCTTCTCAGAATAGGGTGCTGTCATGGAAGAAAAAACTGACTTTAAGTGGGACTTTGAAAAGTGAGTAGATTTTGATAGGAATTGAAGAAAAAGTCTATCAGCAGGAAAAAGATGTACAAAAGTAGAGACAAAAAAGCACACAGTATAATCAAGAAATGAGAGCTGAGGGTCCTGTGAGAAATAGGGACTACGTGAGACCGGGATATGAAGAGATTTGAGCTACAGGAGTCTTAGGAAATATTCCGAAAACCTGGGGTTAACTCCAGAGCCGCTCTTGAAGGACGCACAGCTTGCCAGCTAGGTGAGTGAAAAGGAAGGTAGCATGGCCGGGAGGTGTGGAAAATAATGCTGGTGAGGAGTGTTTTTTCTGGAAGACAGATGGGACTCATTGAGTAGTCTAAGGGGAGTTGTGGGATCCGATTTTGTTTTGTAAAGATCGTGTGGTTGGCTGCAAACAGATTGAAAAGGGGCATGATGAGAAGAGACGAGTAAGGTTCCTAAAGTAATAGCAAGAAATGATGAGGGTTGGGATGTTCTTCTAAAAATATGAATTCTATAAGGAAGCAAAATATTAGATTATGTTATATGAAGTTGTAAATGTTTACGTATTCACCATTTCCATCTGTGTAAAATCATGCAGGAGTTCTTCCAACAATGTGGGCTACTTAGGAGCTCCAGAGGACCCTCCTGCGGGAAATAACTGAAGTTTGGAAAAGACATACCGTTTAAAACATTGCTGGTCTCAGTGGAGGCAGGGAGAAGTCCAAGAATTCATTTTTAGAAAACAAACAAGCCCAGCCCCCCCCTCCCCCCCCCCCCCCCCCCCCCGAGCTGGGGCCAGAGTGACAGTTGCCTGCGGTTAATTACTGACAGCAGCAGGTACTGAACCTGAGACAGCCGGTGCGAAGCCTAGACGCTCAAGAGGCTGAAGCCCAAGGTAGTGGTGGGCATGGCTGCCGGCAAAAACAGCGGATCCTCTTTGCTGGAAAGCTTCCCCCATTCTCAGTTTAGGCCCATAAGACTCTTATTAACATCTATTAATGACCTCATACTCCATGATCATCAGATAAAATCAGCACCATGACTGAAAGTGGGTAGGCATAACAAACAGTGTAGTTATGCTTCCAAAGAACTGTAGATAATGGACTTTCGGCTACACAGTATAAAACTGCTACCTTTGTAGTGCTTAAAGAAATAAAGGATGCAGTCCCAGAGATCTCCAAGAGTCAACAAGAGAATATTGGGAATGAACAAACAGATTGATTTTAAAAAAACAAAATGAACTTCTAGAAGTGAAATTTTAAAAAATGGTAGGTCAATCAGCAGATTAAACAGTTGAAGATAGAATTAGTGAATTAGGAAGTACATGTATCTGAAGAAATAATGCAATGCTGAGAGAAAAGGAGATAGAAAATATGAAATATATTAAGAGAAATGGAGCATAGAATGAGAAGCTGTCATGTGTGTCTATAAGACCTGTTGGGAACCCAGCTAGGTTCAATTAAACATTCGGACTTCCGAGACCACCATAGGTCATACCAAGCATCAGTCTGCCCAGAAGGAACACAGCTTGCCTTCAGGGCAGCATCAGCTTTCAAGAAGATAAAATCCACACTGAGTGGGTGTGGGAGTCCAGGCTTAAGGTCTTACGCCCTAAAGGAGCCATCCTTTCTGTAACCTCTCCATAAGTAGAGCTTCCAGAGTCCTGCAAGGGACATTCCAATTACAAGAATCGCTGAACTCGAGAAAGCCAGACCATGGTGTCCCCATCAGGTATTTATTGCTTATTTATAGTTCTCCCCAGTCCAGATACAGTTTGCCAATCAAGGGATTGTTCGTATCCTAAGCAATGTTACCTGGCAATAAAGTTGACATTTTACGCTTATCAGGCTTCCAGAGGAACTGAGCTAGAGTTAACTGAAAGTCAGAGTCTCATGTGTGGAGGAAAAGTTTTATTAACTCTTTGTGCATAGTTTCCAATCAGAGTCTTCAGAAAAAATAGAGAAAATGAAGAAGAGCCAATATTTAAAGATTTATTAGCTTCGGGTTTTACAGACATAGTGAAAAACAGATTCGCAGACTTGTTCCTGGGGAAGCAAAACACATTCCAAGCAGAATAAATAAGAAATTCATTACTATTCACATTATAATTAAACTGCAGAACACAAAAAATAAGAGACCACATGGTGCTCTGGTCAGCAGCCCCATGTGTGCTCACAGCTGGCACCTGCTCCAGCCGTACGGGTTCCTCATTTTGAACACTGCAGCCTAGTCAAGTGTCTAGACAAGTGCATCCCGGATTGGTATCACGTGGAACAGATAGGACTGCTCGGGGGAGCCCAGTCAAACCACAGGCTAGTCAGAAATAATCAGTGGTAGTGGTTTCAAGCCAATCAGTTTTGGGGTGGTTTGCTATGAGTGATAGATAACTGAAACATTGTTCAGATAGAGAGCTCAAAAGCGTCTGTAGACTAGGTAACAGAAATAATAAGAGAGTTTACTAAAGAGGCTGGCTGTAAGGTAAATATACAGGATCAGTTATTTCCCTGTATTTCATTTATAGCACCATGGTACGGTGAGATGGACTTAGGTAGCTAAGCTACATTGGATTCATATTGTGGCACATGACAAGCTAATTCTACAATCTATATGGAAGTGCAAAGCCTAAGAATGGCCAAGACCACTGAAGAAGTAGAAGAATGTATGTAATTATCAAGAATTATTGTCATATTCTTTTGTTTCAGGGATAAAAATGAACCCCAGGAACAAAATACAGAACATAACAACAGACCAGTTATTTATGAAACTCGTATGGCAAAAGCGGCATGGCAGTTTGGGTGGGGTGAGGGGTAGGAGGGAGAGTAAACTGCGCAGGAATGTGCTGCTGCTGGGACAGTTGGGGTACCCAAGTGGGAAAATCTAGTCACACTCTACTTAGATTATACACAGAAATCTATTCTAGGTGGGTCAAAGATTTAAGTGTGTAAAGCAAAACCTTAAAACTTTTAGAAGAAAACTGTAGGTTAATCTTTTTCTCAGAATAAGGATTTCTCAGAACATTAAAATGCTAACCAGAAATTTAAAAATTGATAAAGTAAATTACATTAAATTAAAAGTAAATTACATTAAAATTTAGAACATCTGTTCATAGATATCACAAGAAAGTGAAAATTTAACCTATAAACTGAGAGGAAGACATTGGCAGCATACTTAACTAAAACAGCAAATGGATAAACGATGGAATGGGCACACAGTAGAATATTATACAGCAGTGATAATGACTGACGTTTAGCATCCAATCAGTGCCATGGATGAATCTTGGAAATGTAATTTTGAACGGAAAAAAAAAAAAGACGAATATCACTTTATAGTGCTTAAAAATAACCAAAACTTGGGGCGCCTGGGTGGCTTAGTTGGTTAAGCATCCAACTCTTGATTTCAGCTCAGGTGGTGATCTCAGGGTCATGAGATTGAGCCCTGCCTCAGGCTCTGTGCTCAGCAGGGAGTCTGCTTGAGATTCTCACATGTGCACATGTGCTCTCCCTCTCTTTCTCTTTCAAATAAATAACTCTTTAAAAAAAAATAAGTAAAACTAGACAGAGTGGTTTTGAAACATAATCTAATTGGAATAAAAACTTCAGAAAAAGTGATAAAGACAATTTAGTATAATGGTTACCTCTTTGGGGAGACCCGGGAGTGGGGAATGAGGAAGGAGCAGAGGTAAATACAGGTTGTTAATGTTCTAGTTACTGGGTTAGATGATGAGTTTATAATGTTTACTATATTATTATACTTTATACCTAATATATATTACATATACTCTTTTATTGCTTTTTATATTTAAGATACTTTAAAATGATGCATAGATAACTAAGACATTCGTAACAGTTTGGCAAGTCACTAAAGATAAAGGAAGCTCTGAATTTCTGCTCTTCTGTACATTTAGGTAATATTGGCACACTGTTATCAAGGATGAGTATCCCTTTTTAGTATAGAAGGTTCAACTTTTCTCAAGTGGTTTTCATGTTTGACTTTTCTTACCTACTTGGGAGATAGTTTAGTTTTTTAGTTTCAGGATTTATCAGTTAAAATTTCCCTTTAGAATCTGTATTTTGAAACATATAGGTTTTCTTAAAAGCCATTGAAATACTGAAAATCTTCTGGTAATTGTGCTGCTTTTGTTTTACTAGTTCCAGTGCGCTTTTCCAGCACATCACTGCATTATTCGAATGTAGTATGGCAGCTGTTATCACCTTACTTGTGAGTGATCCGGTTGGCGTTCTTTATATCCGTTCATGTCGAGTACTGATGCTTTCTGACTGGTACACAATGCTTTACAACCCAAGTCCCGATTACGTTACCACAGTGCACTGTACTCATGAAGCTGTTTACCCGCTGTAAGTATTTATATAGACTGAAGATCATTAAAAAAATGAGAGTTATAGATTTTATTGATTTCAACAGGTTGAGTATTGAAAAATGGTTTCCAGGCACTGGGGGAGATATACAGAAATTATTTTCTTCTCTTGAGGGCTACATAGTCTAATAGAAGGGAATAGAAATACATTTTGGTATAATACAAGTGAAAGTATTTTTGTGCTGGTGTTGAAGTGTGTGTAAGCATTTCTAAAATGAGCAGTATCTGTTTCTTTAAAAGGGAGTTACAAGGAAAACCTTTATGATGTGCAACAGAGAAGCAATATCTGACATAGAGGAGAGTATGGGCTTTAGAGCTAAAAACAGGCTCTAGTTTGAATCCTGAGCTGCTGTAGTAACGTGATCATGTTAAGAGCCTCTCATAACCTCCATTTTCCCGTTGGTAAAAATGGGAGTAACGGTACCTTATAAGGTGATTGTGTGGATTAAATAAGTCTGCACATACCAGATACCAGGTGCAGTGCCTTACGTATAGGAAGCACTGAATAAAATAGTAGCTAGCATTGTAATTAGAGTGCTTGGGTTAATGTTTTTTTTGCTTTTTTCCAAAACAAATGTTTATAATTTCCATAAGAATGTTTTGTTTTAAAAATACCAAATCCATAAGACTCTGTATGATACTATCCCAGATTACTTTGTTTTTAGAATTTTTCCTCGTTTCATTTTCATGTGTTTTTCTTGGTAAAGGTGTAATATAAGAGGCTGGTATTTACATTCTCGTAGTTACAGCAAGTTACCATTACATAATATGCTTAAGAAAATAGTCCTTTTTGTGCAGGTTCCTAAGAGTACTAAGTGTGAAAAACACATGCACGTATGTAAAAAGATAATTTAAAAAAATAAGGTTCCAGATACAGAGATATGAATATCTTTCCACTTGCCTACCATTAAGCCCTGTAAATTATTTCCTGTATATATGCCGTCTCTGTCTCTATATATACATATAACTTACATACAAGACTATATATAAAAGACTGATAATGCATTCTGGTTGGTTTCATAGAGCTATAACTCTCAGCTTAGATTATTCTCTTCTCATACTACCCAAGAGCCTGCAGAACTTAACCTGGTCCTATTTAGAGAGCTTAAAAAGGGAATCAGATATCATATATAACCATCTTATTTGAAACAAAATCAGACTCATTTACTGCTGGTCACATATATAGTGTTCTTTATATTATCTTTAAAGCATATAGTAGGAGAGTCGACAAATACTAAGATTAGGCAAATAGGTGCTCTCCACCCTCATTCTGTAGCCATAACAGCCACATCCTCACACAACTTCATTTTTCAGGATATGTTCACCATCTTTGAATTAAGTAGATATTTTTTTCCTCAGCATCTTTACCAGTAGTCACTGTGCAGTGGCCTGTGTGCCTTGTTTTATTAATCATACAGAACAGTGGTTTTTGAAAATTATGAGAAGATTTTACGGTATCAGCATTGGGTTTATACATATTATTTACTTTACATAGCCATTTAAATGTAACTATATGGCCAGACGGGGGCTAAACTTTTCAGAAAGCGGCAGGACTACCCAGGGTACCTGGCTGGCTCAGTCGGAAGAGCACGCGACTCTTGATTTCTGGGTTGTGAGTTCAAGCCCCAGGTTGGACATAGAGATTACTAAAAAAAAAAAAAAAAACTTAAGAAAAAAAAAGCTCCAGGACTACCAAAAGTTATAGAAATTTTTTTCTTTTGTGAGTCAACAAAAAGGAATGGCATAAAATTATCAGAAGCTTTGGAACACTATGACATTGACTAATGGAGGCTATTTTCTCTGTTGGTATATATAGCCTAGTTCCTTACAAATTGAAAAATACCAGGATACTTTACTGCTAATTGTAGTTTTGAGGGGAACTTGATTAGATGAGACATGGAAAAGCACGCAAACTTCTGGTATTAGAAACTTACTATAAAAATGTTTACATTACTAAAACCTTATGAGTTACTAGGCTGACTTAATACACTTTTAAAATCTTTTTTAGCATCTTTGGTTTTAAATTGATCAGTAATAGATATTTTAAAACATATTTTCAGTGCTATGGTTCCTGGTTTTATTTTACAGATACACCATTGTATTTATCTATTACGCATTCTGCTTGGTATTGATGATGCTGCTCCGACCCCTTCTGGTAAAGAAGATTGCCTGTGGGTTAGGAAAGTCTGATCGATTTAAAAGTATTTATGCTGCACTTTACTTCTTCCCAATTTTAACTGTGCTTCAGGCAGTTGGCGGAGGCCTTTTATGTAAGTTTCATGGGTCAAGTCAATGAAATATATTTATTTTTATGTGTGATAAACAGTATTTTCTCTAAGTATAATTTTGGATCTTTTTCTTTAAAATGGTTTGTTTAATCCTTGAAAATACGTATTTTTGCTAAAACATAATCAGTCTTATAAAAAAAATAAAAAATGGGCTTCTTGGAATGGAATAGATATTCTCAAACTAACCAAAGCTGATTTCTATTTAAAGAATACTTTGTATCTGAAGCTTTTAACCTAATTAGGAATATTTTAAAAACCTGAGTATAAATTAAAAAAAGAACTTGTTTTTGCATATAATATATGGAAATTACTCTTGATAATATATACTAACATATTTATCATTAAGTTATGTCTTCAGTGTTTGAGTTCTTTTATTAAAGCCATTTAGGTACAGTAAACGAATCCTTAGTATATCCTTTATTTTAATATAGCCATTCATTTATTCAGCAACTGTTTAGACTGAATTGTGACTCAAAAGAAGAATAAGAAAAAGTTGGTGTTAAAGAACTGACATACTAGCAGGAAAGCTATAAGTAGCTGAGAGAATGTGGTATAGTACTTACTTGAATAGGTGACATTGAATGTTGCAGAGATGTTAGATGCCATCTTTTATGTGAAGCCTACTGGGGAACTAGGCAAGACTGGCATCATTATGTAGCTTGGTAATGAATTTGGTTCTGGTGGAGGATGGGGCTTGTGAAGATGAGGCCAAGGGAAGAGTAAATTGGAGACTAGTCAGAGGTCTGTTATCCCTCATATTCTAGTTTTCAGATATTTTGTTTCGGTTGGCCTGCATAGTATTTGAAAATGTATAGCTCCTTCTAACCCCTAACATTCCCTATTTTCTTAGGTTTGGCCCACTTCTGTTACTACCTGCCTGGCTGGCCTCTGTAGCTCTATTCTTGCTCTAGGGAATAGAGACCTACTCCTTAAGGATTTTAGGCAGAAGAGTGACATAGCTAGGTTTGCATTTTGGAAAGAGAACTCATTGATAGCAGTGTGGAAGATGGATTGGCAGGGGAAGAGGACCTGGGGGATCAGTTAAGAGGTTAGTGCAGCTAGCCAAGTCTGACTCTCTGGCCTAAAGCAGAGAAACACTGGGAATGGAGAGTATTTTGAAGATAGGATTAACTAAACTGGGGAACTGATTAAACATAGGGGTGAGGGAATAAGAGGAGAATATGATAGAGTAGTTTTCTGACTTAGTAACTGGTGAATGGAGTAACAGAAGGAAATATTAGAAGCAGCAAATAAAACAGGTTGATGACCAGTGAATCCGGTTTTAGCTGTTCATAGGATATTCACAAGAGTACAGGTAATTATTTATACCAGTCTGGTGCTTAGGAGAGCTGTCTAGGCTGGAAAGATTCAGGAATGGTCAGCCCGCACCCTGCGTCCTAGACTACAGGTGGTGCTATTGTGTAGAACTTCTTGAGGGGAAAAAGCTGTGGAAGTTAACCCAGGGAGACTGCCAGACCCCGTTGCTTCGCATACTGTAGCTGCCTATGTCGAAAAATGCTTTGTCCCGTACTGAACATCAGATCGTTTCGTTAACAAGCGTCTGCTCAAAACACATTCAGTGTGAGGATCAAGGAGTTAGTGTTCATTTGCACTAAATATAAATTTATGCGGTCTGCTGAGGTTAGTCACAGAGGTTATCATACCAACTTGTAATTTTTTGATATTGAAAAAAAAGAAAATAGATAATTTTGGTTTGTAGGGGTGTCCTAGTCATTTCAGACTGCCGTAGCAGTACCACAGATGAGGTGGCTTGCGAACAACAGAAATTTTTTTCTCACAGTCCTGGAGAATGGAAAGTCTAAGAGCAAGGCAGCAGATTTGGTGTCTGGATAAGAGCCCACTGTGTCCTCATGTGGCAGAAGTGGCGGGGGGCTCTCTTATGTAAGGGCGCTAATTTCATTCACAAGGGCGCTGCCCTCGTGTCCTGATCACCTCCCGAAGACCCCACCTCCAAATACCGTCACGTTGCGAGTTAGGATTTCAGCAGAATTTTAGGGGACACAAACATTCTGTTCATAACAAGGAAATATAGATGTCTGAGCCAAGTAGAGCAGCAAGTGGCTTCTGGTAGCTTAAGATATCTGGGTCTAGGGAGGGGGACATGAGTTATTCGGAAGAGGTCTGTGACAAATTTTACCTGCTTGGAATTATTGAAGCCTGTTTTTAAGTGTGATCCAAACCACTAAGGGGAACTAAAATGCAGATTCTCAGGCCTTACCCCTAGGCCTAGTAGCTCCAAATCTCAAATTGTTATACACCCTAGAGTAAGAACCATGCCTGAGCCCAAGACCACCCTCTTCTACCCATAAGTTTGGGCCTTGTTAGAAACTTCCTTGCTCTCTTTTTTTTAACTTAGATGGTTTTTTACTACGCAGTCTTAAATAGGTATCATTAGCAACATTGTTTTTCATAAATTTTAAAGAGGATTTTTTTTTTTTTTGAATGGTTGGTTGAGGACCTAATCGGTGTCTATGAAATAAAAGGTTTTTCTAAATGTCAAACAAGGCATTCAGTTATTTAGTAAGTTGGAATTGGGCCTGTATAGATAAGTCAGAGTTTCTGGCTTCTGCTTTCTGAATTAACATTTGTGATTGTTCAGATGGGTTCCATTGCAATGTAGAATGATTAGTGGTTTCATAAATTGAAGTTGTTTTAAAATAATGATATGAAAAATAATTCAAGACTTTATTCTCAATTTGTTCATTTGTTTTAGTGTGCTATAAATTGAAACCATTTTAAGATAGTATTTTATAAGGAAAAATTTTGCTTGAAGTTGAAATATCTAGAATTTTGACATAAAGAACACTGAATGATCCATTTGTCCTTTGAAGTTTATTGATGCATGAACTTTTCTAAAGAGTAATTAAAACTGTATAGCTTTTCTCAACCAACATCCTCCATCTGGACCACAAAACAAAATTATTTGAGTAATTACTTTCTCAATTCTCCCAAGTTTGGTACATACTAGTATTCTAGATGCATAGACAGAAGTTAATTCTTTACATTCGATGGATGCCTTAAGGTAGGGTCTTCAAAGCTGGGCCAACAATAGTTTTACAATTTTAAACAGTAGAAAAAAATAAGAGAATAGTAGTAATTAATTCTTAACATGTGAAAATTATGTGAAATTTGCATTTTATTATCCCTAAAGTTTTATTTATTGGAACATAGCCACACCCATTCCTTTATTTATTGTCTGGCTGTATCCCACTACAACGGGGACTTCGGTGATTGAAACAGTGACCATATGGCTGCCAAAGCCAAAAATCTTTACTATCTGGCCCTTTAGAGAAAGTTTGCTGACCCCTCCCTTAGGGCATTAGGATTTAAGTCTCTCATAGGACTGGTTGAGAAAGTTTTCACCTATGGGGAGAATTATACTGTTTTATATACTGTTATACTGAAGTTTTTTGATGGTTTATTCAGAAAATTTAATTTTCAATATAATACCAATGTTTGTTTTTCAGATTATGCTTTCCCGTACATTATATTGGTATTATCTTTGGTTACTCTGGCTGTGTACATGTCAGCTTCTGAAATAGAGGTAGGAAATCTTTTTTTTCCTTTGTTAAAGGTTTTGTTTGTTTTAGATAGATTTAACAACTGAACAGGAGAATAGTACATATGATACGATATGGTACAACTGATTTAGTAATCCTTGGTAATTGTTGGCACTCAGTAGCTTTTAGCTTAAGTTTATGACAGGTTGTATATTGGACTATATTTGCTTGGGAAATTAGTGAAGTAGTAGGCTCAACTATCCAGCATGTTGGAGAAAAAACAGTCATTTCACATAATTTACCCACATAGAAAATGTTTAATTATTGAAATGTTGAAGGTGGTTAATACTTTTTTGAAGGAAACATGAAATGCTTTATCGTATATAGGACTGATTTTACACTTTTACAATGGCAACACGGACAGTCATCAGTAATTATATACATTTTGTACTCTTCTGTATTTTGTTCCCAGTTTTATTTTCTTGATTATGGATGTTTTTACTTTAGCGCTCTAATATTTTGGTGATTTGGGAATAATGTCATAGTCATATTAGTTTTGATACTGTTCCTGTTTTGAGATCTCCATTTTGTGCCTCTTTATAGTATTTCAGTGGAAGGCCACTGTTAAAACTTTTTGAGTTATTCCTTGAACTCGAAAGGAATAGAAGTGTAGCTTGCTAACCTAGTGCCTTGGCACAGTCAGGTGCATACTACTGTTGATAAGATGTGTGCTTTCTCATTGTTCTTTCATAAAAAAGTTCAACCCAGAGAAAGTAAGTTGTGACCTATTTTGGAGTCATTGCTGTTACTCCTTTTTCTTTTACATTAGTGAAAGAATGAGAGGGAATGACTTTCAGGTAAAATAGTAGTAGAGGAGCTAGACAGAATATTTTTATGGCGATTCAGATTTTTTCATTTGTATACTATTTCCGTTTCTCCTTCGTAATCTTTAATCAACAATACAGTATGTTTAAAGAAGATAAGCAAATTCATTTTGTCACTTTTATCTACTCTAAGGAAAGACTTGAGGGAGGAAATGATTGGTTATTTTAATAAAATGAGGTTTTTGAATTTTTGTTTATTATCTGTCACTACTATGAATAGTTAAATTAGCTTGAAACTTATATCTCTGCTCCAGGAATCTCTCCTATATAAAATGTTCATGTACTTCAGTTAGCACTCTATAATGAATCAGAAATAGGGACCTGAATCAGGGAAAGATAATCTAGTTCTAAGTGAGTCGATGAGTCATTTAGTAAGAGAGAGTCCGTAACCTACTGCAGCTTACATTTTAGTATGTTTATTAGCACCTTTAGATACTACCTTTATAATAACCTATTCCCTCCGATTTCTACATATTAGAGAGCTGTTTAAAGATTAAAAGGAAATCAGACTGTTCACAAGTCATTTCTGCTCCCTTCTAATTATCCAGGCGGCAGACTCCAAGAATACTAGAGATTGAGCAAGTTGGGTGTACCTCCTACTTTCTACCTCTAAGGCTCAGCTCCAGTGGATCAGGGCAGGAGGAAGGCGTGTCTTGTGGAGGCCTCTTCTAGTTCATCTCTCTCGGAAGAAACTATAGTGTTTCCAGGGTTGAATGATGGTGTGGACTAGAATTTAGAGACATGGGCTCCTTTTTTGGTGCTGCCCCTGAGTGCTTATTATGGCTGTCAGAAGCCTCGGTTTCCTCATCTATGAAGTGTAGTGGCTAGACTGTGATTTCTTAGGTCCTTTTTAGGTCAAACATTGTGTGATTCTGTGGTTATTGTGTGGAAACATTTTATTTTTATTGAATTATTAACATAGGGTGTTATATTAGTTTCAGGTGTACAGTATAATCATCCAGCAATTCTATACATTACTCAGTGCTCATCATGACATGTGTACTCTTCATCCCCTTTCCTCACCCATCTCCCCTCTGGTAACCACCAGTTTGTTCTGTTTGAGTCTTTTTTATTTTGTTTTAGTCCCTTTTTATCATTTGTTTCTTAAATTCCACATATGAGTGAAATCATATGGTATTTGTCTGACTGACTTCACTTAGCACTGTACCCTCTAGGTCCATCCATGTTGTTGCAAATGGCAAGATCTCATCCTTTTTTATGGCTGAGTAATATCCCATTGTTTATGTGTACCACACCTTTATCCATTCATCTATCCATGGATACATGGGTTGCTTCCATATCTTGGCTATGTAAATAATGCTGCAATAAAGAGGGGAGTGCACGTATCTTTTCAGATTAGGGTTTCCTTTGGGTAAATACCCAGTAGTGGAATGTGGTAATTCTGTTTTTAATTTTTTTGAAGAACCTCCATACTGTTTTCCACAGTGGCTGAAGCAGTTGGAATTCCTAGTGCACGAGGGTCCTTTTTCGCCACAGCCTCGCCAGCATGTGTTTCTTGTGTTCTTGATTTTAGCCATGCTGACAGGCATAAGATGGTATCTCATTGTAGTCTCGATTTGGATTTTCCTGATGAATAGTGATATTGACCATCTTTTCCTGTGTCTGTTGGCCATCTGGATGTCTTTTTTGGGAAAATTGCCCAAGTCCTCTGCCCATTTTTTTTTTAATAATAATTTTTTATTATGTTATGTTAGTCACCATACAGTACATCATTAGTTTTTCATGTAGTGTTCCATGTTTCATTACTTGTGTATAACACCCAGTGCACCATGCAATACGTGCCCTCCTTAATACCCATCACTGGCCTATCCCAGTCCCCCACCCCCCGCCCCTCTGAAGCCCTCAGTTTGTTTCCCAGAGTCCACAGTCTCTCATGGTTCATTCCCCCTTCTGTTTACCCCCTCTTCCTTCTTCCCTTTCTTCTCCTACCGATCTTCCTACTTCTTATGTTCCATAAATGAGTGAAACCATATGATAATTGTCTTTCTCTGCTTGACTTATTTCACTTAGCATTATCTCCTCCAGTTCCGTCCATGTTGCTGCAAATGTTGTGAAATAGTTCTTTTTGATGGCTGAGTAATATTCCATTGTGTATATGGACCACATCTTCTTAATCCAGTCATATGTTGAAGGGCATCTCAGCTCCTTCTACAATTTAGCTATTTTGGACAATGCTGCTATGAACATTGGGGTGCATATGGCCCTTCTCTTCACTACATCTATATCTTTGGGTTAAATACCCAGTAGTGCAATTGCTGGATCATAGGGTAGCTCAATTTTTAACATTTTAAGGGACCTTCACACTGTTCTCCAAAGTGGCTGTACCAACTTGCATTCCCACCAACAATGTAAGAGGGATCCCCTTTCTCCACATCCTCTCCAACATTTGTTGTTTCCTGCCTTGTCAATTTTTGCCATTCTAACTGGCGTAAGGTGGTATCTCAGTGTGGTTTGGATTTGAATTTCCCTGATGGCTAATGATTTTGAACATTTTTTCATGTGTCTGTTAGCCATTTGTATGTCATCATTGGAAAAGTGTCTGTTCATATCTTCTGCCCATTTTTTGATTTGATTATTTGTTTCACGTGTATTGAGTTTGAGAAGTTCTTTGTAGATCTTGGATACTAATCTTTTATCTGTAGTGTCATTTGCAAATATCTTCTCCCATTCCATGGGCTGCCTCTTAGTTTTTTTGACTGTTTCCTTGGCTGTGCAGAAGCTTTTTATCTTGATGAAGCCCAAAAGTTCATTTTTTCCTTTGTTTCTCTTGCCTTTGGAGATGTGTCATGAAAGAAGTTGCTGTGGCTGATGTCAGAGAGGTTGGAGCCTATATTCTCCTCTAGGATTTTGATGGATTCCTGTCTCACATCGAGGTCTTTCATCCGTTTGGAGTTTATCTTTGTGTATGGTGTGAGAGAGTGGTCAAGTTTCATTTTTTTGCATGTAGCTGTCCAATTTTCCCAGCACCATTAGTTGAAGAGACTGTCTTTTTTCCACTGGATGTTTTTTCCTGCTTTGTCAAAGATTAGTTGCCCAAAGAGCCCACGGTCCATTTCTGGGTTCTCTATTCTGTTCCATTGGTCTATGTGTCTGTTTTTGTGACAGTACCATGCTGTCTTTGTGATCACAGCTTTGTGGTATAGCTTGAAATCCGGCAACGTGATGCCCCCAGCTTTGTTTTTCCTTTTCAACAGTTCCTTGGAGATTCGGGCCTTTTCTGGTTCTACACAAATTTTAGGATTGTTTGTTCCAGTTCTTTGAAAAATGTCATTGGTATTTTGATCGGGATGGCATTGAAAGTGTAGATTGCTCTGGGTAGCATATTTTAACTATGTTTATTCTTCCAATCCATGAGCATGGAATATTTTTCCATCTTTTTGTGTCTTCTTCAATGTCTTTCAAGAGTGATTTGTAGTTTCTAGAATATAGGTCCTTTACGTCTCTGGTTAAGTTAATTCCGAGATAACATACGATTTTTGGTGCTATTGTAAATGGAATGAATTCCCTAATTTCTTTCTTCAGTCTCATTGTTTGTGTATAGAAATGCACCTGATTTCTGAGCATTGATTTTGTATCCCGCCACATTACTGAATTGCTCTATAAGTTCTAGTAGTTTGGGGGTGGAGTCTTTTGGGTTTTCCATATAAAGTATCATGTCACCTGCAAAGAGAGACAGTTTGACTTCTTCTTTGCCGATTTGAATACCTTTTATCCCTTTCTGTTGTCTGATTGCTGTTGTAAGGACTTCTAGTACTGTGTTGAATAATAATGGCGAGAGTGGGCATCATTGTCGTGTTCCTGATCTTAAGGGAAAGGCTTTCAGCTTTTCCCCGTTGAGAATGATATTTGCTGTAGGCTTTTCATAGATGGTTTTTATGAAATTGAGGAATGTACCCTCTATCCCTACACTCTGAAGTGTTTTAATCAGGAAAGGATGCTGTATTTTGTCAAATGCTTTTTCTGCATCAACTGAGCAGATCACATGGTTCTTGACTCTTTTCTTGTTGATATGATCTATCACGCTGATCGATTTGCGAATGTTGAACCACGCATGCATCCCAGGGATGAATCCCACTTGGTCATGATGGATAATCCTTTTAATGTACTGTTGGATCCTATTAGCTAGGATCTTGTTGAGAATTTTGGCATCCATATTCATCAGGGATATTGGTCTATAATTCTCCTTTTTGGTGGGGTCTTTGCCTGGTTTGGGGATCAAGGTAATACTGGCCTCACAGAATGAGTTTGGTAGTTTTCCTTCTGTTTCTATTTTTTGAAACAGCTTCAGGAGAATAGGTATTGTTTCTTCTTTGAATGTTTGGTAGAATTCCCTGGGGAATCCGTCAGGCCCTGGACTCTTGTTTTTTTGGGAGGTTTTTGATCACTGCTTCAATCTCTTCATAATTAATCAGTCTGTTTAAATAATCAGTTTCTTCCTGTTTCAGTCTTGGTTGTGGTAGTTAATAGGTTTCCAGGAAGGCATCCATTTCATCCAGGTTGTTTAATTTATTGGCATAAAGCTGTTGATAAAAGTTTCTAATGATCCTTCCTATTTCATTGGTGTTGGTCGTGATCTCTCCCCTTTCATTCATAATTTTATTAATTTGGGTCCTTTCTCTGTTCTTTTGAATAAGTCTGGCCAGTGGCTTATTGATCTTATTTATTCTTTCTAAGAACCAGCTTCTAGTTCTGTTGATCTGGTCTACTGTGCTCCTGGTTTCTAATTCATTGATCTCTGCTCTCATCTTGATCAACTGCCTTCTCGTGCGTGGGTTAGGCCTCTTCTGTTCCAGCTCCAGCTTCTTGAGGTGAGAATATAAAAACTGCATTTTAGATTTTTCTGTTCTTTTGAGCGAGGCCTGTATGGCTATGTATTTTCCCCCTAGGACTGCCTTTGCAGTGTCCCATAGGTTTTGGACTGTTGTGTTTTCATTCTCTTTGGTCTCCATAAATTGTTTAAATTGATATTTGATTTCCTGGTTTACCCAATCATTCTTGAGCAGGATGGTTCTTAGTTTCTTAGTTTTTTCAAGTGTTTGAGTTTCTTCCAAATTTTTCCTTGTGATTGAGTTCCAGTTTCAAAGCATTGTGGTCTGAGAATATGCAGGGAATAATCTCAGCCTTTTGGTATCGGTTGAGACCTGTTTTTGTGACCCAATATATGGTCTATTCTGGAGAAAGTTCCATGTGCATTCGAAAAGAATGAGTATTCTGTTGTTCTGGGGTGTAGTGTTCGGTATATATCTATGAGGTCCATCTGGTCTAGTATGTCATTCAAAGCTCTTGTTTCTCTGTTGATTTTCTGCTTAGGTGATCTGTCTATTGCTGATAGCGGAGTGTTGAGGTCTCCTACTATTAATGGATTATTATCTATATGTCTCTTTATTCTGGTTAAGAGTTGGCTTGTGTATCTAGCTGCTCCCCTGTTGGGGGCATAGATATTTATAATTGTCATACCCACTTGTTGGATACATCCTTTAAGAATAATATAGTGTCCTTCTGTATCTCTAACTACAATTTTTAGTTTAAAATGTAATCTGTCTGAGAATTGCTACCCCAGCTTTCTTTGAGGTCCGTTGGCATGAAAAATTGTTTTCCATCCTTTCACTTTCAGTCTGGATGTATCTTTAGGTTCAAGATGAGTCTCTTGTAGACAGCAAATGGATGGGTCATGTCTTTTTATCCAATCTGCAACCCTGTGGCATTTTATGGGAGCATTTAGGCCATTCACAGTGAGATCGATTATTAAGAGAGATGATTTTAATGATGTCATGTTGCCTGTGAAGTCTTTGTTTCTATAGATTGTAAATTTCTGTTCTCTATCACTCTTGGGGCCTTTTTACTTTTATAGAACCCCCCTTAATATCTCCTGTAGGGCTGGTTTGGTGGTTACGAATTTGGTCAGTTTCTGCCCATCCTGGAAGGTCCTTATCTCTCCATCAATTCTGAATGACAGCCTTGCTAGATAAAGGATCCTTGGCTGCATGTTCTTCTTGGATAGAGCTTTGAAAATATGCTGCCAACCTTTCCTAGCCTGCCATGTCTCTGTAGACAGGTCTGATGTTATTCTGATATTTTTACCTCCGTACGTGAGAAATCAATTCGCCCAGGCCACTTTCAATACTGTATCCTTGGATCTCATATTTGCGAATTGCACTATGATGTGATGTGATGTGTAGGTTTGCCGTGGTTGACCTTGGGATGGGTCCTCTCTGCCTCTTGGATACGAATGCTTGTTTCCTTTGCCAGATTAGGAAAGTTTTCACAATTTGTTTAAATATCTCTTCTAGACTTCTCTCTTTCTCCTCCCCCTCGGGGAAGCCGATGATTCTAACATTGGAACGTTTCATTGAATCAGTAATCTCCCTTAATCTACATTCTTGAGATTGGATTTTTTTGAGCCACGTTTCTGTTTTAACTTTCTCTTCTACCATCCCATCCTCCAATTCATTAATTCGTTCTTCTGCCTCATTTACCCTGGCCGTTAGAGCATCCAGCTTAAACTGCATTTGATTCATAGCATCCTTAATTTCTGCCAGATTCACTCTCATTTCCACCCTTAGAGATCTATATTCTCGTTAATATTTTCGTTAATATTATTTTCAAGCTTACATATCATCTTGACCATTGTTACTCTGAACTCCATTTCTGACAATTTGGTTATATCCATATCCATCAGTTCTGTGGCAGAGGCCACAGACTCATTATCTTTTCTTTGCTTGGGGGATTTTTCCTCCTCCTCATTCTGATGAGGAGAGGTTGCGGGGTTCCCCAGAGCCCAAATTATTGACCAGGACCCAGGCAGTGTGCCTGTGTTTTATAGGTACCTTAGCGATGTGGGCTTCTTGATTTTTTAGCCTGCCTTCTGGGGTAGGGGCCTGCCGCGCTGATACTCAGGCAACCCTGTTTGGGTAGAGTCTCCGTGTCCCCTGGGAGGGGGGATGGGGATGGGCATAATGTGAGCTGGTATTTCCGGGCTTTTGTTCTCTGGTGGCTTTCCCTGGCGGTTTTCTGTGACTCTTCTGAGAGTCAGAGCAACAGTGGCCGTATCGTAGCCTCTTAGAACAGAGAGGTCGCAGTCTGCTCTCCACTGAGCTCTCCTGGCCACCTTAACTCTGTTTCTGTTGGTGCTGCTCAACCCTGCAGCGTCCCGGGATGTGCGCCCCACACCCAGAGTCCCAGCCCTCACTTCCAGAGCCAGCAGGTCTCTGTCCTTTGTGTTTCTAACACTGCCAGCCGCCCTCGGTTCCCACGCGTGCTCCCGAGCTCCCTGTTTCAGTGTGATTCGCGTGCGTTCCGGAGCACCGGCTGGTCGCATGCTCCCGAGCTCCTGCTATCAGTCCGGTTCCAGTGAGTGCTCCAGAGCTCCGGTTTTCAGTCAGTTCACTCACGCCCGCGCCCCTGAGATCTTGGTTTCAGTCTAGTTCGACTGTGTGCTCCAGAGCTCCGGTTGTCAGTGTGGATGCACACGCGCTCCCGAGCTCCCGGTTTTAGTCCAGTTCAGTGAGCGCTCCAGAGTTCCGATTTTCAGTCTGGTCGCGCGCATTCCCGGGCTCACGGTCTCAGTCTGCTCTCTCGCAGGTGCAGGTCCGTGAGCTCAGCTGGCTCCCCCGTGCAGGTGGCTTCTGCTTCCTGGTGCCCGACGGGGCGGCTCCCTCCCCCTTTCCGTTTATTTTCCGATATCTGTTTGCGGATTCCCGGCTCCCCACTTTGTACCTCAATACTCAGCGCTGGAGATGTTCGTTTGTAGAGATCCAGATGTATCTACCTACATCTCAGGCTGATTTCCGTGGGTTTTCAGGATGGTCCAGTACGTATCCAGCTCGACTGGGGACCAGCGGAAAAAGGGGTCCCCTACTCCTCCGCCATCTTTTTTCCTCCCCTGCCCATTTTTTTAAATTAGATTATTCTTGGGTTTGAGTTGTAGAAGTTATAGGAGATAAATATATATCTATATCCATATCTATTAATATATATCTATATCAACCCCTTATCAGATATATCACTTGTAAATATCTTCTCCCCTTCATTAGGTTGCCTTTTTGTTTTGTTGGTTTCCTTCACTGCGTAACAGCTTTTTATTTTAGTATAGTCCCAATACTTTGTTTTTGCCTCTGTTTCCCACGCCTGAGAAGCCCTATCTAGCCAGTGTCAAATTATTGCCTATTTTGTTTTAGGAATTTTATGGTTTCAGGTCTCACATGTAGGTCTTTAATCCATTTTGAGTTTATTTTTGTGTATGGGGTAAGAAAGTGGTCCAGTTTCATTGTGTTGCATTCGGGTGTGCAGTTTTCCCAGCACTATTTATTGAAGAGACTGTCTTTTCCCCATTGTATATGCTTTTGCCTCCCTTGTCCTAATTTACCATCTGTGCATGGGTTTATCTCAGGGCTTTCTGTTCTGTTCCCTTGATCTGTGTCTCTTTCTGTGCCAGTACTGTACTGTTTTGATTACTACAGCTTTGTAGTGTATCTTGAAACCTGGGATTATCAAAACGCCAGCTTTGTTTTTCTTTCTCAAGATTGCTTTGTATTTTTAGAATTTTTTGTGGTTCCAAACAAATTTTATGATTATTCTAGTTCTGTAAAAAATGTTGTTGTTATTTTGATAGGGATTCATTAAATCTGTAGATTTCTTTGGATAGTATAAACATTTTAACACTTGGGTCTTCCAATTCATGAGCATGGACTTTCCATTTGCGTCACCTTCAGTTTCTTTCATCAGTGTTTTGTAATTTTTAGAGTACGTGTCTTTCGCTTCCTTGGTTAAGTTTATTCCTAGATGTTTTATTATTTTTGTACAATGTAAATAGGATTGTTTAATTTCTCATTCTACTTTTTTATTAGTGTATAGGAATTCAACAGACTTCTGTTCATTAATTTTGTATTGTGTGACTTTATTGAATTCATTTGTCAGTTCTAGTAGTTTTTTGGTGAAGTCTTTAGGGTTTTCTATGTGTAGTATCATGTCATCTGCAAATAGTGAAAGTTTTACTTCTCCCTTACCAGTTTGAATGTCTTTTATTTTTTCATTGTCTCATTTCTGTGGCTAGAACTTACAGTATTCTGTTGAATTAAAGTGGTAAGAGTGAACGTCCTTGTCCTGTCCTGATCTTAGAGGAAAAGCTCTTGGTTTTTCACCATTTTTGTAAGATGTTAGCCATGGGGTTTTCATATATGGCCTTTACTGTGTTGGGGTATCTTCCCTCTAGACCCACTTTGTTGAGAGGTTTTATCACAAGCAGGCGTTGTGCTTTGTCAGATGCCTTTTCTGCATCTGTTTAGATGATGCTATGGTTTTTATCCTTTTCTCATTAATGTGATGTATCATGTTGATTGATTTGCAAATATTGAACCACTGTGCAGCCTGGAATAAAACCCACCTGATTGTGGAGAATAATTTTTTTTTAGTGTATTGCTCCATTTGGTTTACCAACATTTTGTTGAGGATTTTTGCATCTGTGTTCATCAGAGATAATGGCCTGTAGTTTCCTTTTGTGTGTGTGTGTGTGTGTGTGTGTGTGTGTGTGTGTGTGTGTGGTGTCTTTATCTGGGTTTTTTTTTTTATCAGGGTAATGCTGGCCTCATAGAGTAAATTTGGAAGCCTTCCTTCCGTTTCTATTTTTTGGAATAGTTTGAGAAGAATGGGTATTAATTCTTTTTTAAATGTTTGGTAGAATCACCTGTGATGCCATCTGGTCTTGGACTTCATTTTGTTGGGAGTGCTTTGATTACTGATTCCATTCCATTGATAGTAATTGGTCTGTTCAAGTTTTCTGTTTCTTCCTGATTCACTTTTGAGAGGTTATATGCTTCTAGGAATGTATCCATTTCTTTAAAGTTATCCAGTTTATTAGCATGTAATTTTTCATAATATTCTCTTAACATCCTTTGTATTTCTGTGGTGCCAATTATTTCTCCTCCTTTTCTAGTTTTATTTATTTGAGACCTTTTTTTCTTGCTGAGTCTGGCTAGGGGTTTATCAATTTTGTTGATCTTCAGAGAGCCAGCTCCTGGTTTCACTGATCTTTTTTTTTTTCTTTTTGTCTCTGTTTCATTTACATCTGCTCCAATCTTTATTATTTTCTTCCTTCTGGTTTTGGGCTTTGTTCTTTTTCTAGCTCCTTTGGGTAAGGTTAAGTCGTTTGAGATGTTTCTTATTTCTTGAGGTAGGCCTCTATTGCTATAATCTTCCCTCTTAGAACAGCTCTTGCTACATCCCAAAGATTTGAACCATTTTAGTTTTCATTTGTTTCTTGTATTTTTTGATTTAGTAAAATGTTATTTAGCCTCCATGTGTTTGTGTTCTTTCTAGACTTTTTCTTGTGATTTCTAGTTTCATACCTTTGTGGTTGGAAAAGATGCATGATATGATTTTGATCTTTTTGAGATTATTTTGTGGCCTAACATGATCCATTCTGGAAAAGATCCCACGTGCACTTGAATGTGTAATCCACTGTATTTGGATGGACTGTTTGAATATATCTTTTAGGTCCCTCTGGTCTGATGCGTCATTCACAGCCATTGTTTCCTTGTTGATTTGTCTGGATAATGTATCCATTGATGTAAGTGGAGTATTGGAAGTCCCCAACAATTGTATTAATTGTATTACTGTCAGTTTTTTCCTGTATGTTAATAGTTGCTTTATGTATTTAGGTGCTCCCTTTTTGGGTGCACAGGTATTTATAATTGTTCTATCCTCTTGTTGGATGGTTCCCTTTATATAGTATCCAGTGTCCTTTTTGTCTCTTGGTACGGTCTTTGTTTTAAAGTCTATTTTGTCCAATATAAGTATTGCCAACCCAGCTTTCTTTTAACTTCTGTTTGCATGATGTTTTTCTGTTCCTTCACTTTCAATCTTGCATGTGTGTTTAGGTCTGAAGTAGGTCTGTTAAAGGCAGCACTTAGATGGGTTTTGTTTTTTAATTCACTCAGCACCCTGCGTCTTTCGATTGTAGCATTTAGTCCATGTATATTCAAAGTAATTGGTATGTACTTATTGCCATTGTTACTTGTTTTACTGTTATTTTTGTAGTTCTCTACTCTTTCTCTTCCCTTGTGGTTTGATGCCTTTAGTGTTATGCTTGGATTCCTTTCTATTTGTGCATTATAGGCTTTTGATTTGTGGTTACTATTACATTCATATATAACTTCCTAATGTGTATAGCAGTCTATTAAAGTTGTGGGTCACGTTAGTTTGAACCTATTCTGAAAGCACTAAATTTTTACCCTCCGCCCCCGCCATCTTTTATGTATATGATGCCATACTCTACATCCTTTTGTGAGTCCCTTGACTTTTATAATTGATTTTACTGTTTTTGTGCTTTAATCTCCATACTGGTTTTATATGTGGTTAATCTTTTATTACATGTTTTCATTTGCCTGTGACATTTTTTCCTTTCACAGTTTTCCTACTCCTCATTATGGGTGTTTTTCCACTCAAAGAATTCCCTTTAACATTTCTCATAAGGCTGGTTTAGTGGTCATGAATTCCCTTAACTTTGTTGGGGAAACTCTTTATCTCTCCTTCAATTCTGCATAACAGCCTTGCTGATTATTCTGATTACAGGTCATTTTCGTTAAGCATTTTGAATATATTGTGCCACTCCCTTCAGGCCTGTTGAAAGATCACCTGATTGGGGTTTCCTTTATGTGTAATTGTTTTCTTCTCTTGCTACTTGTAAAATCTCTCTCACTACTTTTGCCATTTTAATTATGATGTGTCTTGGGCTGTTTTAGGTGCTGTGTTCCCTGCATCTGGAGGTCTATTTTCTTCCCCAGATGAGGGAAGTTTCAGCTTTTATTTCTTCAAATAAATTTTCTGCCCCTTTTCTCCTTCTAGGATTCCTATTATGTGAATATGATTATGCTTGATGGTGTCACTGAGTTCCCTTAACCTAGTCTCATTATATGTTTTTGTTTGCTATTCAGCTTGGCTGCTTTCCATTACATCAGCCTTCCAGATCACTGATCTGTTCTCCCTCCTCTAATCTGTTGATTCCCTGTAATTTTCATTTGTTATTCTGTTTTATATTTTGTATCTCTTTATTGAAGGACTCACTGAGATCCTCTGCTCATTTATGACCATTACTTTGAGTTAATAGGCATGTTGCTTATCTCTGTTTCATTTGGGACTGTCTCCTCATTTTGTCCTTTTTCTTTGTATTAGAAGAGTCAGCTACATCTTGTGATTTTTGAAAGCAGTGGCCTTATGAAGAAGAGGTCCTGTGGCACAGTGCCTCTGTTCACCAGATCCAGGCACTTCAGGGGTGTCTCCTGTGGACATGGGCCCTGCTGTTGGGGCTGAGCTCTGTTGGCCTTCAGTCCAGTCAGCGGCAGTGGCCTCCATCAGCTCAGGCCACAGCAGGCAGGGCTTGGTCTCTGTGCTGTTAAGGGGTCAGTCTGAGGCCACTGTGGGCCTGCAGTTGGGCAGGATTGGCAGTCAGACCAGATGCCTGACCGCCTTCTGTCTGCTGGGGCTTCCGTGGCACCGATCGGCAGTTTGGCTCTTGGCATTGCAGGCACACTGGCGTGTGAGATTCTCTTGCCCTCTCCCCAGGGCAGGAGCCACTTTGGAGTGGTGCCATCTCTCCTGGTGCTGCCTGCAGGGTGTGTAGGGGCAGGAGCTCCTTTGGAGGGACCCCTGCTGAGTGAATCTGCAAGAGAACATGGATTGGGCTTGGTGCTAGCAAGCTGGGTGGGGAGTGTTCTGCTGTTCTTGCAAGTGTCCGGGTATCAAGGTCAGGGAGTGGGGAGAAAGGGTATGTGCTAGTTTTTTTTTTTAGTTTTTTTTTTTTTAAAGATTTTATTTATTCATTCGACAGAGACAGCCACCCAGCGAGAGAGGGAATACAAGCAGGGGGAGTGAGAGAGGAAGAGGCAGACTCCCAGGGGAGGAGCCTGACGTGGGGCTCCATCCCAGAACGCTGGGATCATGCCCTGAGCCACCCAGGCGCCCCTAGTTCTTTTGTTCTTGGAGACGTTTCCTAAAGATCCCTGCCCCTCCCGTGCAGAGATTCGTAAATTTTCACCTGTACCCCTGGTGCTTTTCAGACCGCGGCTTCTATGCTGTGGCTCTGCTAGGTGGTTATGCTGGCTCTTTATTTTCAAATTCTTAGTTTAATGTTGGTTTCAGGAGTAGAATTTAGTGACTCATCACTTACCTATTATTGCTGGCTCTGTTATCTTCTGGCTCTCCAAGTGCCACTGATTGATTGTAAAAAAAAAAAAAAAAACCCTCAAGTAAGGCCCATTGGGGGCCTCATTCTCCCAGTGCTGGACCCTGTGCCTAGGGTTGCTGGTGTGATGTCCCTTCTTACCCTGTTTGATGTGGCGTCCTCCCTACATTCACTGTGGACAGGCTCTGGGTCCTTTTCAGAGTGCGTTATCTCAGTGTATCCATGGGTTGAGGTGAGCTCAGCATCTTCCTATTCTGCCATCTTCCCAACAAAAATACATTTTGAATTATAATGTAATACATTATCTAGCTTATTCAGCCCAATAATTTGTTTTCTTTCTTTTATAAAATTATATAGAATTGCTATGACCTTCTGGTGAGAAAGAAAAGACTTATTGTTCTCTTCAGCCACTGGTTACTTCACGCCTATGGAATAATCTCCATTTCCAGAGTGGACAAACTCGAGCAGGATCTACCCCTTTTGGCTTTGGTCCCCACGCCAGCTCTTTTTTACTTGTTCACTGCGAAATTTACCGAGCCTTCACGGATACTCTCTGAAGGAGCCAATGGACACTGATGTCACATGCCAAAAAACCTAAAAAGCGTTCTTAGTAAAAAAAAATATAAAATGCATTAATACTTTTCTGTTGAACATGGAAGTAAGATTGGGTTTTTTGGCGCTTTTTTTTCCCTGTTTTAACAGACTTTATGGTTAGACTTGGAAAATACAAAATGCTGGAGTCTGTTACACAGTATAATACACTATGTGCTTGAGCACCCGACCCACTGCGAGCATGGGAGGAAGCACTTGCCTCCTGCAACAGCGTAGTTATTCTTTAGAGCAAGGTCGTGTTTCTCTAGACCTAGACAAGTATAATCTGAAATCCTTAGCATTGGCCTAGTTGTGCACGTCTATTATATTTCAGTTCTTCAAGTATAATGAATTATACGGACAAACATACCTTGTGGGTCTGATAGCAAACATGGAAATGAAATATGTTGTTTATTGTTATTTATTTTTACCAATACAGTATTGATTATAATTTATATAATGGGTTTTCTGTTTATAGGTAGTTTGGTTGAAGACATCCTCTGATTATTGTTTCTGTTAAGAGAAATAAAATGCTTAACTACAAAAAATCTCAGAAATTGACATTTAATTGTATTTGGCCACACTAATTCTGGAAATAACTCAGACTATTAAGTAGTAAGAGGAGTATTTCGTTCCCAAATGAATAAATACATGTATTCACATAGTCCCTTCCTCTGTGGTCTCATTTTTGAAGGCTATATATACAGTGCCATATTTTATTGAGCTTGAAACTTTTCACATTGTGACACCTCTGAATTAGGATGCATCTTACAATTGATGCCTTTTTAAACTAAATACAGAATGTGTACAACATATAGTTTTCCTGTGCGTAGTTACTGATAGGTGTGCTGCGAATTTTATGCTCTGATGCCTTTAAGAGATTCATATGGAACCATGGAAGCAAAATAAGGTTTTTTGGCACTTAACCTAATAATCTGACCATTTTATCCATTTGCATGGTTTAGAAGGTTATTTACCGATTCTGTTCAGTGGGGATTATGCAGGTTTGTTAAACTTAAGACATCCATTGACCATTGCAAAATAGGAAAGAAAGTGCACTCACTTTTTTTGTAGTTTTGTTTGTGCCTTTTAAATTCACAGCAGTTGTAGCCTTGAAGTTATTTTGTTAGTTTTTGTTAATGTTTTTCATAGTACATTCAGCCACCGGGGGATGGACTTTTTTGATATGACTGTGTTTCTTCTTTTCTGTAGGAGTAAAAATAAAATGTGAAAATTCTGCGTATGTCACACAAGTTTGGGTGGTTATTAGTGTGCATTAAAATCCTAAATTTCCCAAAGAATTAATTGCACCGTTGTATAATCTGGGAGCCATTTTAACAGTTATCTTCTCTGATCTTCTAGCAGGAAGATGTGTATGCAAGAGGAAAAATCATGCAAGTAATTCTTCAAATTTAAAGAATTTCAGGAATACTTCAAATTAAAAATGCATATATTTAAGAACAAGACCAGAACAATTCATAGCAGGTGTGGTTGCTAATGTTACTAAATGATCTGTTAAAATATAAACAAATTGCCCTCGTCCTAGCTCAGCTTTGTTCAGTTTTTACTTAGGTCCTTATAGGGCATTACGACTTCACTGCTGTAGTGCATGGTAATTATTTTGCTAACCAGTGCTGGATAGGTAATTTAAAGGTCAAAATATTTTGATTTGAGTCAGTTGATAAATTTAACAATTACATTTGTTATATATTTGTCTAAAACTGTTGGTTTGCAAGATGTGACTGCCCTTTGGAGCCACCTGGCGAGAGGTCTAAAACATTCCTGGGTTCTGCCCTGAGAGATTCAGCATTGGTCTAGGGTACAGGCTGAGCAAAATATCTTCTAGGTGATTCTAATGCTTGAGAGTATGGTCTAAACTCTTCCTAGTTCAGATCTTAATTTTTCCAAGAGACCTTTTGACGATTTTTCAGCAAATGATTTCTTAAATTATTTCTTACTGAAATTTTGATTCTGCTTTAATAGCGTTTCTTTTCCAGAATTAAATGATCAAACTATAACTATCAAGTCCTTTTCATCACCGTAACAAAAAGATAACTGATAGTGTATACAAATTTGATACTTATTTTAAAATATCCCTTGGCCTAAAAAAAAAAAATCTTATGTAGTGCACATATCAGGTGAAAATATTTGGTTAATACACAAATTATCCGTAACCTAAGTTATAATATACGGTATAAGACTTGGGGACTTTTAGAATTTTAAAACAAACATTTTTAATACTTCTTAAAAAATAATCTATACTCGGTTACTATTTGATTTAGGAATACACACCAGAATTAACTGGTTTACCTTTTATTTGCAAGAAGCAATGTTAAGGCAAAAAGTAATGATCTTCGTTTTCAAGGTGAAGTCTGGCATTTTAAGTTCTGACAAGCCTGCCCTCCACACGCGCCAGTCGGAACCCCCAGCAGATAGCCATGCTATCGCCATCCTTGGCCAGGGCACGTCTACGGCCCTTTCAGGAAGACATCCCTATGCATTCCCAACACCTAAAAAAGACTTAGCGGTTCCTCTCTTTATCCTCTTATGCCACTCACTAGAAGGAATCCCTTAGATTTGAATCTGCTCTTTCCTTGTTTATTCTCACAGTGCATGCACTTCGAGGTTCAGGGGCCGGTCTATTCCACTTAGTAACTGCAGCGTCTGCGCTAGCGCCAGGCTCAAAGCTGCTGCATGGGTGACTGGAGCTGGTGCAGTGGTCCCGGAGAGGGCCGGGACCTGCATGCCTGCAGTGACAGCTGATGTCCAGAAGAGGACAGGCGAGGGCTATTGAACTGGAAGAGGTCAAAGGCTTCTCTAGAAGTCCCATCCCTGAGAGAAGCCGTTCAACAGGGAAAATCCAAAAGCGAGATTACAGATGACTGACTCAGAGATGGTCAAGAAATCCAAGGAGCCAAGGTTGACCATCACCTCCCACAAGAGGTCGCTAGATTTCAAGCAAGCTGATGAGTCCCTAATTTGCGTCTGATGCTTTATAACTTGCTGTTAACCACATTTTACAACCAGGGCAACTGGGGAGTAAAGGTTAAATAACACAAAAGAAGCAGAGCCAAGATCTGAGCCCAGGTCCACCTACCTTCAAAGCCCACATAGTGCCAGTGCTCCAGCAGCAGAAATAACGAGTTAGGGAAGCCAGAAATCTTGTGATCTCAGCTCCATTTCTAGTCCTTCAGAGACCTCTCCCCATTCCTTAACTAGGTCTCTTTCCCTATTAGGTTCCTCATAGTTCTTTTGGTCAGTCTGTAAAATCCCTACAACAAGAAGGTGTGAAGTTTCGCTTCCGGAGGGACCGAAGAAACCCCTTGTTATAGGGATTTTACATACATTTGTATGATAAGTGATTTTCCCAGTAGACCAGGGGTGGGAAAACTACAGCCTGAGGAGTTCTCTGACCCACAAACTCTGCAAATGGCCCAGAATTCATATCATCATCAAGGACCACTATCTTCCCTACTTTTTGACCCTTCTAACCACGGAGCAACCGGAGAAAGCTAAATGCTTACTAATCACATAGGACATCCGGCTCCTAGTTAGCTGTCCCCGGCCTCCCCATGCCAACAACCTCCAGTCAGAGCACAGCTGCCACCTTCCCTTTTCTTTCACAGTAAACGTTTTCCATCCCCTGCCTGCCTTTGGATCTCTGCCCAGAGCAAGTGATGGTGAGTCTCACTGTCTTGCTATGCCAAGCTTCATGCCTCAGCTTGTTTGCATTTAGCTGGTCTTTATTTCTACACTGCAATTCTCTACTTTCCAGATAGCTATCAGTTAAGACAGGCCTCAAAATATGTGAAAAAGGGGATATGGTATTAGTTAGTGGGCTTAGTTTATTGATATCGTCTATTTAAATCTGTTCCAACATAAAAGATCCCATCAGGTTTCAGACAAAAATGGAGGACTCGCTCACGTGAAAAAAGTGCAGCTGACGCTTTGAGGTGATTTAGCTCTTAAAATTCTGCTTGATCTACGGTTGCTGGGGATAGGCTGACTTACCAAAGACAATTTTGCCAAGTGACCAGGGCCCACCAGGGACCCGCTGTGCACGTAACAGGATACGTATCACCAGGCTTGAGCAGCACCACACAGACAGCTTTTTGGCTGATAAGAAAGTTTACCCACAAGAGTCTTCATGGGCCACTAAAACATTATTTCTTTCGTCAAGCAATACCCTCAAAACATTCGTTTCACCAAATTCTGGAATGTTTTCAATCCAATCACTTGCAATCTCATTTCACTTTCTACAACTCACCTTTAGAATTGCTTATCTGATGGTGACATTCTTTAAAATGAAAACTTAACGTTGCTAGGTGATATGATTTTCGTTTCACCACTCTGTCCTCTACACTCTATTCTCGTCCCTTTTCCCAGTCCCTTCTACCGCCGCCATCCCGCCTTCCCCAGGGACTCCACCCCAGGCATCTCTGGGCTGTCCCTGTGCACGAACTGACCTCCGCTTCCCACCACAGCCAGAATCTGGACAGAGTTCTGTGACCCTCATGTCTAACACGACATTAGAATAAAAATTGAGGATGGAGTTGACAATCGTCCGAGGAGACGGACTGCCTGCTCACGAGGCAATCCTGTTATGTAGGACGTGTTACATCTCAGAAGCCCCAGAAGGCATCAGTGTGACTAGATTTTCAGAGAAGGCAATAGTTGCTGGGGTTTTGAGAGAGAGAGAGCTAGAGCGTGCGAGCAGTGGGGGGGGGGGGTGTTGAGCGAGAGGGATAATCCCAAGCAGGCTCCATGCCCAGGACAGAGCCCCACACGGGGCTCCATCCCCCGACCTGGAGACCATGACCTGCGCTGAAATCAAGAGTCAGATGCCCAAACAACTGAGCCACTCAGGCACCCCAATAGTTGCTGTTTTTAATACTAAACTCAGCTCAAGAAGAAAAGGTAAAATGATGTTCCATATCTCCTGTTTAAGAAGATAAGGAAGTGCATGAAAGTATTTTAAAAGACTTATTTAGAAAATGTTTAAAATAGCAGTTTCAAAAAATCAGAAAGAAAGAAAGATTGGGTTATTTAGAAAACTCACGCAGGTGGAAGGGAGATTTGTCCCACACTGCTGCATTACCACATTCGACCCCACAAATGAGAACCAACGTTTAGGTGAATGTGGCATTAATTGGGGATGGATTATTCGGGATAACAACATTATCTGGGTTTTTTTTTAAATGTTTTTATATTACTGGCTACAGTAAAATAAGAAGAGATTATTTGTTACCCAAACCTTTTGAGGTGTTACTTACTCTGGAGGTCTGTTTTCGATTCCTGTTCCATAAGGAAATGCAGCTCTTTAAGATTCCCTTGTAGCCAAATGCTGATACGCTCAATGTTTTCATCTCTTTCCTTCAGCTTCTCCATTAGGTTTTGTATGTCTTTCAAAATCTCACCACCACTGTTTACCAGTTCCTTTAAAAAATAATATTTTGGGGTGTATGAATATAAATTCCAACCAGATAAATAAAAACATTCTAGGTGAATCATGTTTAAGACAAAAATACATACGCAAAATTGGTATTACTCATGCAAAATAAGTGTCCATAGCACTTTCACAAAGTTCTACAGATCTCAGAAAAGCGGATTAGCAAATGAGTTTAATGGAATGCTCACTGGCCTCTCTGAACGGGGTAGGATGGTGGTGGCGGCGGGAGGGGCGTAAGCAGCCCGCTCACCCTCAGAGCAGCGCGGAACGCAGCGTCTCCAGCACGGCTTACAGCTTGAGAGGAAGAACTGTGGAACCAGGCCGGGTCTGCGTTTTAAATCCCCGTAAGTTCATTAACTATTTGGTCTTGGGCAAAGTTACTCACACTCTGAGCCTCAGTAGCTTCATCTGAAAAAGGTTAAAGGCTAAGCCAGGATCATGTAAACTTTCAATACTCAAAAAGTGGCAAAGCCAGGATTTCAACTCCAGCCTGCCGGCCTTTATAGTGGGGAGCAGTGGAGAGGGAGCAGGGCTGGCAAAACATGGAGGACAGAGGGACTTCAGACCTGACAACTTTGTCCTGAAATAGTGTGTGTTCAGTTTGTGTTTGCAGGGGGGGGGGGGGGGGTGTCATTCCCTTTAACGAGGAAGACGACTTCCCAAAGGATTAAGATTTCATAGTTAACATTTGGCACCACTAAAAATACAACAGCAGCAAATGGAGTCACTTAGGCTAAGCCTCACCTCACCAAACAGAGGACTTAATTACAGTTTTGGCTCTCTCAGAAATGGAATCTTACACCAGTCACTCAGGACTCACCTGTTCAGCACCAGTTAGGTCACCTGCCCAGTAATCCCTGCCACCCCTAAAGGCACATACTCTTGCAACAACCAACCCGCTTTTTGTGCTAAGTACAACTTCCCTGTTCTGCTCCCTTCCGCCTGGAAGGCTTCTGTTTGGCATAGCCCCTCAGAGCACCCTTTAATCTGCTAGCTTGGATGCTGCCTGACTCATGAATCATAAAATTTACTCAGGTGAGTTTTGTTTTTTTAACAATACAAAGCACACTTGTTAAGATATGATGGTTGTACTAACGCTGTCACACCCCCTCAGTCCTGACCTCCTACCTTATGCGGGCACGCGTGTACGTACACACACACACACACACACACAGGCTACTAGGTAGGTGAATATTTTTAGGAATACTATACTTACGGAGGCAACACAAAGCTCACCTTAAATGTAGTCTGAAATTCAGCCCACAAATCCAAATACTGTGCTAAAATAAAGATTTTTAAAATGCAAGGGTTACAGAAATGTGAAAATTTTTATGAAAGTAATGCTGTTTGTTTCCAAAAATTGTGTTTATCTAAAAATTTCTACTTCCAAAATGACAGAATAACTGGACCAGACTTGTCCTCCCACTGTAAACGAGGAAAGATATTAAATATTTTTTATTATTTATTTTTTTTAGTGGACTTCATTCGCAATATGGGGCTTGAACTCACATCCGAGATCAAGAGTCACATGCTCTACCAACGGAGCCAAACAGGCACCCCAATATATCTGCTTTAACATCCAGTTTGCAGGTACTGGAGAATGGGCAGCACAGAACTGGGATACTCGAAAGAAGGGTGACAAATGAGGCAAGCCTTACGATCTCTCGGCTTTCTGCTGGGGGCACTTTCCAGACCCAAGTAGAAGCAGAACAAGGCAGGTTTGCGCACAGACACAAAAATCTGTACAAAGATTAGCACACTGAATCCAGCAATATATAAAAACAATAATAGCTTTTGGGCAAGCGGGGTTTTATCTCAGGAGATTGGTTTAACTTTCAAAAATGAATCCGTGCACTTTACCACCCTAACAGCATGAAAGAGAAGCACCATGTGAGCACCTCAAGGTGCTGAGTTCTCACAGGCACCGCGCATCTCCATGACTAACGGCCTCCGGTAAGTACCTCAGATGCCCAAGCCCGGGCGCCCCTGCTTGGTACCACTTGGCAGGTGTTGTCACGCATCATCACTAGGGAGATCAGGTGCAGCTCTGCAACTACACTGGGTGCAACACCTGCAATTTTGCATGTGGGTCCCTCCACACTTGCCCCATGCGCCTTTTCCCTTCGCTGGTTTTACTCCGTATCCTTCGGTGTAATGGGCAATAAGCATAACAACTTGAGCCTGGTGAATCCTAGCTGATCACTGAGCCTAAGGGTGGTCTTGAGGACCCCTAATACAACACTTAAAAGCTGCAAAATCTTGCTAAGAAAAATAAGTGCTAAATACATGGAGATGTATACTGTGTTCTTGTGTTGGAAGACTTAATTTTGTTAAGAAGTCAATTCTCAAATTGATGAACAGATTCAACACAAACCCAATTAAGATCCCAGCAGGTGTGTGCAATTATAGATTAACAAGCTGACTTTAAAACTTACATGAAAATCAAAGGACCTATAAATAGCCAAAATCATTCTGTGAGAGAAGCACAGATGTGGAGAACTTACACTACCTGATTTCCCGGCTGAACATGAAACCACAGTAATCAGGACAGTGTGGTATTCGTATAAAGTCAGAATAAGGAACAGACTTATAAAACAATACTAAAAAGACAGGCCTTTCAAAAATAGTGCTAGAACAGCTGGATATACATAAAAGAAAACATGAAATTCAACCCTTATCTCACACCATACAAAAATGTGAATTTGAAATGAGTTGGAGATCTAGACATAAAAGCTAAAACTAGAAACTTAAAGAAAACACAGGAGAAAGTGAGAAGAAGAAAACAAAAAACAAATAAAAGAAAACACAGGAGAAAAATCTGAGAACTTGGCTTAGGCAAAAATGTCTTAGGACACAAAAAGTACTACCCTTAAAAGATGAAATAAAGTAGACTTTTTCCACAGAAAAAACTTTTGCTCTTTTCAAGACAATATTAAAATGAGAAGCCTCATCTGAAAAAGGACTCATTTCTAGAATACACAAGGATTTTAACAACACAAAGTAATGAGCAAAAGATTTGGACAAAAATGTGGCAGACTGTATTTTCCAGAGATGGCCCCACAATATATCCCGTCCCACATGCTCTTCCCACAACATGAAGCTGACACCCTTCCCATTAGTGGTGGCATCTGTGTCCCCTCCCCTTGTACCTGGGATGTTAGCTTTTGGAACACAGCAGGCCAAGCAACTACATGGTGACTCTGGCGGTGAGCCAACAGCAACACCAGTCACACTGAGTGAGGGGATGTGTCTTCAGACGATTCCAGTCCCCAGCTGCTGAATTACCCCAGCCATCAAGTTGCCCCAGCTGATGTCATGTGGAGCAGACATGAGTGGTCTCCACCAGGCTCTGACCAAATGACCAATGTAGGAGCAAAGTAAATGATTTGTAATATTTGTTATGCTGCAATAATTGGCTCAAGACACTTCACAAAGGTTGAGATACAAGTGGCCAAAAAGCACATGAAAAACTCAACAGCATCAGTCATCAGAGAAATGCAAATAAAAATCACAATGAAATTCCGTTATATACCTACTAAAATGGCTTAAATGTTAACAATCTTAAGTGTTTTGACAATTTTAAATGTTGGTGAGGATGTGGAGGAGCCCATTGCTAGTGGGATGAAGAATTTGCACAGCGACTCTGGTAAACTGTTGGGCAGTTTCTAATAAAGTTAAACATACGCTAACCACATGCCCCAGCAATTCCGCTCGTCAGTATTTCCCCAAGAGAAATGAAAACAAATGTTTGCAAAAATACATGTAAGCAAATAGTAACCAAAAACTGGAAACAATCCAAATGTCCTTCAAACGGCGAATGGATAAGCAAAATACGGTATATCTACATAATGGAATACTGCTATACAACTATAAAAAGGAGCAAAGCAATGATACACGAATAGATCTAAAAAAAAAGTTTGCTGAATGCAAAAATCCAGGTACAAAAGTGTGAGTATTCCATCATTCCATTTGTATCTAATCCTTAGTGACAGAAAGCAGATCAGGGGCACCTGGGTGGCTCAGTTCGTTAAGCTTCAACTCTTAGTTCTGGTTCAGGTCATGATCTCAGGGTGTGAGATCGAGCCCCACATCAGGCTCCATTTTCCTTGTGGAGTCTGCTTGAGATTCTTTCCCCCTCCCTCTCCTTCCCCCCTCTGCTCCTCCCCCTGCTCTTGTGCTCTCTCACTCTCGATCTCTCTCTCTCTAAAATAAATAAAATCTTGAGAGAGAGAGAGAGAGAGAGGGAAGGGGAGGGGAGGGAAGGGGGAAGGGGGAAGGTCGATGGTTTCCAGACACTGGAGGTAAGGTGGGAAAGCGAATACAAACGGACACAAGAGAGATTTTTCAGGAAAAATGTTCTCTACCTTGCTTGAAGCGGCAGTGGTTACAGTGGCATGTACATTTATCAAAACTCATTGAATTTTAGATGGGCTCATTTTATTTTATGCAAATCAGTAAAATTTATTTAAATAAAGCAAAAAAATTATTTTTTATATGTTCAGATCACCCACGATACATTACTTACTCTGATGAGCTGTCAGTTGACAAGACCGGTCACTTGACATGGACTTGAGGTCTTCTGTTCCTTTTCTGTATTGCTCTATCTTGTTCTTCATGTATGCAATATACTGGAAATGAAAGATATGTGATTGCTTTAAGCAGTTTAGTTACCATAGATTAATTATCCCTGTAGTCACTGGGCACACATCTATTGATTCTTCTCTGTGCCACTGACTGCTCTCAGTATAAGGGTAACAGTGGTGAGCAGAGCCCTTGTTAAGCCTACATTCTGGTGAAGGAGATAAAGGATCTGGCTTTCCAGTAAACATTTAAGAACCCAAATGAACATGGCATTCTGAATATAATTTGCCACAAAAAGAAATCAAAAGGAATTCTGCCTAAATGCATTGTGCCCACAAACAAAAAAGTGTTCTGTATGCTAACTGTGTGCAGGAAATGTACCAAGGCAGCGATGCTTCCAGACTGGAGGAGTTCGGTGTAAGACCTCAGAGAGAGGATTTATCAAGTCCGGAGACCCCACAGAATTGCTCACTCCATTCAGATGTTTCGCTGGGTTGGGTGATGGTGATAGTAGTGGGTTGGGTATTAAAGTTATCGCTTTCTGTTCTGACCACCCGATGCTCAGGAATGCTAAACTCCAAAGTCTCTGGGAACTCTGAAAGCATGGGCTTTGGATATAAACATGGCACTGGCCCAGTTTCAAGAGGGAAATAGTCAAATACTAGAAATTACTGATAAAAAAAAAATCTTAGAAGTCACATCTAGTACCACAGGAGACATAGAACTGTTTATAAGCCCGTTATAGGGTCTCCTCATGGGGCCTTGATCTTGGTGCCAGTCTGCATGGCTTGTTGGCTGGTTTTGTAGTAAACCGGAGTGGAAACCCCTGTAGGCCAAGTCCATGTCATCATTCCTGCCCCTCTTTGAATGTGGATCACAGTTTGTAGACTTGCCTAGTTCAGCTAGTTTCCCATAACTCTCAAATGTGTAAACATGCTGAATTGTAATGTATCCATTTATCTGCTCATTTCCTCAGCTAGATGATGAGCTTCCTAAGGACGTGGGGGGGGGTGTCTTATTCATCTCTGTTTTCACTGAGACTTCTACAAGTCTAGGGACTCAGTGGGTGATTAAAATGTCTGCTGAGAGAAGGGATGTAACAAGCAGAACAGAGTGGGGAGTGAATAAGATAACAGCACAGCGTCATTCAGGACCTAGTAGATGGTCCATAAATTAGACCTTTTAGAATCAGTTTTTCACAGTCATCCATTTGCTATCCATTACCAAAGTAGCAATAAAAATTCCAAGTATTTTAATAAATAATCTATGTCACCTTGATAGGAAGACAATCTTGTGGAATTTCCATGGGTAGATGAAATACCTGATAAGATTGATTCAAGGGCTAGAAGAATGAAGAGGTATTGCACGTGTGCAGGTTAGTGATGCTGGTACCTGGGCTCTGGAGCACATTTACCTTTTCAAAGTACATTAGTACCTCTTATGCCATTTTAATTCTACCAGAAACAGGTGATATTGGTGGATAACTGTTGCCATTTACCTGATAAGAAAGAGTACCCAGACAGGTAAAAGGATTTGTCCCTTACTTAGAGTCTTATGGCCATGGGACTGTTTTTATTTTTGTAGCTATTAAAGATTACTAAAAATGTAGAGCCTCGGTTTCCTCATCTATAAAAGGGACATAATATATTATCCACATTAAAGGTTATTGTGAGCATAACATGGGACTGAATCCCTTTTCCATGTAAGCCATTGTGCAAAACACTTGGGATACACTGATACAGATCCTCACCTTGAGGTCATTGTGGTTTACTGAAAAAAATGATACAATCAGAACAAAACCGACAGACAACCTAATTTTTTAAATGGGCAAGACACTTGAACAGGTACTTCACAAAGAGGTACACAAGTGGCCACCAACATATGAATAAGATGCTTCATTGATCATCAGGAAAATGCAAACTAAAACCACAATGGGATACCACTACACACTCTCCAGAATGGTTAAGTGGAAAAAAAATAACCAGAGTTTGGTGAGAATGTGGAACCAGTGTGTTCTCACATACCCTGCTGGGAGTGGCGATTTCTGCAACTTCTTTGGGAGGTGGCACTGTGCATGAGGGGGGATTTACTGACCATCAACTAGGGTCCACATCCCTATGGCTCTGCGATTCCACTTGAGGGGTGTACCCACCAGAAACATGTACATATGTTCCTGAAAACACATGTACTAGAATGTTCATGGCAACTCTATTTGTAATAGCCCCAGCTAGAAATTCTCTAAAGCCCCATCAAGAGAGTTTATAAATTGTAGTATAGTTATACACTTGAATACTATATATGGCACTAAGGCTGAAAGAACCATAACCGCATTCAATATAATAAAGATGCACCTTGCAAACAAAGTATTGAGCGAGAGTACATATTGTATCATTCATATACATATACATATAATGTTCAGAAACAGACAAAACTAGTCTTTGGTTAGAAGCCAGTATACTGTTACTTTACCTTGTGGGGACAGGAAAGGACATAGAAGATACCTGCACACTGTTAATGCTTTGTTTCTTGATCTGGGTGCTGGTTACCCATGTGTATTCATTACGTCTTTTACTTATGATTTGTGCCTTGTTTTATATATACTTAATCTTTATTTCAAAAGTTTTAAGAGCTAGAATCTCCTTTTCTCTTGTAACTATTATAGGTCTAGGCAGTTAAGAAAACCATCATGCAAAATGAAGGGCTCTTGAACTTACTTTTCTTAATTTTTCATTTTCCAGGAGCAAAACATCTACTTTTAAGTCATGCACATAGATTTCATTTTCTAAGTTCTTTAGGGTTTCAAAATGACTTTTAATCTTATGGCTTTCTTGATTTCGTAAGTATTCAAGTTCTTGCTTCACTTTTTCCTGCTCAAACATAAAACCTACAATTATCTCAGAGTTAAATAAGCAGGGCACCAGTGTATTAGGTTGCCTGAACCACATTCAGAGAGGGGTTATAATTAATTCCTGAATCATCAGCAGAGGCTATGTATACCTTCCCTTATAAAAACTTGATATTTAAAACTCCAGAGTTGATTCAATTCTGGGAAGGTGGTGGAGTAAGAGGATCCTGAGTTCAACCCATGGACACACTGAGATAACAGCCATGTCTGCGCAACTATCTTTGAAAGTGACCCAAAGACTAGCAGAACAGACTTTCATAGAGAAGGGGCCACACTGAAAAGGGTAGGATTGGCAGAGACATAGTTAGGAACCTGAATCCCAGCAAAACTAACCACAAACAGGAGAGATACCGCAAGCAGCCAGAAGATCGGGCCTCATGCCAGGCACCCTAGGCATGAGGGACCCACACTGGAAAGGCAAATCTCCATAACATTTAACTTTGAAAACCAGTGGGGCTTAAATTCATGAGTCTTTACAATCAGCAATCAGCGGGACTTAACTCTGTACTTTAAAAATCAGTAGGCTTAGCTCTGGGAGACCTGGAGTGCTGGAGGACAATAGGAAGCTGAGTTCCCAACCTGAAGGAGCCAGCATAACATATCATCCTGCTGAGACATAGCATAGAAGCAGCTGTTTGAAAGCACCTGGGGTATATAGGAAGATTTATTTACTAATCTAAGAAAGTATGTTGGAGGGGCAGGGATCTTTAGGGGACCATTATAGAACAAAAGCAGTGATGGGTGCCATTTCTCTTCCTCCCTGCTTACCCCCAACCTTGTTGGCCAGACACTTGCAGGAAGCAGCACGAAGGCTCTCCATCTATCTTGTTGATTAGTGCCCTGTCCCTGCATTCCCCTGCAGACAGGCCCAATACAACCTGCCATACTCCAAAGGCAACCCTCCAAAGTGACTCCTGCCCTGGGGAGAGAGGAAGATACACACATATGCCAGTATCCCACAGTCCCAGCAGCTGAACCTTATGGCTGGCAGCACAGTGAGAATGCCCTGGTGACCAGTGAGATGGCAGCCCCAGCAGACTGACTAGGGGCAGGCACCTGATCTGAGTGCAGGCCCTACCCACCAACAAAGCCTCTCAGGGGACAAGGAAAGGAAAGCACCCTATGGCTCTGTGCAACTACAGCCCCAGCAGATGGGCTGAGAGGAGGCACCTGGTTTGAATGCTGACATCACCTAACTACAAGCCCTCAGCAGCCCCAGACTGTCCCTTTAACAGCACAGAGACCAAACCCTGCCTGGTGCACATGAAACAGGCAAAGAGGGCCATTGCAATGGACTTCACTATAAGGAAACGTGGTTCAGCCACAACAGTGGGGCGCACACAGCCCACAAAGGTTAGATGCCATTGAAGTGCCTGGGTCTGGTGAACAGGGAGCACTGCACCATTGGGTACCACAGGACCTCTTCTTCATAAGGCCACTACTTACTTTCAAGATCAGGAGATGTAGCTGACTTTTATAATACATAGAAAACAAACAGAGTTAGACAAAATGAGGAGACAGAGGAATAACTGCCAAATGAAAGAACAGGATAAAACCACAGCAAAAGAGCCAAATGAAGCAGAGATAAGCTATATGCCTGATAACTCAAATTAATGATCATAAGGATACTGACTGGACTTGAGAGATGAGTGGAGGATCTCAGTTAGACCTTCAATAAAGAGATACAAAATATAAAACAGAACCAGAGATGAAGAACTCAATAACTGCAATGAAAAATACACTAGAGGAAATCAATAGCAGATTAGAGGAGACAGAAGAACAGATCAGTGTCTGAAAGACAGATGTAATGGAACCAAGCTGAAAAGCAAACAGAACAAAATAGAAAATGAGAATAGGTTAAGGGCACTCAGTGATGTCATCAAGTGTAATAACATATGCGTTGTAAGGATCCCAAAAGACAGAGAGAAGGAGGCAGAAAATTTATTTGAAAAAAAAAAAAGCTGAAAACTTCCCTAATCTAAGAAAGGAAAGAGACATCCAGATCCAGGAGGCAGAGAGAGCACCCAACAAAGTTAATGCAAGGAGGTCCACACATAATAATTAAAGTGGCAAAACGAGTGATAAAGAGAGAATTTTAAAAGCAGTAAAAGAAACAGTATATACAAGGGAAACCCCATAAACCTATCAGTTGATTTTTCAGCAGAAATTTTGTAGGCCAGAAGAGAGTGGCATAACACATGCAGAGTGCTGAAAGAAAAAAGAACCTGCAACCAAGAATACTCTACTCAGCAAGGCTGTTATTCAGAATTGAAGGAGAGAAAAGAGTTTCCCAGACAAACAAAAGTAAAGGAATTCATGACCACCAAACCAGCCTTATAAGAAATGTTAAAGGGAATTCTTTACGTGGAAAAAAAAAAATGCCATAATCAGGAGTAAGAAAACCATGAAAGGAAAAAAATTTCACAAGTAAATGCAAACATATAGTAAAAGTAGATTAATCACTTATAAAACAGTATGGAAGTAGAAAACAAAAGGAGTAAAATCAATTATATCTATAAAAATCAGCCAAAGGATACACAATTTTTTTTAAATGTAAAATATGCCATCATATACATAAAATGTGGGGGGCTTAGTAAAAGCTTAGTGCTTTTAGGGGCACCTGGGTGGCTCTGTCAGTTAAGCATTGACTCTTGATTTCAGAGCTCAGGTCATGATCTCAGGGCTGTGGGATCAAGCCCCAAGGTGGGCCCCATGCTGGGCATGGAGTCTGCTTGAGATTATCTCTCTCCCTCTTCTTCTGCCCCTACCCCCCCCCCTTAAAATTAAAAATAAATAGTTCTGGAAAAACTGCACACCTGCATGCAAAAGAATGAAATTGGACCATTTTATTACCCTATGCACACAAATAAACTCAAAATGGATTAAAGACCTAAATGTGAGGCTGGAAACCATAAAATTCTTAGATGAAAACATAGGCAGTAATTTCTTTGACATCAGCCATAAAAACATTTTCCTAGATATGTCTCATTGAGCAAGGGAAACAAAAGCAACAATAAACTACCGGGATTACATCAAAATAGAAAGTTTTGCACAGTGATGGAAACCATTAACAAAACAAAGGCAACCTACTGAATGGGAAAAGATATTTGCAAATGATATATCTGATAAGGTGTTAATATCAAAATATATATAAAGAACTTTTACAACTCAACACCAAAAAACCCAAATAATCCAGTTAAAAAATGCACAGAGGATATGAAAAGACATTTTTCCAAAGAAGACATACAGATGGCCAACATGCACACATGAAAAAATCCTCAACATCACTAATCCTTAGGGAAATGCAAATCAAAGCCACAATGAGAGATAGCAGAATAAGAGAATCCTAAGCACACTTTGTCCCACAGATTCATATAGATAACATCCACATCAGGGCAAATAACCTAGTAAATAACCTGAAAAACGGCAGAACAGACTCTCCACAGCTAAATGTAGAGAAGAGGCCACACTGAAAAGGATAGGAAGGGCAGAGACATGGTGAGGAGCCAAACTGATCCATAGGAGGGAGGGTCATCACAGGCATAGAGAAGGGAAAAGAAAAGACCCCTACCCAGGCACCCCAGGCAAGGGAGACCCGCATTAGGAAGATGAATCCCCACAACATTGGCTTTGAAAACCAGATGGGTCTAACTTTGTGAGTTCTTACAGTTGGTTGGGCTTAACACCTGGAACTTTAAAACTCAGTGGCCTGGGCTGTGGGATGGGTAGAGAGCAATAGAAAACTGAGTTCCCACCCTTAAAGATGAATTACAACAAACAGCCCCACTGAGATACAGCATGGAAGCAGCAGTTTGAAAAATGCCTGGGGTAGACAGGAAGGAGATTTATTTACCAATCTTAGAGCATGTACTGTAGGGGCAGGGATCTTTGGGAGACTTCTCCAAGAACAAAAGAGCTGGCAGGCACCATTTCCCTTCCCAGACCCCCAGACTAGATACACAGACACCTTCAAGAACCAGTGCAGCCTGAACACTCCTGCCTAGCTTGCTAACAGCACGCCCTGCCCTTATGCTGTTCCTCAAAGCTCCCCCCACCAATCTGGTGAGGCAGTTTTCTAAAGTGGCTCCAGGTCCCCTCCCACAGCAGACCAGCAGTGACCTTGCTGGCGCCTCATGCCCCACCCCCACATTCTTCTACAGACCTGCCCTTGGCAGTTCTCCAGACCACAGGTCCCCTCCTGCAGCAGACCAGCACACTATTTTCTAACAACATGCACCCACCTGCATTCTCTTGTAGGCCCATCCTTAGCAGGAGTCCATCCAAAGCAGTGCCACAAGCTTGGCAATGTGCAAGCATCCCTGATTGAGGCCAGCACCATTTCAAAGAGACTCCTGTCCCAGGGAGAGGGGAAGATAACCATACACATTTGTCTGATTTAGACCCCAGCAGTGGGCTGGGGACAAACATCTGGTCTGACTGCAGGCCCCACCCACCAATGAAAGCTTCTCAGAGGACAAGACAGGGATAGCACCTTACAGTTCAGGGCTACCACACCTCAGGCAAATGCCTAGTCTGACTCAACTCAAGCCCCAGGTGACCCCAGACTGGCTCACTAACAGCACAGGGACCAAGTCCTGCCCACAACAGTCAGAGAGTGCCAGGCAAACATGGCTCTACCACAGAAGTTGGGAGACACCCTTGAGGCACCAATTTCTGGCAAACAGGGGACACTGCATTACAGGACCTCTTCTTCAGAAGGCCACTATTTTCAAGAGCAGGAGATATAGCTGATATTCCTGACACATGGGCACAGACACGGAGAGTTAGTCAAAATAAGGAAACAGAAGAGTATGTCCCAAATGAAAGAACAGGACAAAATCACAGCAAGAGAGCTAAATGAAATGGAAATAAGTAGTAGGCCTGATAATATAAACTAATGGTCATAAAGATACTCACTGGACTTGAAAAAAGAGTGGAGGACCTCAGTGAGACTCTCAACAAATAGAAAACAAAAGAGAATCAATCAGAGATGAAGGACTCAATAAATGAAATAAAAAATACACTAGAGGGAATAAATAGTATATTAAAGAAAGCAGAAGAATATATCAGTGACCCAGAGGATAAAGTAATAGAAAGCAATCAAGCTGAGGAGAGAAAAAAAAGACTAATAAAAATGAAAATAGATTAAGGGAACTCAATGATACCATCAAGCGTTATAACATTCACATATAGGGATCCCAGGAGAAGGGAGAGAAAAGGGGGCAGAAAATTTATTTGAAGACATAAAAGCTGAACAGATCCCTAATCTGGGGAAGGAAATAGACATCCAGATCCAGGATGCACAGAGAATTCCCAGCAAATCAACCCATGGAGGTCCACACAAAGACATGGGGTAATTAAAATGGCAAAATGTAGTGATAAAGAGAGAATTTTTAAATCAGCAAAAGAAAAGAAGGTTACATACAAGGAAAACCCCATGAACCTATCAGATGATTTTTTTCAGCAGAAACATCACAGACAGATGGGAGTGGCATGATATATTCAAAGTCTAAAAGGAAAAATCCTGCATCCAAGAATACTTTACTCAGCAAGGCTATCATTCAGAATAGAAGGAGAGATAAAGAGTTTCCCAGACAATCAAAAGTTAAAGGAGGTCATGACCACTAAACCAGCCTTACAAAAAATGTTAAGGAGGATTCTTTGAGTGGAAAGGAAAGACCATAAGCAGGACTAAGAAAGTAGGAAGCACAAAAGTATATCTATAAAAATCAGTCAAGGGATTCACAAAATAAAAGAATGTGAAGTATGATACCATATACCTTAAATGTTGGGGGTGGGAGGGAGAGTAAAAATTTAGTGCTTTTAGCACTTAATTTGACCATCAACTTAAGTGACCATCAACTTAGTATAAACTTCTATATATATAAGAAGTTACATAAATCTAATGGAAACCACAATAAAAAACCAGTAAAAAATATGCAAAAAAACAGAAAGGGATCTGAGTATGTCATTAAAAAAGCCAGCAAACTGTGAAAGAAGCAAGCAAGAGAAAAAAAGAACAGAGAAGAACTGCAAAAACAACTATACAACAAGTAACAAAATGGCACTAAGTATATACCTATCAATAATTACTTTGAATGTAAATGGACTAAACACTCCAAACAAAAGACATATGGTAATGGAATGGATAAAAAGAAAAACAAGACCCATCTATATGCTACCTACAAGAGACTCATTTGAGTCCTAAAGACACATGCAGATCAAAAGTGAAGGGATGGAAAAGCATTTATCATGCAAATGGAAGTGAAAATAAAGTTAGGATAGTAATATCTATATCAGACAAAATACACTTTAAAACAAACACTGTAACAAGAGACAAAGAACCATAAAGGGAATCATAAACATAAAGGGAACAATCCAACATGAAGGTATTTGTAAATATTTATGCCCCCAACGTGCCATCATCCAAATACATAGCAAACAACAACAAAAAAGAAAATAAATAATAGTAATACAATAATAATAGGAGACTTTTACACCCCACTTACATCAATGGATAGATCATCCAAACAGAAAATCAGCAAGGAAGCAGTGGTTTTGAAGGACATATTGGACCAAATGGATTTAACAGATATATTCAGAATATTCCATCCTGAAACAGTGGAATACATATTCTTTCCAAGTGCACATGGAATGTTCTCCAGAATAGATCACATATTAGGCCACAAAACAATTCTCAGAAAACTCAAAAAGACTGGAATCATACCATGCATCCTTTCCAACCACAATACTATGAAAGTAGAAATCAACCCCAAGAAAAATCTGGAAAGAACATATATACGGACTTAAATAATATGCTACTAAATGATGAATGGGTCAACTAAGAAATCAAAGAGGAAAAAAAAATACATGGAGACAAATGAAAATGAAAACATAACAGTCCAAAATCTTTGGGGTGCAACAAAAGCTGTTCTGAGATGAAAGTTTATAGCAATACAGGCCTACCCCAAGAAGATAGAAAAATCTCAAATAAACAACCTAACCTTATACCATAAGGAGCTAGAAAAAGAAGAACAAAGCCCAAAGCCAGTAGAATGAAGGAAATAAAGATTAGAGCAGAAATAAATGAAATAAAAAACGAGAAAAAAACCACACCAGAACAGATGGATAAAGTCAGGGAGATGGTTCTTTGAAAATGTCAACAAAATTGATAAACTGTTAGCGAGATTCATCATAAAAAAGAGAGAAAGAGAACTCAAACAAAATCAGAAATGAGAGAGAAGAAATCACAACCAACACCACAGAAAACAAAGGATTGTATGAGAATATCATGAAAAGTTATATGCCCACAAATTAGACAACATAGAATGGAACATTCCTAGAAACATATAAGCCCCCAAAACTAAATCAAGAAGAAATAGAAAATTTGAACAGACTGATTACCAGCAATGAAACTGAATCAGCAATCATAAAACTCCCAAAAAACAAAAGTCCAGGACCAGACAGTTTCACAGGTATATTCTACCAAACATTTAAAGGAAGCGTTCATACCTATTCTTTTCAAACTATTCCAAAAAATAGAAGATGAAAGAAAGCTTCCCAATTCATTCTATGAAGCCAGCATTACCCTGATGCCACAACCATGTAAAGACACTACAAAAAAAGGAAATTACAGGCCAATATCTCTGATGAACACAGATGCAAAAATCCTCAACAAAATATTAGCAAACTGGATCCAACAGTACATTTTAAAAAATTATTCACCAGGATTCAAGTGGGATGTTCCTGGGATGCAAGTGTGGTCAAATATTTGCAAATCAATCCACATAATACACCATGTCAACAAAGGAATGGAGACAAACCATATGATCATTTCAATAGATGCAGAAAAAGCATTTGACAAAGTATGACATCTATTCACGATAAAAACACTCAACAAAGTAAGTTTAGAGGGAACATACCTCAACATAATAAAGGCCTTGTATGAAAACCCCACAGCTAACATTATACTCAGTGTTGAAAACTGATAGCTTTCTCCCTAAGATCAAGAACAAGACAAGGGTGTCCACTCTCACAAGTTGTTTTTTTTCTCCACATAGTACTGGAAGTCTGAGCAACAGCAATTAGACAAGAAAAAGAAATAAAAGGTATCCAAATTGGTAAGTAAAAATTTCACTGTCTGCAGATGACATGATACTCTATATAGAAAACCCTGAAGACTCCACCAGAAAACTACTAGAACTGATAAATGGATTCATTAAGTTAGTAGGATACAAAATCAATATACAGAAACCTGTTGCATTTCTATACACCAATAATGAAGTAGCAGAAAGAGAAATTAAGGAAACAGCCCCATTTATAATTGTACCAAAACAACAAAATACCTAGAAATAAACATAACCAAGGAGGTGAAAGGCTTGTACTCTGAGTATAAAATATTGATGAAAGAAATAGAAGATGGCACAAATGGAAAGATAGCCCATACTCATAGATTGGGAGAACAAATACTGTTAAAATGTTCATACTACTCAAAGCAATCTACAGATTTAATTCAATCCCTATCAAAATACCAATAGTATTTCTCACAGAACTAGAACAAATAATAATAAATTTGTATGGAACATCACAAGACCCTGAATGGCCAAAGCGAGCTTCAACAGAACAAAACTGGAGGTATTACAATCCCTCCTTCATGATATACTACAAAGCTCAAGTAATCAAAACAGTATGGTACTGGCACAAAAATAGACATATAGGCCAATGGTACAGAACAGAGAGCCCAGACATAAACCCACAATTATATGGTCAATTAATCTTCAATATGCAATAAAGACAGTCTCTTAAACAAACAGTGGTAGGAAAACTGGACATCTACATGCAAAAGGATGAAACTAAACTACCTTCTTACACCACACACAGAAATAAACTCAAAATGGATTAAAGACCTAAATGGGAAACCTGATACCATAGAAATTCTAGAAGAGATCACAGGTAGTAATTTCTCTGACACCAGCCATAGCAATATTTTTCTAGATATGTCTCCTGAGGGAAGGGAAATAAAAGCAAAAATAAGCCATTAGGACTACATCAAAACAAAAAGCTTCTGCAAAGGAAACAATCAGCAGAACTGAAAGACAACCTAATGAAGGGGAGAAGATATTTGCAAATGACGTATCTGACATACGCATATTAATATCCAAAAATATAAAGCACTTACACGACTCAACACTGGAAAACCAAGTAATCCAATTTAAAAATGGGCAAAAGACATGAACAGAATTTCTCCAAAGACGACATTCAGATGGCCAACAGACACATGAAAAGATGCTCAACATCACCCATCGGCAGGAAAATGTAAACCAAAATCACAATGAGCTATCACCTCACACCTGTGAGAATGGCTAAGATAAAAAAACTCAAGAAACAACAATCGTTGGCGAGAATGTGGAGAAAAAGAAGCCCTCGGGTGCTTTTGGTGGGAATGCAAATTGGTACAGCCACTGTGGAAAACAGTATGGAGTTTCCTCGAAAAATTAAAAATGGAAATACCCTACAATTCAGGAATCATACTACCTGGGTATTTACCCAAAGAACATGTAAAAGCGAATTTAAAGGGATATATCCACCCCTTGGTTTACTGCAGCATTATTTACAATAGCCAAGATATGGAAGCAACCTAAGCGTCCGTGGATAAATGAATGGATAAAGGACAGGTGGTATATATATATATATACATATATATATAAAATATACATATATACATACACACGCATACACAATGGAATATTCCTCAGTCATAAAGACAAATGACATCTTGTCATTTGCAATAACATGGGTGGACCTAGAGTGTATAATGCTGAGGGAAATAAGTCAGCCAGGGAAAGACAAATACCATATTGACTTCACTCTTACATGGCATTTAAGAAACAAAACAAACAGAAAAAAGGACATAAACAAAAAACCAGACTCTTAAATACAGAGAAAACACTGGCAGTTGCCAGAGGGGTGGTGGATGCCAGGCTGGGCACAGGAAATAAAGAGGATTAAGAGAACCCTCATTGTGATGAGCACTGAGTAATATACAGCACTGTTGAATGATTACACTGTACACCGGAGACTAATATAACACTATATGTTGATTACACCTGAATAAAAAATAAACAAACTCCAAAGCTGATTCATGGAAATTTTTTCATAAACTCCGGGAAGCAAGTTAAGACAAGTTGTTGAAACAACTTCATAAAATAGAATATACTTTGCTATATGAACAATTTTATGGCAAAAATCAGGGAGAGGGAAGTGGAATTTATTGAGGCTTTTTTCAGGGAGGATTTACTATTCCTTGAGGAGAAAAGAATATCACTTTATGGATTTTTCAGAATTTTCTACTGAATTCTGTATTTGGTTCTTAGTCATTATACTGCTATAAATTGCATAATCTTTAGTCATTGTATAATCCTCACTAGCAGAATCTTACTAAGAAAATGCAATTGCATACATGACATCCTTATTGCGGCTCTTCTCCTTCATCTTTCTCTATACCCACAACATGTTAAAAGTTACTTTTGATACCAGTGCATCTCAAAAAATTGAACGTTTCTATTTTTAATTGGCCAACTCTACACACATATGTTTATCATGAACTACTGATTATATATTTAAAAGGTAGTAAATGTCTCTTTAGCTTCTCTCATTTTATCCGCTCCCTCCCCACCTCTGCAACCTCTGTGCACTTACCCTGGTCTTCGCAGGAAATTAACAGAATAACAGATCTCAAAAGAACCTTAGAGAGCAATCTCTACCTTAAATAAGAAAACTGAGGCCACCCAATGATTTTCCCATGATACATGTTAGTTGCGTCTAGAGTCTCTGTGTATACACACACACACACAATTACAGTTTATATATATATCGGTATTCAATAAAAGAAAGAAGAATGAATGCATTGGCTCTTTACCGTGTTGCTAAAATATCTTGAGAAGTCTTTTGCCATTTGCGAAATGTTATCATTTAGTAAATTCTGCTCCTGCTTTTGTGCTATAAGAGAAAAAATAAATATCCACAATGTTTAGTTTAAAAAAATGAAAATAAGGCACATGCTTAATTTTAAAAGTCATATACTATTATAGGGCTTATAACAAAACACAGAAGTCAGGTGCTTTCCAACATAGTACCCACCCTTATGTTTGACTCCTCAGAATTAACCATTTTTTTTCTATTTTCTTAATAAATGCTTATAGGGTTATTTCTTGATTTGTCATTTTAAGACAGTTTCTACTTTCTTCCTAATATAGAAGAGAACACAGAATGCTTACTCCCATCCCTATGTTCCCCACCCACACTTACAACCTACCTCCATGTTTCCCCCTTCTGACCTCTCCATAAAGTCATGTTTTTTTTAAATGAATTTTAACTATTTAGGTCATTATGACAATGTAAATATTCATGGATGAGACAAATGGTGTTGTCTAATTATACCTACTCTCCTGTATAATTTTTTGTTTTTCTAGGAGTTAAAAATAGCCTTGTTCTTACTTGTTTAGTTTTCCGTGTACACATTAATTTGTCAAAATCTATAACAGAATCGTAAAATCTTCCCAATATTACTTCTCACATGGTCACGCACCTTAGGTGATCTATCAGCCCCACTCCTCCTCCCTCCCCCATGGCCTTCTGGTTTTGTTTTTCTCGAGGCCTGCACAGCTGAACACCTGGGACTGTCCTTTGTGTCCCCCTTATGTTGGACTTCTGTTTTCTGAATTTCACATCCTCCTCTTTTTCTTGATTTATTCCCTCTTTGTTGAAGCAAGTTTTGTACTAACTTCCTGAGACAGAATAAATGAAATATCTTGAGATCTTATATATCTGAATGCATCTCGACTCTATATTTTTACTTGACTAATAGTTTGGATGGGCAGCTAGTGCTGGAAACTATTTTCTCTCAGAATTTTGAAGGCAACGTCTCCTAACATTTAATATAATATTACAGTTAAGAAGTCTAAAACCGTTCTGATTCTAATCTTTTGTGTAAGATCTGCTTTTTCTCTCCAGAAGTCTTTTTCTCCTGAAATCCCAAAGTGATGTTACTTAGTGTCTTCTCTTTCAGAAATTGCTCTGGGGATTTGATGGGCCTTTTCAAATAGGAAACTCATGTTCTCCAATTCTGAGAAATATTTTTGTATTATTTCCTGGATAACTTTATCCTTTGCATTTTTTTTCTCCTTTTTTCTGGCTTTCCTGTTAATTAGATATTCAACATCTCAGAATAGACTTCTAAATTTCTTACTCTTTTAACTTGTTCTTCAGCTCCTTATTTTTTGTTCTATTTTTAGAGAGATTTCCTCAACTTTTCTTAGAATCCTATTAAATTTTAAAATTTTGGTTGTTATATTTTTCATTTCTAAGAGTTCTTTCTTGTTTTCTGTTCTTTAAGCATCTTGTTCTTTTTTCATAAATGCAATATCTTTTTTCTCTACAACTTTTAGATATATCTTCTATAATACATAGTATATTTTCTATAATATGTAGAGACTATAAATACTACATTATGTATAATATAGAGAGAATATATAATCTCCTAGACTATATCTTCAAAAGTATTCTTATATTCTTTGTCATCTACGTCATCAGCTTCTGTTTTTCTGTATGCTTTAGTCTCTACCTTTCATTTTGGAATTTTTCCTGAGGTGTCTGGTGATCTTTGATTGTCTAATCTTATCTAAGCATGAGGCACTGAAAGTTTCAGTTCCTGGGTGGGCTTGCTGTACAGTGATCAGGAAGGGACCAGCCATTTTGTTGGGGGATCCTCAGATGTTAGATTATGTGGGGCTTTTCTCTGAGACTGTTAGGTTTCCTTGGAGAAGAATCCAACCAACCCCCTCCTTCTTCAGAGTGGGGAAGAGGATTACAGGACAGTCCCACACAATGGGCTGGCAGGCTTCAGCAAGCTGAGCAGTGGAATGGGGGTCTCTGTACCGCATCTGTCTTCTACCCTCAGTCATATTTGATATTCTGCAGTTTAGAATCTGTTGAGCCAACTTCTCTACCACCATTGGGAGGCAGAGTCACTCCACTACACAGAAGAGGGCATCTGACCTGCCAGTCTCACTGCTTGTTAGAAAGATTTTCAACCAATCTTCAGCCCCGTGACTCATCTCAGCTTCACGGTATCAGGGTCCTCCAATGCCCAAGACTTGCCAGATCCTGTGGAGAGAACGTCTTGCTTTCACGGTGTGTCTTCTTTGCAGGCACTTGCTATTCAGATTTCCCTCTTGGTAATACCTCTATCCAATGACACCTTCTAAAAATTTGTTGATGTTCATTATCTGTGGATATCTTCTCTGCCAGTCTCTGTACCTGTGAGTTTATAACTTTTTTCCCTAAAAAACATCTTTTATACCCATTTCTTAAATGAAGTTTCATTAGGGAGCAAAGACAGATGCATGTTTGACCCATCACATTTAACCAAAAGTCATTACATTGTTTTTTATATGTACTGAGCTGATTTCATCCTCTGTTTAAGTCTCACTGCTGGCAGGTGAAGCATATTTTCCTACTCTCTGGACACACTGCTCTTCTGTTCCCTTTTCTACCTTTCTCTTGCCTTTCCATCTTTTCTCTACTTTCTTTCGTATTTCTCTCTTTTCTTGGCTCAAGAGAATCAGAACTTGCAATATATGGCAATACGTCGCTTACTTTCATACTTATCGTGTTTCTTACATCCTCCTTCACCTTAGCACAAGAAGGGATGGGAGGAAAGGTTGGGTGAACAGAAAATTGGGGATGAAGTACATGTGTACCATGACTCTTGGTAGAAGTAGCAAAAAAACAACAACAAAAAATCTACATGAGTTAACTAAATGAAAATCTGGCAAGAAGTGGAAAATCAGTGGAGGAATGGCAACCAGACCAATTATCTAAAGTGCTTATTCTTAAAACCTTACATTCTTTTTGTAAAATTTTTTATTTAAATTCAATTTAATTAACATATACTGTATTATTAGTTTTAGGGGTAGAATTTAGTGATTCATCAGTTGCAGATGACAGCCAGTGCTCCTTACTTCAAGTGTCCTCCTTAATGCACATCACCGAGTTACCCCATCCCCCAACCACCTCCCCTCCTGCAACCCTTAGTTTGTTTCCTAGAGTTAAGAGTCTCTATGGCTTGTCTCCCTCTCTGTTTTATTTTATTTTTCCTTCCCTTCCCCTATGTTCATCTGTTTTGTTTCTTAAATTCCAAACACGAGTGGAAACATATGGTATTTGTCTTTTTCTGACTTACTTCTCTTAGCAAAATAGCCTCTAGTTCCATGCAGATCATTGCAAATGGCAAGATGCCATCCTTTTTGATGGCTGAGTAATATTCCTGTGTGTGTGTGTGTGTGTGTGTGTGTGTGTGTGTGTATCACATCTTCTTTATCCATTCATCTGTCGATGGACATCTGGGCTCTTTCCATAGTTTGGCTATTGTGGACACTGCTGCTATAAACACTGGGGTGCAGATGTCCCTTCAGATCACTAAGTTTGTATGCTTTGGATAAATCCCTAGTAGTACAATTGCTAGGTTGTAGGGTAGTTCTATTTTTAACTTTTTGAGGAACCTCCATACTGTTTTTCAGAGTGGCTGCACCAGCTTGCTTTCCCACCAACAGTGTAAGAGGGTTCCCCTTTCTCTGCATCCTTGGCAACGTTTGTTTCCTTAGTTGTTATGTTTAGCCATTCTGACAGGTGTGAAGTGGTATCTCATTGTGGTTTTGATTTGTATTTCCCTGATGCCAAGTGATGTTGAGCATTTTTTCATGTGTCTCTTGGCCATTTGTACCTCTTCTTTGGAGAAATGTCCATGTCTTCTGCCCATTTCTTGACTGGATTTTTTGTTTTTTTGGGTGTTGAGTTTGTTAAGTTCTTTATAGATTTTGCATACTGGCCCTTTATCTGATAAGACATTTGCAAATATTGGGGCACCTGGGTGGCTCAGTAAGTTACGCATCTGCCTTCAGCTCAGGTCATGATCCCAAGTTCCTGGGATCGAGCCCCACATCGGGCTCCTTGCTCAGCGGGGAGCCTGCTTCTCCCTCTCCCTCTGCCTGCCACTCCCCCTGCTTGTGTGTGCGCTTTGTGTCAAATAAATAAATATTTTTTAAAAAGACATTTGCAAACATTTTCTCCCATCCCATAGGTTGTTTTTAGTTTTGTTGACTGCCACAAAACGTGGGTGATTTGAAGAAGGATGAGGCACAGACAGGTTAGCTGTGAAAGAAATGAGGGAGCAGCGACAACCACAAAGGAACGCAATCGTCCGAAACGGCTACAGCCTCGCGTATTTATTGGTGATCAACAACCAAAGACAATCAAGGGTAATCAAAGGGAGTCTTAAAGCCTACAGTACATCAAGGTTGAGTAAACAAAGCCAAGCACATTCTCATCTGTGTTTGTACGGACCCTGCGGGTTGAAGGCAGGAACAACCAGGTATCTGGGTGGGCGGTGTTCAGCCCGGAGCTAGCTTAGGCGTTCCCGGCAGCTCGTCCTCTGACGGCTGTGCCAGATCCCGGGGGCTCGTAAACGTGTTTTTCTCCAATGTCTTTAGCATTAGCTCTCGGCTGGGGGCCACTGCAGCTGACTGTTTCCTCTGCTGTGCAGAAGCTTTTTATATTGATCAAGTCTCAGTAGTTCCTTCTTGCTTTTGCTTCCTTGCCTTTGAAGACGTGTCTAGCAAGAAGTTGCTGTGACAGAGTTCAGAGAGGTTGCTGCCTGTGTTGTCCTCTAGGATTTTGATGGTTTCCTATCTCGCATTTAAATCTTTTGTGCATTTTGAGTCTATTTTTGTGTATGGTGTAAGAAAGTGGTCCAGTTTCATTCTTCTGCATGTGGCTGTCCAGTTTTCCCAACACCATTTGTTGAAGAGACTGTCTTTTTCCACTGGGTATCTTTTCCTGCTTTGTCAAAGATGAGTTGAGCATAGAGTTGAGGGTCCATTTTTGGGTTCTCCATTCTGTTCCACTGATCTATGTGCCTGTTTTTGTGCCAGTACCACACTGTCTTGATGACTACAGCTTTGTAATAAGAGCTTCAAGTCCAGAATTGTGATGCCTCCAGCTTTGGTTTTCTTTTTCAACATTACTTTGGCTCTTCGGGGCTCATAATCTTATATTCTTAAAATTCACCTTCCTTGGCAATTACCACTATTCACTTTAAAATATCTATTTTACATTTCAACATAACGGGTTTCCATATAATTATATCTTTTTGACACATACTGTTTTGATTTCTATCCCCACACTGGGCAGTCTGCTTAAGATCCTCTCTCTCTCCCTATGCCCCTCTCCCAGCTTGTGTGCTCTCTAAAATAAATAAATCTTAAAAAGAAAAAGAAACAAAAAACACTCCACATGGTAGCAGTTAAAGAAGTTCTTTTTACCTTTACAAAGTACCGAGAGAAACCATATATAATACAGTTGCTACTAATTCTTAATTTTGAAGTCTTTAAAAGAGAAAAGGAAATATTTAACAAGAGCAACAAAGACTGTGACGTAGAGGAGAAGAAATTAGCAGATGAGGCAAAAATTAGAGAAGAGGGAATTAAAGAGGATAGGAAAAGTTTAGAGAATTTCACCATTGGTCTGCAATTGATGACCCCCCCTCCGCCCCCTTGTGTTAGAAAACAACAGTGACATTCTTACCTGGGCTTAAGGTCAATTGCTAAGAGCTTCATACATACCTGTAACTATATTACTGAGCTCTTCAAATTTTCCGCTTTTGCTTTTGTATTCTTCTTCGGCCACTTGAAGTTGTGGAAGACACTCGACTAGTTCATCTTCCTTTACTTTATTATTTTGCGTTTCCTTAACAAATCTTTTCTTTAAAGAAAAAAAAGCCAATTGTGAGCACAATTTTGGAGAATTTACACAATTTACACTCCAAAGTAGAATGTAAGTTCTTGAGAGGGAGAGTTCTTAGTGTCCTTTTATCCTGAGATGCACATAAAAGTATCTGCCACATACCAGGTATTTGAAAAATATTTGTTGGATGATTGACTGACTCGCTGGCAATCTATAAAGTTAGGAGATTAGATTCCATAGGCTCTGCAAAGATCCATTCAGTTCTCTGGCTCTACTGCTAAGATTCCATTAATGCTACCCTAAACATCTATTTGAGAAAATCTTAGTTGATCATATTTTATGGAAAACAATGAAAACAACAACGAGCAAAAGTGTGGATGCAAGTAAGAAATGGGGAGGGGGTAGAAATAATTACATATATTACTAACTAAATGGGCAAAAAGTGCCCCAGCCAAAACATGACGATGCCTGCTTAATTATTCAGGTTTTATTTAGTTTCAAAGGGAATAATAGTTGGACCTCTCTTAGAAAGTCAGGGTGGGTTTAATGGTGACTACAGCAGAGACAGCCAGCTGACATTTACTAGCTATTCTCCTGTCCTTCAATATCAGGACTTCTCAGTTCCAACTCAGCACACAGCTGCCAGCTCCAGTGATTGCCCGGCTTTCCTTGCAAGGGGGTGTGACTAACAAGTTTGTGAGCAGAAGTGATGTGTGCCACTTCTGGGTCCTCCCCCTGCAACAGGAAGTAGCGTGTGCCCCCTCGGTCCTTCCCTCCCTCGCCTGGCTGGAAAAGAATGAGAAGGGAATTTGTCACTTGGATCTGCCAATTTAGCCTCATGCTGAGGATGGCAGAACTGCCCTGCCAACCTTGGACCCCTTCCCTGTGGTCTGTAAGGGGAAGGAGAAATCAACATCTCTCTTCTATAATGACCACATCAGGGGGGCTTCTCAACTCTTAGGATTTGAATAGGCCATACTTGACCCAGTTTATTCTTTAAAAAAAATTTTTTTTTTTTACTTTTTATTTTTATCCAAGTTGCATATACACTTAATCCGAAGGATGCCAGCAGGGCAATGCTTGGCGTGCTTCCCCAGGGAGGTGCCCTCACAGCACAGCTGACCAGGGGCTACTGTCCTTTGACATCACCGAAGTGATAACTCAGATGGAAGAGGAAGACACCCACGTGGGTGGATGTGATAGCCTCCTTGGCTTTGAAGTCTTATGCTCAAATAGGAGCCAGCATCTTTTGGGTATACCTTCCAGGTCCCTGAAAGGGACATGACCACTTAGAAGAGGCACCAAACCCAGGGAAACCCAATGTTCCAGTTTCCTACCAGTTACTCTCCCTGTCACAATGTAGCATACCAATCATGGGTCATTCTATACAAGCAACGTCGCCTGATCATACACCTTAAGTCGTCTACCTTCACCAGGCTCTAGAGGAATGACCCAGAAAGTTAAGCCAAGGTCAATTTCCCGATAAGGGAGAGAGGGTTGCTATCCCATGAAAACAAACATCTTGCTTCTGCTCACTGTATTTTGGCATCTCTTTGATAAAGCAGCTTGTCAGTGCCCTAATAAATACAGTGAAGTGCCAGCCTAATGTGTCCCCTCCCAAACTGCCGTTAGATCCTTAGGAACAAATACAGAAAGACAAAAACATACATAAAAACACCGTAATTTAATGGGACGCCTGGGTGGTTCAGTCAGTTAAGCGGCCGACTTGGTTTTGGCTCAGGTCATGATCTCGGGATCCTGGGATCCAGCCCCACGTCAGGCTCCACACTGTGCGGAGTCTGCTTGTCCCCTCCCTCCCCCTCGGCCCCTCCTTCTGCTTGCGTACTCTCTAAAATAAATAAATAAAATCGTTAAACAAAACGCCACCATAATTTAAACCTATTACAATGCAGGATGAGGAGTAAATTTTTCCACGCTGCAGTGTCAGGGAACTCAGCTGTGTGTTATCTCTACTATGCTGTCCAAGGGAAGAGCCTGGGGGTCTCAGCAGCTATGTGAATGCACAAAATCATCGCCATCGCCTGCACGGACTTAGCTGCCAGCACTGCCCTGACAAGCAACCGTGCTCTTGTTTCACGCTTTTGGGGAGGGTTTGGCTGCCTCTCAGGCAAGTTAGCGTTCGTCTCCTGGCTCAGTGGGTCAGCCCCGCGGCTTCTGTTCCTTCAAGCTTCCCTGAGCCCTGAGCCACGTACACACTTGGTTCAGTGATGATGGGCTCTGGCTTTGGCTGCAACCCCTTGGAACTGGAGCCTTGGAAAAGAGAGAGACTGATGCAGGTCCCAGTCCCTGCTCACTGGGATGAGCTCCAGCTCATTCCATGACTTCCTGCCCACCTTCCCTTCCCACCTGCCTGCCCTGCAGCCTTCAGGTCCCAGCTCAGACGGAAAGCTGACAGCCTCACTAGAGTGTAACCAGCTTCCACCACTGCAGAAAGCCAAATCCTCTAACGGAGCCCTTTCCTGGGGGCTCTGCTTCTCCGACTGAACCCTGCCAGACACAGGGCTGTAGGACCCAGCAGACCCACTCGTGCTCAAAGGGGCAGCACCAGATCAGAGTAATGCAGAAGCCTGTGGCTCCTCATGCCACTGAACCAAAAGCAGGAAGGGGATTCTAATTTCCAATTTGGTCCGGGGCATTGATGAGGCTTAGCCAGGGGAAACGGGGCTATGGCTTTATAATAACGGTGCACGAGCTGCCATCCGTCCATGCCTTTGTGTGAATTCGACACGGTGGACACAGCCCTGCAGCGGGCACACAGCCCGGCCCACGGGGTGGACGCTGGAAGACGGCCTACTTCTCCCGCCTAATGGCACCGCTTAAGCTCGAATGCCACGTTACCCAGCGTCCTCCCCTTCCTGCTGACTTGAAGGGGATTGGCTTACCGTTAAGTACGACGGTGAACTCGGTCAGCTCTGCCTCGAGGAACACCTGCCACGCTGACCGGCTACTTTCGATACCTCCTCGGTTACCGCTCTGGTTCGAGCTACTTGAGCCACTTGGGCTATCGCTCTAGCTGCCTCGGTGGTCTTCCCGCACCCCCTGCTGCTTTCCTAAATTTCACTCAACATAGCAGCTAGAGATTCCATTTAAATGAAAATCAGATCATTTCAGCCCTTCACTCAGAACGCTCTTCTGGCTTCTCTGCCCAGGCAGAGAAAAGACAAAGTCCTCACAATGGCCTATAAGGTGGCAGACCTGGGAATGCCCCTCCCTCTTGGGTCGCCCCTCGAGGAAGGACTCACTGCCTTGTGGCAAGGAGTGTGGTCAGCTGCCAGCCTCCAGACTCCTTCAGAGTCTCCTTGGACATCTAGTGACGGCCATGCTCTTCCAGGGGTGGCCCCCAATCAACTGACTGAGCAAGGAGGTGGCGCAAAAGTGAGGCCATTTCTGCCCCAGGCCGGGCTCCGCTAACGGACCGTCCTTGCTCAGGAGTACCCCACAGAGAGTTTGCGGTTCCATGATGTCTGACGGCTTCCCCTGCCCAGTCCTTTCAGAGGTGTTCCTCCCTAATAAACCTTTGCCCTCCTCGTTCCATCTCAACATCTACTTCTGGAAGATGGGTCCCTCTCCCTCCTGTCCGCTCCAGCCACACTGCCTCCTTGCTATTCCTCAGACGGGCCAGTCCTGCCTCAGTCCTTCGTGTGGGGCATGCCCTCTGCCTGGAGCTGGCTTCTCCAGATAGCTCCAAGGCCCCCGTCCTCACCCCATCCGGGACCTACCCTTCCTTCCCACCGCACATGGGCTGCATCACACACACTCGCCCCCTCCCCGGTCCGGGCTCTAGTTTTCTCACCAGCATTTCTCACCACTGAATATACTAGATGTTCACCTGTTTATCTTGTTTATTTTCAATCTCCCTCCACCGGGATGTAAGCACCGTAAGGACAGAGTTTTGTCTTTTTTAATTTGTGCAGTTCAGCATCTAAGAGAGTGCTAGGCACCAACACAGACACCAACACAGACAGCAAGCGACCGAGAAACGCTTCCCACCCTGACTCCTCTCCCGTCTGTTTCTTCTAATTTGTCTGACTCTGTGCAGTGCTTTCTTGCCCTTCTTTGTTCCCCGAGTTGTGCCAGTTTCCATCTCTTATTTCCGGCCATCCCCTCCGGACACCTCTTCCCTGACTCCCTAGATTTCCCTGCTGCTGATCCGCCTTGGCACGTCTACGAAATTACAGGTTTGGCTTTTTTTTTTTTTTTTTTTAATGTATGGAGGAGCGTTTGATCAGATTGCATGCATCCCAGCATCTTTCTGAGTGTTCTTCAGTCGTTGGAAACTCGTGTTCCGCCTTTCACTTGTTCCTCTCGGAGTGTGTTTGCTTGGAGGACATAGCTGCTCCTTCTCTGTTCTTCCTACTAGAGAGAACCGGCTCTTCTCGGACCTGTTATCTGCGAACCGTTTCTGCAGGATTTGGTGGGAGTTGTGCAGGGAGGCGTGAGCTTGGCAAGACCTAAACTTCGAAACCTCAGGACTCCCTGCTTCCCCCGCTCCAGCGAGGGACTGTTGTCGTCAAAGAAAGCCCCTCTTTCACGCAGCCAGGACTCTGTTCCTCTTCAAAACGAACCAAGTTCAGGAGGGCTTCTCCCATCACTTTTCTCCTCGTTTCAGTGTACCAGGGTAGGTCTCCCAGAAACAGCCCCTTACCTTCAGCCCCTTACCTTTGGTGAAAGGGAAAGGTGCATCTCCTGTTGTGTTTCCAGAGACCGGCCATCTCTGGGCCCCCCGGGTACGCTCTGTGCCCTTTCTCTCTACCTCTCCCAGCATCTGTGCTCATCCCAGATCAGCTCCAACTCAGTGGGATGCCCTCTCTGTAATGAGGATTTCTGAGTTTGGCCTGACTGGCCTCCCTCGCCCTTTGCTGCTTTCCCCAGCCGGTCCCATGCCAGCTCGCCATGGCTTCCTGCTGTCCTCCACCTGTCCCCATAGACTCTGCCAGCACTTCTACCCAACTCGGAGTGTTGATTTTCTTTTCTAACTGAAAAAAAAAAAATGTTTTTGTTGCTCTTTTCTCAGGAAAAAAAGAAAGGGCCTTGCTCACACTGGAAGAGTTTACGCTGAATTGATTAGAATAGCGTGAAACACACCCCCTCCCCCACAGAGCCGTCTAAAATTATCTTAGATGTAAAACAAAACTTACCTCATACTCGCTCAACTCTTGAATTAACTTTTTTTCTTTGATAATAAATTTCTCCTCCTCTTGTTTTAATTCTAAGGTAACTCTTTCAATCTCTGCCAAAAATTCAGTGATCTCTTTTTCTCGTACGCTGGTCTAATTGGAAAAGGAAAAAAAAAAAAACAACCAGACCTGAAGACTTGTCATTTGTCTTTGTTGCCGTCAGCCTTACATTTTCAAACAGCCAAGAGAGAGCATCTCTTCGTATGAGACTCGGCTCCAGCGTTAGATTATATTATTTCACAGTAACCACTGAGAGGAACGCTTTTTTTCCCCTTGCAGAGGTTGATTCATTCACCAAACAGTATCAATAAACTGCATGAGGAAATGCGGAATGGGAGTGGTGGGGGCCGGAGGGTGGGCAGAAGGCCAATACTGGAGCTAAATAAGTGATGTTTGGTCCCCCCCCCCCTTTTTTTTTTAGAGAGAGTTTCCCTAGAAGTTAACATCAAGTAAGTTTCTGGTTGCCTGTTTCAAAAGCAGCTTCTAGAGAGAAGAGTTACTTTGCTGAAGTTAAAACACAACAAATAGATACATTTTTTAAGAAAGTTAAATAATTTACTCTAAACACGGCCAGAAAGGAAAACATCTTTTAAGAAGGTAAGGTTGAATTATGTAGTGAAGGAGAATCCCTGATAGGCAGTAATAATTCTAAGTGTGTGCTAATATGAAGCAATACCATTAAGTCCCTGAGCTCCTTTACCTCTTGTAATAATTCAGTGCGTCTCAGTTCCGAAGCCTGAACTTTATCTAAAATTTCTTCTGTTTCAAGTTTTAGCTTCTTTCTCCAACGCGCATGCTTTTTCTGCAAACAAGCTACTTTCCACTGAGTTATAATACTAGAAATTAGAACACAAAGAATCATCATTAAATTGACATAACGGTTTCCTGAAAAGATGAAGGAATTCAAAGCAAAACAAATCTTACTATGATTATACAAAACTGTTTGTGCCCTTGGTGATGCGGACCTTGCGCATCAGCTGAAAAAAATAAGCCGAAGTGTTAACTGCGTCAGTGCTGCCCGTCTTCACCGGCTGCTATATCGTCACGAGCGGCGTCGGTACGTCCAGTAGGACAGTGGACAAACCACACGTGGCAGCTCCCCTCCTTCAGGTAAAGGGTAGATATGGGGAAGGTTCGGGAGCGGGTGGCTGAGAGGAGAGACCCAGACAGAAACAGTAGTGAAATTCCCTAAATTACCCAGAATGCTAATAAGGGATTTCAACCTTCTGGGTTCTCAAATTCTTCTCTCCGCTGCAACATAAAAAAGCTACATTGGAGAAGGGTAAAAATGTGCAACTGGAGTCCTATGCATGACATTAATAGTAATGACAACAACAATAAAATACAGCTAAGTGTTTGCAAATACTTCCTAGGTGCCAGGGAGTCATGTCAATGCTTGATATGGATCATCTCCTTTACCATTCACGGTGACCTCATGGGGTGGCTGCTACCAGCATCGGCCACTTTATAGGAATGGGAGCAGGGAGATTGCTAAATAACACGGCCTCGGTCGCAGCACTAGGAGGAGACAGAGCAGCCAAAGTAGCCCACCTCCAGAGCCTGTACATTTATCCATGCTCCCCTGTCGCCTCCGCTCCTGGTCCACACGGAAGCCTGGTGAGCACGAGGCATTGCACAAATATTGGCAATTTCACTCTTTGGTGAGTTCACTCGATTGAAATGGAAAACTCTGGTTCTGTTCAATGCCCTAACATTAAACTAACAAATGCATCCAGACCTGAGAGAACTCAGACAATTTAATTTAGGAAACAGATTTCCTCGGGCTCTAGCTAGCAGCAAGTACTCTGATTTCCTCCCTACTTTTGGGCACTGTTCATTAAGATAAACATATACTACTCATAACACAAATGAATTTTTATTTTTATTTTTTTACCATCTCTGCTTTTCTCTTTCCAGGTTATCACTCAGGATTTTTATTTGTTTCCGATAAACTGTCTTTGTTGCTCTAAAAACAAGAAAACATACATTGGATTTTACATTTGTGGAAGCTAGCAGAATCTATGAAAGACTTGATGTATCATTCTTGTGCATAAGACGACTTGGGAGACAAACCAAACCTAGTGGAACAACTAAAGGTGGTGGTAGACTCAGAGAAAGACAACGATGATTTCGTACAAATGCAGACTGATTTTGCAAGTGTTGTGGTGATACCCAAGAGAAAGGAAGAATAGATTCTGGGGAGGCAACTGAGGGAGGGTTATTGGAGGTTAATGTTTAACAGAGGGAGGAACTCGGATTGCCAGAATGGAGGGGGAATCCCACCATGGAAAGGGCGTCATCCTTTGCAAAGACAGAAAGGGAGAAGCGAGTCAAGACTCTTTGACCAACACAGACTTGCTGCAGACAGAGGACATCAAGGGAAGTAATAACGGTCACACAGGACGGGGGAGGATCAACAAACTGGTGAGGAACTTTGGATTCTAGACTGAGTCCTGACTGGATCCAATGTATAATTCAGAAAGCCTTTATTGATTTTTGTACTAGGGTTAAGTAGCAATTACGGATGGAAGATTTTCTTGTGAATCTAGGATGGGTAGAAACATGAAGAGTCTAACACAGGTATCAGAAGCCTTGATTTTTCTTATTCCCTTTTTCCCTATTAAGTGCTTCATATGCAGAAAAATGTGACTTTATGTCTTTTAAAAAACAAATATTCATAACTGAAACAGAATATGTAATGCTGTGAAACTAGAAACATAACCATGTTCCTTCTCCATTTGAACCACAGTGTGGGCTCTTGATTTCCTACCTCAATAAATCTATTACCCTCCCCTGGAACTTCAAGGTTCTTCACAGTGCGCCCTAACCTCATTGATTTTACTTACGTATTTGGTTTAATCCACCAAGGAGTCGAACTAGTTTAAAATAACGCAACAATAATATAAAAAGTCCTAAGTGGAAACCGATATTGGGTCACAAATTTGGTTCTGAGCTTCCTGGTGCCCAGAGCAATGATGGCATAACAATTGGTTACGGAATATGCATTATTCATGTGGAAAATAGGACCCCTACTCAACCCAATTCTGTCTTCCTGCTCTTTCACAGGGAAGAGTTCATAGTTTCCTTTCTGAACCCAACAGGAGAAATAGATGTTGAAATATGTTGTTTAGCAACATAAGGACACACAACCCACACGTCCTGCCATGTTCTAGATTTCTGTTGGTACAGGTCAAATTCAATCACCACTATCTTAGTTCTATAAGCTAGTTCCTCCATTGCCCTATATTCAAATAAGAAAATACATTCAAATTATAAAAATGAAAATATGCAACCCTATTTGAGCCAGTAATTCAACTTTTAGGACTTTATTACAAAGAAATAGTTGTATAGGTGGACAGAGATACACATGTTAGAGTGTATCTTTATGTGATGTGAACTTTGAAAAGTGCTTGCAGTATAGAAAACACAAAAATAAAGTCAGCAGGGTACTGGTTAAATAAAACATAGCATAATCTGTAAACAAGATACTAGATAGTTAAAGAATGAGGAACGAGGTCCCATATACAGGAATTTTGTCTTCTTCTGAAATAGTTTTAAAATCAGATAAGCGTAAAAATTAATACAAAGAATTCCCACATGCCTTTCACCAACTTCTCCAAATGTTGCCATTTACCATATTTGTTTTACCATTTTCCCAGAGATATTTTTCCAGCTTTTTATTGATATATAACTGAAACATAATATTGTGTAAGTTACCCAATGTAAGTGGGAAAATTCCAGTTATAGAAAAGGACTATCCCATTTGGGGATGTACAAACACACTCCTCTATGGAAAGCATGCATAGCAGAGAGTAAACAGTGAGATCTCTGGGGGAGATGGAGATTAGGGTAACTTCTACTCTCCTAAGTCACACATTTCTATATTTGAATTTTAAAATCAGGTGCAAGCGGTACTTTTTTAATCAGAAAAATTACCGTTAAAAATTAAAGTGATTTAGAATGGCAAAAGGGAACACCATAGGAGGTCGGTGTTGTGATACTGTTCGGGCACGTTCTTGTTACTAGACTGCTAAGGCGTCCATTTCTCATGTCCAGCAGCTCGCGTGGAACTTAGGACCTGCCTATCCTTTCAACGATAGATTCAATGATAATGACTCTTCCAGACTGTAAAACAGAGACAGTGAATTTTAAGCCTCCTTTTCTACAGGATATCAGAGGTTGTCAGCTCTATTGTTACCACATATTAGAAAATAAATGCAGAGAAGATGAAGATGAAAAGATTCAAAGGCAACAAACGTACCGATGAAGATCATGGAGCGTGACAAGTCCTTCTTCCATATTTTTGATATCTACTTTTCTTTGTGATAGGAAGTTTTCTTTCTGAGTAATAAATGCCAGTTGTTTCTGATTTCTACCACCAAAAAAAAAACCAGAGTTATCATAAATTGAAGGGTGAAATCATCATTTTTCAATCCTCACCAAGACAGGACATAGAATCACAAATAAGAATGTGGAAAGTAGGTTGGAAAGTTCAGCTCATAAACTATTTACCAAATTAGTAAAAATAGAAACAAAATCTTTTTGCCAGTGGTGGCTAAATCTAAACTTATGAAAATCCCCAAGCCACGGAAAGAGCATTAATTGCAGTCGTAACCCTAAAACCACAAGAAGAGTTCTGTAGACTCCATCGCACTGAGTGGGGGTGTCTCTTGTAACGCATTTATCAATTCTACCATGTTCTTTTGTGAAAAGCGAGTTATTCAGACCAACTTTAAATACCGGCTTTACCTCTTTCTAGCAGTGTGACCTCATAAACTCTGCCTGTGGATGAGCCTCAGTTTCTCCATTCATAAAATAGGGCCCACAATGCCTATCTCAGCAGGTGTCAGGATTAAATGAGATGTCAGGTGCTCAAGCCAGTGTGTGGTGTGGCACCCATAAGGCATTTTATAACAAATGCTTATATTTTGTCTCCAATTTGCAGAGAGAATAATGGGACGTGTACAGTTTTGTCCAATGTCAGTTTTTTCCAGACATTGAGAAGGACATTCCTGTAACAAAGTGCTCTGTTTGTGTCTCATCTTCTTCGAAATGTAAGGGTCCCATCTTCTTCAAAACTGCTATGGACTGAAATGTGTCCCCCACAAATTCCTACGTTGAAGCCCTAACACCCAGTGTGATGGTATTTGAAGATGGGGCTTTTGCGAAGTGCTCAGGTCACCTGACTAGATGAGGTCATGATGGGGTGGGCGCCCTCGTAAGGAGAGATGCCAGAGAGCTTGTCCTCTCCCTCTCTCTACCACGTAAAAACACAGTGAGAAGGCAGGTGCACGCAAGCCAGGAAAAAGGGCTCTTATCGGAACCTGACCATGCGGGCACCCTGATCTTAGACACCCAGCCTCTGCAACTGAGAAATCAACTTCTGTTGTTGAAACCACGCAGTGTATGGTGTTTTGTCATGGCAGCCCCAGCTGAAGACAAAAACCTGAAACAACAGTAACTGTTCTAGTGTTACCATTATTTCCCATCAGCACATTTTGTGATTAAAACTGATAACGTAGTATTGACCTGGGGTAAATTTTTGCCTAAAGAACTACTAACAACAGATTCTCAGTAGGCAATTCCCTTGGATGAGATACAGTGATCGCAACAGCTCTCGGCAGCTCAAATACCGCACGGACCCCAACCTCAGTTTGACATAAGTGCCCCTGAACACTGTAATGACACTTCCCTGAGATCTAACTTCGCCTGTAATGATGGATTATTAGATAATTCATGCTTGCAAGGTGTTATTCTGTATAAAGAAACTATTGGTGAATCTCACTATCTGCTAAGCCACGTATGAGGGGATCCAGCAGTGAGTACGGCCGAACAACTACCCGGATCTGATCAGAGTTCGGCAGGACAGACAGGTCCGGACCCCACGGACTACAACGCGGTGACTGATGAGAAGGAATAGCAACAGAAGGGTGTTTCAGAAGGATCATTCTGGTGGAAAGGAGGGCAACAAGTGAAGGGGGGTAAAGCTGAAAGTGGGAAGACGAGCCAGAGCAGAGAAGCTGAAAGAGGTGACAAGAATGGCGTTGGAGAGGAAAATGGGATATATTTGAGAAATATTGGGGCGGTGGAATTGACAAGCCTTGGTGCTTGAATGGAGTCCAACAGGTAGTAAAAGATAGGAATTTCCTAGAATAATTTCCCAATCTCTGGGAATCGTGTCTCTGGGGATTGTGTCAATGATCCAAGCCATCTCTGAGACGGGGACTAGAGGTGCAGAGCCAGTTTCTGATGAAGGTGGATTTCACAGCTTCTCTAGACAGTCTCATGGGGTAAAAGCAGGATTTTTTTTTTTTGCAAGAATCTGATTAAGAAATAAATATAATCCATATGGTGTTTGTGGATTTGATCTGACCCATAGGAGGAAAGCATTACCCAGGACATACAGAAGTAAATTAGAAGTGTGTTTTTTTGGGTAAATAATAATTCATTGCTGTCAGCAGATTTGAAAACTCGGATGAGGTGAAGCGGAGAGTCACCATTCTGTGGCCAGGGAAAGCACCCCATAACTATGGCATGTCAATTCACGTACAGCTCGTGGATAGAAACATACTCATCGTAAATTTTCTGTTTCTGCATAAAAAGTTTATCTTCCTCACTTAAGACAATCTTATATTGTCTGGTAAGAGTATGCAGTTTCTCCCGTAGATCTTTGTTCTCTAAGCGATTTTTGTGTAGTTTCTCAGCCATCTAGAAAAAACACAAAGCAACTGAAGTAGAGGACTTGCTTCACATTTCCTTTGAGTGGCATCGGCCACGTGGGCGGCTCGAGAGCACCGGTATATTACCCAGCACATGATGATTATGCCATAAATACTGAGTGATGTAATTCTACAGCAAATACGCAGTTATACATCTTGAGGCCTCTCCTATCAACTATGACAAAAGTATAGAAAGGTAGTAAACACTGATGGAAAAACCACAGAATAATAATTCATATTGAAAGAGGAACTGGGATTAATAAACAGATCCTTCAGCATGATCTGTATGTCTTATGTTTGGGAAAAGAAAATAAACATCAGGGGCGCCCGGGTGGCTCAGTCATTGGGCGTCTGCTTTCGGCTCAGGGCATGATCCCGGAGTCCTGGGATCGAGCCCCACATCGGGCTCATCCGCTGGGAGCCTGCTTCTTCCTCTCCCACTCCCCCTGCTTGTGTTCCCTCTCTCGCTGGCTGTCTCTCTGTCAAGTAAATAAATAAAATCTTAAAAAAAAAAAAAAAAGAAAGAAAGAGAAAATAAACATCAACAGCAGCTCTGGCTCAAAACCTCTTTGATGAGATACTATGGCTGCCTCTTGTTAAATATTTCTATTCAAAGACAAAAATAGTACTCATTAGTGAACTTTGTACTTAAGAACTTTGTACTTAGGATGTCTTTATTGAATTACTTCAAATGAGGTAAGAAAGTCAGGTTTAGGATGAATAATGGGCTGAGTGGTTCAAAATAATCTTCTGGCTGAGGATTGTTAAAATAGCTGGATGAAAAAAAATCTCAGAAGTGCTGAAGAACTAACAAGATAATGAAGAATTCTACAAGAAACTGCAAAGCCGGAGTAAATCTAGCACTGAAACCCCTCACTCTGAAGACATTTACTGATACGGAAGAAACCACTTGGAAACGGGAAGTCATTTCTTTTACTTGACAGAGAGGGGCAAAAATCCACTTAGAGCTCATCCAAGTGTTGACTATGATAAGCCTTCCACCACGTTAGTCCGGGGTCCCAGAAGCTTCACACTCTGGAGAAAGGTAGGTTGGAAGCTAATAAGCCACGATCCAGCCTGATTTCGATCACCAGGGGACCTCCAGGTGCATTAAACTGGTTTGGGATGGGTGATACCCCAGCCATCTGACAGAAATGGATGAAAGTTTGTTTCTGAGGAAGATACGATCATCCTAAGCTTTGAATTGTTTCTACATTTTTTTTTCCAAATACACTGTTTGGTGTACAGTTTTCTACCAGGAATAGGAGGAAATAAGGCAGCATGAACAAAAACTGGCAGAAAAAACAGTCTGCAAAACAAATCTATAAAAACAGCTGATAGTGAACGGAATTAGACACTGAACTATACAAATACTGTGCTTACTATAATCGAAGAAATATTAGAAATACTTGAAAATTACAGCAAGGAATTAGAAACAGTAAAGAATGACAAAGCAGACTTGAAAATTACCAATTAAAAAAATGCAATAAAAAAATTAAGAGCGGAAATAAGGCCATTCTGCCCAGAATACAGCAGAGGGCGACAAAAGGGAGAAAACACAGCAGAGAGGATAAAATACATAGAGGAAATGTATGTTAGTACAAATAATTGTACGCACACAATGTACATAAAGACATATAATCAGAGTCTCAGAAGAAGAGGAAAAAGAATGAACTATGTGAACAGATAATGACTAAGAATTTTATAGAACTTAGAACAGGGGAAAAAGAGATGGTGGAGGAGTGGGGGGACCCTTTTTCAGCTGGTCCCCTAAATTGAGCTGGATATCTACCAGACCATCCTGAACACACATGAAATCAGCCTGAGATGCAGGAAGATGCATCTGGATCTCTACAAACGAACATCTCCAGCGCTGAGTACTGAGGTACGAAGCGGGGAGCCGTGAATCTGCGTGCAGATATCGGAACATAAACGAAAGGGGGAGGGAGCGGCCGCGCTCGGGCGCCGGGAAGCAGTAGCCACCTGCACTGGGGAGCAGGCCGGACTCCCGGATCAGTAGCCCCGGGGAAACCAGACTGAAACTGGGAGCTCGGGAGCGCATACTCAAACCAGACTGAAAACCAGAGCTATGGAGCAAGAGCGAACCACACTGAAACAGGGAGCTCGGGAGCGCACGGGAACCAGGGGTGGCTGGTGGTGTTAGAAGCACAAAGGGCAGAGATGAGACAGCGCTGGAAGTGAGGGCTGGGACACTGGCTGTGGGGTGCACAACCCGGACGCTGCGGGGTTTTTAGCAGCACTAACAAAAACAGAGTTAAAGTGGCCAGGAGAGCTCAGTGGAGAGCAGACTGCGACCTCTCTGTTATGAAACAGAGGCTAGGATACGGCCACTGCTGCTCTCTCAGAAGAGTCACAGAAAACCTCCAGGGAAAGCCGCCAGAGAACAAAAGCTCGGAAATACCGGTTCGCATTGGGCCCATCCCCATCCCCCCTCGCAGGGGACACGGAGACTCTACCCAAACAGGGTTGCCTGAGTATCGGTGTGGCAGGCCCCTCCCCCAGAAGGCAGGCTGAAAAATCAAGAAGCCCACATCCCTAAGGTTCCTATAAAACAAGTGCACACTGCCTGGGTCCTGGTCAATAATCTGGGCTCTGGGCATCCCCACAACCTCTCCTCATTAGAATGATGATGAGGAGGAACCCCCCAAAAGGAAAGAAACAGAGACTGTGGCCTCTGCCACAGAACTAACAGATATGGATATAACCAAATTGTCAGAAATGGAGTTCAGAGTAACAATGGTCAAGATGATATGTAGGCTTGAAAAAAATATTAACGAAAATATTAATGAGAATATAGATCTCTAAGGGTGGAAATAAGAGTGAATCTGGCAGAAATTAAGAATGTTATGAATCAAATGCAGTCTAAGCTGGATGCTCTGACAGCCACGGTAAAGGAGAGAGAATGAATTCATGAGTTGGAAGATGAGATGATAGAAAAGAAGGAAAAAGAGGGAACATGGCTTAAAAAAACTCCAATTTCATGAAATAAGAATATGGGAGGTTACTGACTCAATGAAACATTCCAATGTCAGAATCATCAGCATCCCTGAGGGGGTGGAGAAAGAGAGAGGTCTAGAAGAGATATTTGAACAAACTCTAGCTGAGAACTTTCCTAATCTGGCAAAGGAAACAAGCATTCATGTCCAAGAGGCAGAGAGGACCCCTTCCAAGATCAATGAGAACAGACCTATACCATGTCACATAATAGTACAATTCACAAATCTTAGATCCAAGGAAAAAATCTTGAAAGTGGACAGGGGGAAGAGAATCCTCACGTACAGAGGAAGGAACATCAGAATAACGTCAGACCTGTCTACACAGACCTGGCAAGCCAGAAAAAGCTGGCAAGACATATTCAGAGTTCTAACTGAGAAGAACATGCAGCCAAGGATCCTTTATCCAGCAAGGCTGTCATTCAGGATTGATGGAGAGACAAGGAGCTCCCAAGACCGGCAGAAACTGAAAGAATATGTGACCATCAAGCCAGCCCTACAAGAAATATTAAGGGGGGGGGTTCTATAAAAGTAAAAAGACCCCAAGAGTGATACAGAACAGAATTTACAATCTGTAGAAACAAAGACTTCACAGGCAGCATGAAATCATTAAAATCATCTCTCTCAATAATCACTTTCAATGTGAGTGGCCTAAATGCTCCCATAAAACACCACAGGGTTGCAGATTGGATAAAAAGACATGACCCATCCATTTGCGGTCTATAAAAGACTCATCTTGAACCTAAAGATACATCAAGACTGAAAGTGAAGGGATGGAGAACCATTTTTCATGCCAGTGGACCTCAAAAGAAAGGTGGGGTAGCAATTCTCATATCAGACAGATTAGATTTTAAGCTAAAGACTGTAGTTAGAGATACAGAAGGACACTATATTATTCTTAAAAGGTGTATCCAACAAGAGGATCTAACGATTATAAATATCTATGCCCCCAACAGGGGAGCAGCTAGCCAACTCTTAACCAGAATAAATAGACATATAGATAATAATATGTTAATAGCAGGGGACCTCAACACTCCGCTCTCAGCAATAGACAGATCATCTAAGCAGATAATCAATAAAAAAAATGAGCTTTGAATGATATACTGGACCAGATGGACCTCACATATATACAGAACACTACACTCCAGAACAACAGAATACTCATTCTTTTCAAATGCACATGGAACTTTCTCCAGAATAGACCATATACTGGGTCACAAAACAAGTCTCAACCAATACCAAAAGGCTGAGATTATTCCCTGCATATTCTCAGACCACAATGCTTTGAAACTGGAACTCAATCACAAGGAACAATTTGGAAGAAACTCAAACACTTGGAAACTAAGAACCATCCTGCTTAAGAATGATTGGGTAAACCAGGGAATTAAAGAAGAACTTAAGCGATTTATGGAAACCAATGAGAATGAAAACACAACGGTCCAAAACCTATGGGACACTGCAAAGGCAGTCCTAAGGGGAAAATACATAGCCATCCAAGCCTCACTCAAAAGAACAGAAAAATCTAAAATGCAGTCCTTATATTCTCACCTTAAGAAGCTGGAGTTGGAACAGAAGAACAGGCCTAACCCATGCACGAGAAGGCAGTTGATCAAGATTAGAGCAGAGATCAATGAATTAGAAACCAGGAGCACAGCAGAGCAGATCAACAGAACTAGAAGCTGGTTCTTAGAAAGAATAAATAAGATAGGTAAGCCACTGGCCAGACTTATTCAAAAGAATAGAGAAAGGACCCAAATTAATAAAATTATGAGTGAAAGGGGAGAGATCACGACGAACACCAAGGAAATAGAAACAATCATTAGAAACTATTATCAACAGCTTTATGCCAATAAATTAAATAACCTGGAAGAAATGGATACCTTCCTGGAAACCTATAAACTACCAAGACGGAAACAGGAAGAAATTGATTATTTAAACAGACCGATTAATCATGAAGAGGTTGAAGCAGTGATCAAAAACCTTCCAAAAAAACAAGAGTCCAGGGCCTGACGGATTTCCCGGGGAATTCTACCAGACATTCAAAGAAGAAATAATACCTATTCTCCTGAAGCTGTTCCAAAAAATAGAAACAGAAGGAAAACTACCAAACTCATTGTATGAGGCCAGTATTACCTTGATCCCAAAACCAGACAAAGACCCCATCAAAAAGGAGAATTACAGACTGATATCCCCGATGAATATGGATGCCAAAATTCTCAACAAGATCCTAGCTAATAAGATCCAACAGTACATTAAAAGGATTATCCATCATGACCAAGTAGAATTCATCCCTGGGATGCAAGGGTGGTTCAACATTTGCAAATCGATCAGTGTGATAGATCATATCAATAAGAAAAGAGTCAAGAAGCGCCTGGGTGGCACAGCGGTTAAGCTCAGGGCGTGATCCCAGCGTTACGGGATCGAGCCCCACGTCAGGCTCCTCCACTATGAGCCTGCTTCTTCCTCTCCCACTCCCTCTGCTTGTGTTCCCTCTCTCACTGGCTGTCTCTATCTCTGTCAAATAAATAAATAAAATCTAAAAAAAAAAAAAAAAGAAAAGAGTCAAGAACCATATGATCCTCTCAATTGATGCAGAAAAAGCATTTGGCCGATGTCGTAGAGGTTGCTGCCTATGTTCTCCTCTAGGATTTTGATGGATTCCTGTCTCACATTGAGGTCTTTCATCCATTTGGAGTTTATCTTTGTGTATGGTGTGAGAGAGTGGTCAAGTTTCATTCTTTTGCATGTAGCTGTCCAATTTTCCCAGCACCATTTATTGAAGAGACTGTCTTTTTTCCACCGGATGTTTTTTCCTGCTTTATCAAAGATTAGTTGCCCAAAGAGCTGAGGGTCCATTTCTGGGTTCTCTATTCTGTTCCATTGGTCTATGTGTCTGTTTTTGTGCCAGTACCATGCTGTCTTTGTGATCACAGCTTTGTAGTACAGCTCGAAATCCGGCATTATGATGCCCCCAGCTTTGTTTTTCCTTTTCAACAGTTCCTTGGAGATTCGGGGCCTTTTCTGGTTCCATACAAATTTAAGGACTACTTGTTTCAGTTCTTTGAAAAATGTCCTCGGTATTTTGATCGGGATAGCATCGAAAGTGTAGATTGCTCTAGGTAGCATGGACATTTTAACTATGTTAATTCTTCCGATCCATGAGCATGGAATATTTTTCCATCTTTTTATGTCTTCCTCAATGTCTTTCAAGAGTGATTTATCGTTTCTAGAATATAGGTCCTTTACGTCTCTGGTTAAGTTAATTCCAAGGTAACGTATGGTTTTTGGTGCTATTGTAAATGGGATGGATTCCCTAATTTCTCTTTCTTCAGTCTCATTATTCGTGTATAGAAATGTAACTGATTTCTGAGCATTGATTTTGTATCCCAGCACATTACTGAATTGCTCTATAACTTCTAATAGTTTGGGAGTGGCTTCTTTTGGGTTTTCCATATAGAGTATCATGTCATCTGCGAAGAGAGACAGTTTGACTTCTTCCTTGCCGATTTGGATACCTTTTATCCCTTTTTGTTGTCTGATTGCTGTTGCAAGGACTTCTAGTACTATGTTGAATAATAGTGGCGAGAGTGGGCATCCTTGTCGTGTTCCTGATCTTAAGGGAAAGGCTTCCAGCTTTTCCCCATTGAGAGTAATATTTGCTGTAGGCTTTTCATAGATGGCTTTTATGAGATTGAGAAATGTACCCTCTATTCCTACAATCTGAAGGGTTTTAATCAGGAAAGGATGCTGTATTTTGTCAAATGCTTATTTTGCATCAATTGAGAGGATCATATGGTTCCTGAGACTTTTCTTGTTGATATGATGTATCACGCTGATCGATTTGCAAATGTTGAACCACGCATGCATCCCAGGGATGAATCCCACTTGGTCATGATGGATAATCCTTTTAATGTACTGTTGGATTTTATTAGCCAGGATCTTGTTGAGGATTTTGGAGAACATAGGCAGCAACCTCTACGACATCGGCCAAAGCAACCTTTTTCATGACACATCTCCAAAGGCAAGAGAAACAAAAGATAAAATGAACTTATGGGACTTCATCAAGATAAAAAGCTTCTGCACAGCCAAGGAAACAGTCAAAAAAACTAAGAGGCAGCCCACAGAATGGGAGAATATATTTGCAAATGACACTATGGATAAAAGACTGGTATCTAAGATCTACAAAGAACTTCTCAAACTCAATACACAAGAAACAAACAAATCAAAAAATGGGCAGAATATATGAACAGACACTTTTCCAATGAAGACATACAAATGGTAACAGACACATGAAAAAGTGTTCAAAATCATTAGCCATCAGGGAAATTCAAATCAAAACCACACTGAGATACCACCTTACGCCAGTTAGAATGGCAAAAATAGACAAGGCAAGAAACAACAATTGTTGGAGAGGATGTGGAGAAAGGGGATCCCTCCTACAGTGTTGGTGGGAATGCAAGTTGGTACAGTCACTCTGGAAAACAGTGTGGAGGTCCCTTAAAAAGTTAAAAATTGAGATACCCTATGACCCAGCCATTGCACTACTGGGTGTTTACCCCAAAGATACAGACGTAGTGAAGAGAAGGGCCATATGCACTCCAATATTCATAGCAGCATTGTCCACAATAGCTAAATCGTGGAAGGAGCCGAGATGCCCTTCAACAGATGACTGGATTAAGAAGTTATGGTCCATATATACAATGGAATATTACTCAGCTATCAGAAAGAACGAGTTTTCAACATTTGCTGCAATATGGACGGCACTGGAGGAGATAATGCTAAGTAAAATAAGTCAAGCAGAGAAAGACAAATATCATATGATTTCACTCATCTATGGAACATAAGAACTAGGATGATCGGTAGGGGAAGAAAGGGATAAAGAAAGGGTGGTAATCAGAAGGGGGAATGAAATATGAGAGACTATGGACTATGAGAAACAAACTGAGGGCCTCAGAGGGGAGGGGGGTGGGGGAATGGGATAGACCGGTGATGGGTAGTAAGGAGGGCATGTATTGCATGGTGCACCGGGTGTTATACGCAACTAATGAATCATGGAACTTTACATCGGAGACCGGGGATGTACTGTATGGTGACTAACATAATAAAAAATCATTTAAAAAAAAAAAAGAAAAAGCATTTGACAAAATACAGCATCCTTTCCTGATTAAAACCCTTCAGAGTGTAGAGATAGAGGGTAAGTTCCTCAATTTCATAAAAACCATCTATGAAAAGCCTACAGCGAATATCATTCTCAATGGGGAATAGCTGAAAGCCTTTCCCTTAAGATCAGGAACACGACAAGGATGCCCACTCTCGCCATTATTGTTCAACATAGGACTAGAAGTACTTGCAACAGCAAATAGACAGCAAAAAAGAATAAAAGGTATTCAAATTGGCAAAGAAGTCAAACTCTCTTCACAGATGACATGATACTTTATATGGAAAACCCAAAAGACTCCACCCCCAAATTACTAGAACTCATAGAACAATTCGGTAATGTGGCAGGATACAAAATCAATGCTCAGAAATCAGTTGCATTTCTGTACACGAACAATGAGACCGAAGAAAGAGAAATTAGGGAATTGATTCCATTTACAATAGCATCAAAAATCATAAAATATCTCGGAATAAACTTAACCAGAGAGGTAAAGGATCTATACTCTAGAAACTACAGAACACTGATGAAAGACACTGAAGACGACACAAAAAGATGGAAAAACATTCCATGCTCATGGATTGGAAAATTAAACATAGTTAAAATGTCTATTGTACCGAGCAATCTACACTTTCAACGCCATCCCAATCAAAATACCAATGACATTTTTCAAAGAACTGCAACAAACAATCCTAAAATTTGTGTGGAACCAGAAAAGACCCCGAATCGCCAAGGAAATGTTGAAAAAGAAAAACAAAGCTGGGGGCATCACGTTACCTGATTTCAAGCTATACTACAAAGCTGTGATTACCAAGACAGCATGGTACTGTCACAAAAACGGACACATAGACCAATGGAACAGAACAGAGACTCCAGAAATGGACCCTCGGCTCTATGGTCAACTAATCTTTGACAAAGCAGGAAGAAACGTCCTGTGGAAAAAAAGTCTCTTCGATAAATGGTGCTGGGAAAATTGGACAGCTACATGCAAAAGAATGAAACTTGACCACTCTCTCACACCATACAAAAAGATAAACTCCAAATGGATGAAAGACCTCGATGCGAGACAGAAATCTGTCAAAATCCTAGAGGAGAACATAGGCTATAACCTCTTCGACATCAGCCACAGCAACTTCTTTCATGACACATCTCCAAAGGCAAGAGAAACAAAAGAAAAAATGAACTTTTGGGCTTCATCAAGATAAAAAGTTTCTGCACAGCAAAGGAAACAGTCATCAAAACAAAGAGGCAACCCACAGAATGGGAGAAGATATTTGCAAATGAAACTACAGATAAAAGGCTGGTATCCAAGATCTATAAAGAACTTCTCAAACTCAATACACAAGAAACAAACAAATCAAATCAAAAAAAGGGAAGATATGAACAGACACTTTTCCAATGAAGACATACAAATGGCTAACAGACACATGAAAAAATGTTCAACATCATTAGCCATCAGGGAAATTCAAATCAAAACCACACTGAGATACCACCTTACGCCAGTTAGAATGGCAAAAATAGACAAGGCAAGAAACAACAAATGTTGGAGAGGATGTGGAGAAAGGGGATCCCTCTTACACTGTTGGTGGGAATGCAAGTTGGTACAGCCACTTTGGAAAACAGTGTGGAGGTCCCTTAAAAAGTTAAAAATAGAGCTACCCTATGACCCAGCAATTGCACTACTGGGTATTTACCCCAAAGATACACACGTAGTGAAGAGAAGGGCCATATGCACTCCAATGTTCATAGCAGCATTGTCCACAATAGCTAAACTGTGGAAGGAGCTGAGATGCTCTTCAACAGATGAATGGATAAAGAAGATGTGGTCCATATATACAATGGAATATTACTCAGCCATCAGAAAGAACGATTACCCAACATTTGCAGCAACATGGACGGGACTGGAGGAGATTATGCTAGGTGAAATAAGTCAAGCAGAGAAAGACAATTATATGGTTTCACTCATTTATGGAACATAAGGAATAGCAGGGAGATCGGTAGGAGAAAGAAGGGATGAATGAAGGGGGAGTAAACAGAAGGGGGAATGAATCACAAGAGACTATGGACTCTGGGAAACAAACTGAGGGTTTCAGAGGGGAGGGGGATGGGGGATTGGGCTAGGCTGGTATTAAGGAGGGCACGTATTTCATGAAGCACTGGGTGTTATACACAAACAATGAAACGTGGAACACTACATCAAAAGCTAATGATGTACTGTATGGTGACTAACAACACAAAAAATTTTTTAAAAAGAATTTTGCAGAACTTATAAAATATAGCAATTCATGAATTTAAGAAGCCCAATGAATCCCACACAGGAGAAATAAAAAAGAAAACATGGACATATCATAGTGAAACTGAACAACGAAGTCAAAGGGAACAAAGAAGACCTAAGGTAAATGAGGTACACTATGTTCATGGAATGGAAGCCTCGATATTGTAAGAATGTAACATTCTCCCCAAACTGATCTATAGATATAACACAACCCCAATCAAAATGCAAAAGGGTTCTTCGGCAGAACTTGACAGAATGATAGAAATTCAAAGGGCCAAGAATAGAAGCAATCTTGAAAAACAAGGATTTATACTACTAACGCTAGAGGCTTATGTTAAAGCTGCTAATAAAGAAAGTCTGGTTTGGTTTGGTTTTGTTTAAGATTTTATTTATTTATTTGACAGACAGAGCCAGAGAGCACAAGCAGGGGGAGCGGTAGGAGAGGGAGAAGTAGGCTCCCCGCCCATCTGCGTCACCCAGGCGCCCCAAGAAAGTCTGGTTTGAATGTTGAGAGGCAAGTCCCAAGAACATAATAGAGAGTCCACAGGTCTACACACGTATTTATGATGCATTTATGATCTACGCTTGATTTATGACAAACATGCCATTACACTATAGCAACAGGCAAAGACGGACTTTTCATTAAATGATGCTAATTAATGGACAATCTTATGGAAAAATATGAATCTTGACCACCGCCTCACAGCGTACACACACACATTCCAGATGGCTTGTAGTCCTAAGTGTGAAAGGTCAAACAATAAAGCCTCTAGGAGATCATGAAAGAAGAGTACCTTCATGACATAGGACATAAAAAACAAAAATGAAAAGATTGATAAACTGGACTTCATTACAATTAATAAATTACATCCATCAAAAGATAGATATGTACATAGACTGTACATTTAGTGTATGAACTCTTCTGTATGTGTAGTATTTTATAATAAAAAATTAAAGTTAGAATTTCATGTCCTCACTGAACTTGCCTCTTACACCTCATGAGAATTAGGATTGGCTGCCACCAAGAGTCCAGTGGAAATACTAAATGGGTCAGAGCCCCGATGCCTTTGAAGCAGTCACTGACTTGTACTCGTGGAATTTGGCTGAGGGCTATGGATTAAGGGAAAACCCCTCTGCATTTGCCCCTGTAAGCAAGTAAGCCATGCCAGGGTAGGGGTCCCGGGTTTTCCAGCCAGTTGGGGGGCTACCAACTACAGAGCTATCATCTGAAGCCTCCTAGCAGCTCCTCCAATAGGAAACAGATAAAAAGGAAAAAAATCCTTTGCCCAGAGAATGAAAGACAACTTTAAAAACCGACCAACCAACCTACCTTGTCTAGTTTCTGTCTTTCAGTATTTTCACAACTAAAAGAATCAGAGTAGGTCTAACCTGGAGAAAAGCCATCCCTAATGCTATTAACTCATAACCAAAATGGAAAGAATTTAATTGGCTCAAATCATTCTTCTGGAAGAGATCTGCCTATAATGTTTTATATTCTATTTGTCACACAATAACATATTATGAGCTGTTACTTATTTAGCCAAGACCCTTTTGTTGGACTTTAATTGTATCTTCTCCCTAATTTTTCAACTATCATAATGAATGCTTTACTGACTACCTTGTGGATAAATTTTGGTTTACACCCACGATTAGGTACTATGATATTTCTTTTAACCTAAGATTTAAAGTGTCCAGAGATTTCTCACAGGGGCTAAATCTGACTCAAATATTTCATGACGTTATTAAGTGTAATATGGGTTGCTTGACTTTACAGGTACCCCACAACAGCAAAGAGGTTCCATTTTTCTAAAAAAAATAATTCACATGAAAAATATACATTGGTCTGGATATTTCTAATAGAAAATAACCACAACCACATGACAAGTTACCAAACAAATGATTCATCTTCGCATAGACAACATCTGCTCTTTCATATATTTAAAATACTTTGGGAGAGGATAAAAATCTTTAAATCAATTACTATGAATGATCATGATTATTATTAACTCATGAAAAATCTACTTTGGGAAAATTTCACATTTCTCAAATATATTTAAAATATTAGAAGTGAATTATAATCTAAAAGTCATAATTTCCATCCTCCTACCTGCTTTATCTTCTGCAAGAATTCACCTTTTTCAATACCAGATGAATCTTCCAGTTTTTCTTTTGTAGTTACAAAAAATTGTCTATGATCAAAGAAAGCCAAACAGATTCATATTAGGGCATGTTTTCCAGCAAAGCCACATTTATTTATGACACCAGAAACTTCCAGTCCCCATCTTCCTGTGCAACTTTATTGATATGTTCATTAAAATAAGCAAAAAATTTTAGTCTTTTGATGAATTAATACTTCCTGTATTTATTAAGAAGCAATTATCAAACCCTTGTATTCTGCAGGTATTATACGTACTAGAGATATAGGGCAGGCAAAGTCCCTACCCTCATGGAAATTACACTCTGAAGTAATCAGAATATAAATTATCAAAATAATAATAATAATAATAATAATAATAAATTTCAGGTAGTGCTAAGTGCTTTAAAGAACACAAAATAGGGTAAAGGACAGAGAAATCTGAGAGCGAGGATGCTACGTCAGACAGGTGGTAAGGGAAGGCCTCTCCAGATGACTTGTGAAGGACGTGAATGATGAGAAGGGGCCAGACAGGTGAAGATCTGAAGAAAGGCGTTGTCAGGTAGAAGGTACAGCTAATGATAATATTCTGGGGCAGGAACAAGTTTTGTATATTTGATGAGGAGAGGATTATGAGAAGGCTGGAGAGGTAGATGGAAATTAGATCATGTAGGGGCTTGAGGACAAAGCGGAAGTTCAGAGAGAACCAGGGGAGGGTTTTTCTTAAGCAGAGGAGAGACATGAACTGATTGACATCTTGTCGAGATGACTCTGGCTACTTGGTAGAGAAGGACAACAGTACCGGAAGACAGACCATGCAGAAGGCTACGGCAACAGTCCAGAAGAGGGAATGGTGGCTCAGACTAACGTTATAGTGGCAGAGGTAGTAAGAAACAGTTGAATTCAGGATATATTCGGAAGATAAAGGCAACAAGACATACCTTGGGATTTGGCTGGCGTTTGAGTAGGGTTAGGGCTAAGTTAGTTGGTTAGTTGGGTGAGGGTTAGGTAGTAAGGAAAACAGGAATGGTGGATGACTCCCAGGCCTTCAGCTGGAGCAACTAGGTAAATGGCAAGATGGAAGATGGAGGGAAAAGCTGTTTCAATGAGGTGGGCAATTAAGAGTTCTGTGTAGGACATGTTAAATTTGAGATATCTAACAGATATTCTCCAAATGGAGAGGTCAAATAAGCTGTTGAGTCTATGCATTTGCTACTCAGTGCTGGATATATATATAAATTTGGGAGTCACTGGGATACAGAGGTATATAAAGCCATAAGACTGGATGAAATCATGTGTGGAAGATGAGAATAGAGAAGGGCCAAGAACTCCAAGAGAAGGGCCAAGAACTCCAAAACTCAGAGTCAGAAAGTAGCATTAGAAGAAATAAAGGGTTCTAAGAAGGAGCAGTGTGGTGAGTGACATAAGAAAATACGACGTTTGGGAGGCCACGTGAAGAAAGTATTTCAGGAAGGTGGAAGCGTGGGGCACCTGGGTGGCTCAGCGGTTCATCATCAGCCTTCAGCTCAGGTCATGATCCCGGGGTCCTGGGATGGAGCCCCATATCAGGCTCCCTGCTCAGCGGGGAGTCTCCTTCTCCCTCTCCCTCTGTACTTTCTCTTTCACTTTAAAATAAATAAATAAAATCTTAAAAAGATTAAAAAAAAAGGTGAAAGTGGGCTACATTCCATTAGGAATTCAAGAACTTTAAGGAAGAGACTAGATCATTAAAGTTTGGCAGGATGGAAGTCATTGGCGATCTGACAATTCTGAAGTCATCTCAAGCCTTTTAAAAAAGCGTGTCTGTTTTTCAGGGCCTCCCGCACTGCAAGAGCAAGTATACACTCCGGGTCATAGACTGCGTGTCATTTATATACAATACTGAGCTTCCTCCTTGCAACAGCAATCAGACGACAAAAAGGGATCAAAGGTATTCAAATTGGCAAAGAAGAAGTCAAAATGTCTCTCTTCGCAGATGACATGACACTCTATATGGAAAACCCAAAAGAAGCCACTCCCAAACTATTAGAAGTTATAGAGCAATTCAGTAACGTGGCAGGATACAAAATCAATGCTCAGAAATCAGTTGCATTTCTATACACGAATAATGAGAACGAAGAAAGAGAAATTAGGGAATCCATCCCATTTACAATAGCACCAAAAACCATACGTTACCTTGGAATTAACTTAACCTGAGACGTAAAGGACCTATATTCTAGAAACGATAAATCACTCTTGAAAGACATTGAGGAAGACATAAAAAGATGGAAAGATATTCCATGCTCATGGATCGGAAGAATTAACATAGTTAAAATGTCCATGCTACCCAGAGCAATCTACACTTTCAATGCTATCCCCATCAAAATACCAAGGACATTTTTCAAAGAACTGGAACAAACAGTCCTTAAATTTATATGGAAACAGAAAAGGCCCCGAATCTCCAAGGAACTGTTGAAAAGGAAAAACAAAGCTGGGGGCATCACAATGCCGGATTTCGAGCTGTACTACAAAGCTGTGATCACAAAGACAGCATGGTACTGGCACAAAAACAGGCACACAGACCAATGGAACAGAATAGAGAGCCCAGAAATGGACCCTCGGCTCTTTGGGCAACTAATATTTGATAAAGCAGGAAAAAACATCCGGTGGGAAAAAGACCGTCTCTTCAATAAATGGTGCTGGGAAAATTGGACAGCTACATGCAAGAGAATGAAACTTGACCACTATCTCACACCATACACAAAAATAAACTCCAAATGGATGAAAGACCTCGATGTGAGACAGGAATCCATCAAAATTCTAGAGGAGAACATAGGCAGCAACCTCTACGACATCGGCCAAAGCAACCTTTTTCATGACACATCCCCAAAGGCAAGAGAAACAAAAGATAAAATGAATTTATGGGACTTCATCAAGATTAAAAGTTTCTGCACAGCCAAGGAAACAGTCAGAAAAACTAAGAGGCAGCCCACGGAATGGGAGAATATATTTGCAAATGACACTACAGATAAAGGACTGGTATCCAAGATCTACAAAGAACTTCTCAAACTCAATACACGAGAAACAAATAAACAAATCAAAAAATGGGCAGAAGATATGAACAGACACTTTTCCAATGAAGACATACAAATGGCTAACAGACACATGAAAAAATGTTCAAAATCATTAGCCATCAAGGAAATTCAAATCAAAACCACACTGAGATACCACCTTACGCCAGTTAGAATGGCAAAAATAGACAAGGCAAGAAACAACAATTGTTGGAGAGGATGTGGAGAAAGGGGATCCCTCCTACACTGTTGGTGGGAATGCAAGTTGGTACAGCCACTCTGGAAAACAGTGTGGAGGTCCCTTAAAAAGTTAAAAATTGAGCTACCCTATGATCCAGCCATTGCACTACTGGGTATTTACCCCAAAGATACAGACGTAGTGAAGAGAAGGGCCATATGCACCCCAATGTTCATAGCAGCAATGTCCACAATAGCTAAATCGTGGAAGGAGCCGAGATGCCCTTCAACAGATGACTGGATTAAGAAGTTGTGGTCCATATATACAATGGAATATTACTCAGCTATCAGAAAGAACGAGTTCTCAACATTTGCTGCAACATGGATGGCACTGGAGGAGATTATTCTAAGTGAAATAAGTCAAGCAGAGAAAGACAACTATCATATGATTTCTCTCATCTATGGAACTTAAGAACTAGGATGATCGGTAGGGGAAGAAAGGGATAAAGAAAGGGGGGTAATCAGAAGGGGGAATGAAACATGAGAGACTATGGACTATGAGAAACAAACTGAGGGCCTCAGAGGGGAGGGGGGTGGGGGAATGGGATAGACCGGTGATGGGTAGTAAGGAGGGCACGTATTGCATGGTGCACTGGGTGTTATACACAACTAATGAATCATCGAGCCTTACATCGGAAACCGGGGATGTACTGTATGGTGACTAACATAATATAATAAAAAATCATTAAAAAAAAAAAAAAGAAGTTGTAAAGGCAAAAAAAAAAAAAAAAAAAAAAAAACAATACTGAGCTTCCAATCTCCCACTGCGGCTGTGCGGAAAACCAGCTGAATGGCAAAGAGAGACCACACCCATTTAGAAAGGGAGGCACTGGATTCGCCTTTATTGTGTGAGTGATGAACAAGGTTTAGACTCTCGATGCCTCCTGTGGATTGCGGAGCATCTGGGGTACTCCCAACTGTCCACATACAGACAGTTGAGTGACTTTTGTTTCTCCTCAATATGTGGACCTCAAAAAAAGTGACAAGCTTGCAAATTAAAGATTTCATGGGGGGGAAATTAAAGCTCATAGATTAATAGGAAGATGAATTTGTGCAAATAATTAGTTTAGTTTCTTGCATAATTTACTCTTAAAGAATCTTATAGACTATTATAAAACAGCACTGTTTGACTCTTCAAATCTACCAACCAAGATTTAGGTGCCTTTTCCCACCTCCATAGATACAGAAAATGAACTGAAGGAGAAAATAAAAAGAATGTAAGAGTTTTCTTTTAATTTGCTTGGTACTAAAGAGGAAAAAGTACAGTTTTATTAATAACGAGGAGGGTAACCTAAAACTTCAATCACCAAATTAATCAAGTGTACTTTTCCTCAGGGAGATTCCATATGAATGAAAACTCTTGAAAAGCTGGGACTGAAAAAAAAAATGATGTGCCATTAAAAATAAATCAGTGAGGGGTGGCTGGGTGGCTCGGTCAGTTGAGTGTCTGCCTTTGGCTCACATCAGCATCAGGTCATGAGTCCTGGGATCCAGCCCCACATCAGGCTCCCTGCTCAGCGGGAGTCTGTTTCTCCCTCTCCCTCTGCTGCTCCCCCTGCTCGTGCGCGCGCTCTCTCTCTCAAATAAAATCTTTTAAAAAATAGATGAATCCCCATTTCTTTCTTGAATATATTTAAAACAAATTACCGAACATGAAGACTGTTTATAAATAAAACTTCATCAGTGTAGCAAGGTTTTCAATAACTCCTAGAAATAACTTAAGAGCTAATCTGTATCTTCCTCCATGATTATCTGCTAGTTTTTCTTTAAAATATTTATGAACTGAAACTATTAAATCACTTTCAAAGAGATTTTTTTTTGTTCTGAGTTTTAATTGTAGTATTACTTGAGCTTTTATACTTATTCACCTGGCACTGAGTACAAAGATTATTGCTTATCTTCTGGCCAGATGTTAGGAGAATAGCACTGTATTGTGCTATTGCTTTTTTAGAAAATATAATTTTAATTACATTTGATCCTATGTAGGAATAAGCCATATTATAACAAGATTCCACTTGTGAAGTTACTCGCCTTTTGGGGAATCTACTCAAGTCCAAAATTTGTCTTTTAAACTGTGAGCAGAACCTGGGGGTAGGCGTGGAAGCCATATGGGTGCTAGTAAGACCCCACCTTCCTTGTCAGAGCTGGGCCAAACACCTCCTGATGAGAAATCTGGGAATTCTGGAAGAAGTCTGTGGGTCAATCTCCAAAGATAGATGGATCTGCAACAGGTAAACTCAGAGGGTTTGGAGGGGCCATGCTTAGCCATGGGCTCACCAAGGACAGAACGTTGTATGCAGATAAAGACAGAATGAAACACGAACCCCACAAGGAAGCAGAGACTGTTTGCCTTGGGGTGGGTAGATCTCCTCAAGTTTATGGTTCCTGTTCTGTGGGTAAAAGTTTTTGCCCTGAAACTTCCTTGTATTTTCTAAGTTCTGTAAGTTCCCCTTGACTAAGAACAACAACTGTCATAGCAAAGGCAGGTGAGCCTTATAGGAGGTCCCACGAATGCCTTCCCCTGGGGGCATATTTGTCTGTAGGGAATCAGGAACTGAAATGAGAATAATTCATTCCAAAGAGTCCCTCCCTTTTCCTAAAGTGACTGTATCATTCTCAATTTTTTTGTCTTGATCATCTGAAAGACTGGTTGATTTCCAAATGAAGAGGTGGTTTTATAAAGCTATCACAAATTTTAATAAATTAAGAGAATATAGTTTTCATCTAATAGTAAAGATCTTTTTTTTTTTTTTTTAATGAAAGAAACATCTAGAAATGCTTCAGTAAAAATCAGGTATCAAACTTACATTTTATCCTCCAGTACCTTACAGGAGTTCTTCGTTTCTTCGAGATCTTGTTCCCAATGTCTTATTGATTCTTGTAGTCGTGCTATCTCTAAATTGTGATCACTAAGAACCTATTGAAAATTCAATAAAATGGCATTCAATTGTCACCAAATGATTCACGACAGTGTTTGATTCACTAAACATTCATGTATTACCCACTAAACTTTTACCTTGGGGGGTATCCTTTAGCTAAAATAAAAAACAATCATTAAAATGGTTTCTTCATAAAACAAACCTAGGCAGAAATAATCCTGAAATCATCGGGAAAAAGACCCGACATTTTGGAGCGAGCACAACGAAATACGGAAGCAAGAATGTGAAAACTATAAAAACTTTCAAGATATGAATTCATTTCGACTACCTTTAAAAAAAAACTAAACAAATCTATGTTTTCATAATCATCTTCAAAATATTCTAGGATATTAGAATGAGGATTACAAAAAAAGTAAAAACAAATTACTTTGAGAAATATGCTTATATTGAAGAGAATTTTTCTTAATATTTAATCAGTATTTCAGAAATGCAACACTTGGGTACTGTGATAAAATGTCAGCATGACTTAAAAGAATGAATATGAACGGAGAAAATTCATATTGGAAGTTAGCTTTGCAATGCAGTTTTGGAATAAAGAAAAGGGAAGGCAAGGGGCACCTGGGTGAGTCAGTCATTTAAGCGTCTGACTCTTGATCTCAGCTCAGGTCTTGATCTCAGGGTTGTGAGTTCAAGCCCTGTGTTGGGCTCCACACACAGCCTGGAGCCTACTTTAAAAAAAGTAAGAAGAAAAGGGGAGGCAAACATTTATAGAGCCTTGGGTCTGCATTTCAGCTGTAGGGGAGGATGGAGGGGAGAGTGAGCTGATCAGCCTTGAAGACCACAGACAGATTGTGTAATGCCATCTAGCCCTACACATCAGTGTGGACTCAGAGAAACACCTGTGGGGGGCACAGAGTGGCTCCCATTCTTACCAGGTGAGACAGGTGGCCGAAAGCTCCCCCGGGTATTTCTTGCCTCCACTTCTGGGTCATAACTAGTTTCAGAGTCAACAAGGGTCTGAAATCCTAGAACTGCCATCGACGTGAGCACAGTGTCTAAAAGATTAGGGGCTGTATGCTGAAGGCCTGTCAGGCCCCACCTCGGGCATCCCTTGCCCTCAGTCCTTCCTGCCCTGGACGTGTTGGCCACCTTGAGAATCACACACCATTATCCTTTTCTGGCAACGTCACCTCAGCTTGACCGGGCTGCAGGGTCGTCGAACCACAAGCAGCCCACAAGGATTAACCTGAGATTCCTTGCTGTCTCAGTCCACAGCCAAACTGTGTTTTCTGATCTCAGGTGGTAACAACCCTAACCACCACCTTGACTAAATATAAAACACTCAGCTAAAAGCCTTACTGGCATGACCTTGCTTGAGTTCCAGCCCTTTGAAGCAGGCAATGTTATTACCCCATCTTATAGGTGAAGAAACCTCAGCTTGGTAGAGTTAAAAATGTGAACCCCAGGTTTCTGAGACGCTCCGTTTGTGATTTAAACGCTATTCACCGCTGGTAAGGTGGGGTCGGCGTGGGCACGTTAGCTCGTGGGAGGCTGAGAGGACACTGGAGGTGAGTTTATCCCTGTCACCTTCCAGCCTTGCATAACGGTCTTAGAGATCTTTGGAGAACAGGTAAAGGAATATATTACTGTATCCTCCCAAGCTGGGTGGGTGGAGTACCTTATGGTTTATGAGGCCCAAACCAGAGATAGAACTTGGGCCTGCAGATAAAGTCTAACCGATATAACCCCTACGTTCTCCTTTGAGACTCGCCTCACTCATGCTTCCCTACTATACAGATATTTAAGAAACAGGGATCTTTTTAAAGGCACATACTGGGGAGAACTTTTGATTCCACTAATGTTCTATAATTGGACATCACAATAGACACACTGTAACTAGGACAATCAGAACCACCCTCTAAAAAGTATAATGGAATTAACTGAGTATTCTGATAAAAAGTGTGATGTTTCTGGTAAGAAATGTGAGGACTGTTGCCCCATATAGTTTTACATATAATTCTCAATACAGACGAAATACACCAGAGACTCATTAGTTCGACTCATTGTGATAGAGGATTGGTAGGCGTTTCTGTCTTAATTCATACAGAAGTGATTCTACCATTAACCTCGCCCATTAAAGTCACCTCCATAAGCTTCCATTTCCTTATCTTTAAAATAAGGGTAATCCTCACAAAATATTTATGAGTGCTGGCTTTCAATCAATGCTATCAATTTTTAAAAATAGAAGGGGAGAGCTCCGAAGTATTTTCTAATTCAAACAAACAGTCCACTTTCCCTATCAATGCTCTTCAAAAGTAAGGAATTTGCCTGTGGCTATTCATTTGGGGGTGTACAGTAAACCATCCCACAGAGATGTGACATATGGTTCTGTGTGCATTTGGTCAGTTCTGAGCGCTTTTTAAAAACTCGTTTTTAAAATATTTTGGTCCATCAAATGCAATTTGTGCCTAAGGCATTCCAAAACTCCTTCTCTGACCATATTCCCGAAGGGGAAGAAAACATAGTTCCATTATAACACTTTAAATAAAGTGGCAGAAAATGTTAACATGACAAAAACATCATCTCATAATGGCATAAAGACGAATTAAAATTAGCTCCTTTAAAAAAGTACCTGCTATTGGTTATACCGAAGGCAGTGTCTATGTAGGAGCCCTGGACAGGCTTGAAAAAACACCCTGTACTCTTTCTTACCACTGTGTTGTCCGAAACGGTTTCTTTCATTTTTGACACTTTACGTTTTAATGTATCCAATTCTTTCTTCTTTTTATAAGTCTCCGTTCTCTTAAATTCACAGAATTTTTTATATCCTTCAATCTGTAGTGATAAACATGATAAACCAATCAAAAGAACTTATGAGAACAACAAAGTTTAGGAAATCTTTTTATTTTGTTAACCTAATTCATACTCAGGCTCAGATACCATAGTCGGTCTACCAACAAACAGCAACAAAAACACCCGCCCCCACAAGGTTTGCTTGTGTTGCAACTTCACAAGAAAAACAGTGAACTACAAGAAATAAATGGTAATTATAAATGTCGAAATGGTTCATAAGAGCACTAAAACAACGATCATGAATAGCAGATTCTAGAAGCAACTGCCATCGTAGCCATCTCCTAGGAAAACACCGCAGCAACGGCCGCCAGATTTACAGTGCGCTATTAAGATCAGGAAAATCAAAGGAAAAAAATGACGAATGATCTGGAAATCTAAATTCACATTTTTTTTGTTGATGGGAAAGACAGCAGACTAAAAACGAAGTAAAAATCACTGAAGACGGGGCAGCTCACCATCTCGGACAACTTCTTATCATTCTACCAAAATCAAACATATTTTATGACTTGTCAGACCCAAGGAAGTGAGTCATCCTCTTATCAAATCAAACACATCAATGTATTTGGCAAAATGAATGATCAGGAACAAGGTAACTGAGTAATAAGGCCCGAGAAAGCATATTCAACTCTGTCCTGAAGAGTTAGGAAAACATACCTTTGGGTGGCTGTCAAAGCCATTGCCCCCAAAGTGTCTTATGAATGAACATGATCACGGTCAATCATCTCAGCACCAGGGCACCGCTGCATATGAATGGAACTTTGGGATTAACACATTTTGTTGAAAATCAGAATTCTGTGTCCATTTTTCAGCCAAAGACTTCTCCCAAGGTCTTGCGGTTATGGACATAATATCAGCAAAAAATATTTTGTGTTAGGGGAGAACTTACAATTTGAAGACTGACAGCTGTAATAGTTTTTCCTTTCTCATAGGAAGTAAAGGAAATTAACAGGCTGTTACTCCAGCCTATCACGGGCCTTCAGTGAACATTGGTGGGTGCTACACAGGTTGTGAGCCCTAGCCCGTTTTCTGCATTACAGTCATGCCCATGCCCATCACGGACAGGGCAGCAGCAGGGACCCAACAGCAATTCTCATCAGGAGCGGGGCTGCTACACATGGGGGAGAAGGAAGACTGCCGGGAACACCTCCCATGGAGATAGCCCTGCCTCTCCTGGGGTAATGGAAGCACAGCAAAGAGGAATCATCACAAGCCACTCTGATGGTGAATTTTAATTAGCATAGCCTAGCAGACACCAAGATGCAGTGGTCATTCCCGTCCACTCTCCCAAAATTGCTAGTCTCAAAATACTCTTTTCTGTTGCAGCCCTTGGCTCTGCGTAGCCCTTCTGCGGGCTGCCCTGCTGGGAAGCATTCAGCAGCAGCCGAAGGCTCTCGCAGGGCGGAAGTCGCTGGTCTTGCCAGAATGGTCAGAGGCAACGGGATGCCATGAAAACAAGTTCCTTGTCCCTGTAGGGCTGCCTATGAGCACGGGGCCACCCCGGTGTTACAAAGCCCGTCACTCGTGTTCTTTCCCATGACCTGAGCTGCTATGCCACAATCAGCGTCTACCCCAAGGGGCTCCAGTGTGCTCGCGTCTCTGCTCTATTCCCATCCCACTGATCACAGAAGATACCGCACGGGACGCTTGCTAGAACTTCCTGCCCGAGATTCTATACAATTCTGTGTTTTTTAAAAAAGTAAATCATGCCACTTACCTCTTCAGTCAATTTTTGTTTTCTTTTCAAATATTCCTCTTTGTCTTTTTCCAATTGTTCCTCTATTTCTCCGAGATGTTGTTTTTGCAATTCTATTTCTTTTCTCTCCAAGTTTATTTTGGTGTAAGTCTCATTGATGTAAACAGTGGCAGCAGCTTTTTCCTCCATCATGTGGTTGAGTGACAGCACTAACTTTTCATGCTTCTTCGACAGCTTCTCTTGCTCTTCACTAGGAGAAAAGAATGGTCGCGGCATGAAAGGTATGGCTTTTAGGAAAGGAATTTAAAGTCTGTTTGCTGAGAGGGAAATTGTAAGGAATACTTATTCCAGACTTGTATTTGTAATCAAACTTGGTTGAGAGGAGGACAGAAGGAAACACAAGCAGATGTCAATCCTGCAACTGTTTACCGCTGCGAAAATGTCATGTGGTCCTGCCTCACCCCACCCATCCCATTCCTGCTAGTAAATATGGGATGTTGTGGTTTAAAGTATGCAGTGATTCAAAACAGTTCTGAGCAGGTGAATGGACTCTGACCAAATGGTGTGGTAGGTAGCACTGCCGTAACTAGCTTTTCTGAGACACGCAATCAAGCCAAAGGAAGACAAACATCTCACCACCCCTCCAGCCACCTTCTGCTGCCCTTGCCCTGCAGGGAGAGCCCAGCAGAAAGCTAGCCTTCCTCTGGTGGACCGCAGTCAGGGAGGAGAGAGCGGAGTCTATCTTCACTGTTCAGAAGATGCTTGAAACCTAACTTGAACTCTTATCCTCTCCCAGCTGCAACCAAATTGGAGTTCAAGAGGACACATTCCCTTCACCTATCCACTGCTAGCCACATCCATCTGAGGAAAACCTTAAGATGGTGAGAAACATCCACCCCGGGGCTAACAACGCAAGACTGGAAGGAGGGACAATTGGTGCCATTTCTAGATTTTTTTCTTTTTAAAAAGCTTCTACGATGTTAAGACCTTTTTCCTTTCTCTAATTTCCAGGGCTAAAGGCTTTACTTGTTCAGGGGGATTATATGGAAAGGCTTAGGAAAATAGAAACAGGTTGTTGGTAAGTTTATTTCCCACAGAAATGTAATTAAAAGCCCAGGATAGAGAGGGTCAGGTAATAGGTGCTTTGAGGGTCTAGGAGAGGAAGCCTTCTAAGAATGAGTCAACCTAAGGATTGAGTAGCCTCAGTGCAACTAAGCAAAACAAGTCAAATTAAAAAACAACAACAACAAAAAAAACTAGGTGTATTGAGAAGAGAGCACTCAGAAACCGAACACACCCAAAGAGCTTGCTGTTTTGGGTCCAGGACAGGACCACCTGTCGGAGTGTTGGCATCCTGATGTACAGCTTTCTTTGAAGAATGGATGCCTGAGACTAGCTTGGCGATGCTAGCTCATGAAGCAGCCCTCCTTACGCTCGGCATTCGCCTTTCCGTAAAGATTTCTCCAGAGCAGGATTCACAAAGCGTGGTCAGGACCGGCAGCATCAGCATCACCTGGCGACTCGCTAGAAACGCGAATTCTAACTCCCACCCCTACACCTACTAAATCAGAAAATTGGGGTGCCGGGGAGCTTTCTGGTAATATTTGTTTTAATAAGCACTCCAAGTGGTTCTGACGCATCCTCACGTTTGAGAATCACGGGTCTGCAGAGGTGTGATGGTGCTGGCCGACTGACCGGTATCCGCATTGTGAATCCCCGAGAGGGGTGAGAATTCTCAAGCTTGTGTGATCATGAACTTTCTTTTTTCACGGAGCATCCCCCAGAACAGGTGATCCGAGGGCCTAACTGGAGAAAGGCGTCCCTGGGCCTCGAGGTCTCCACCTAATTCCTGATGCTTTGATATCCGGTGCGCCAAGCAACCTTCTGATCACTTTCGCTTCCCAAGATTTTTTTTTCTTTCATGGGGCCTCTTTCAGCATTTCTTCCCCTGACAAACTGACATTCCGATATTTATGCATTTAGTCTTACAAATCTGCTCATAATGCTGAGTTGTTCTTAAGGTTTTGGTTTTCCTTTCAGGATGTAGGTCTTCCTCCATGAGCTGCATAAACTCGAACTTGTAATCCCCATTTTACAGGTGGAGTAAAGGAGGCCCACGGGGTGAAGTCCTGGCACCACAGCTCAGGAATGAAGGAAAGAAACTAACAGGTGTTGGAATCTGAGCTACAGGCAGTTATATACATCACCTCATTTAATGACAGATAAGATCTGTAATTAATTCTCTGCTGGGAACCAAACCCATCCTCAGACCTCCCGTAGTTCATGGCTGAATACTTTTAAGAAACTAAACGAGAGACAACGTATCTGGTTTGATACTGTATTTACAATACAATATCCAGCCAGATTTCTTGCTTTAGTGGTTGGGGTTTGTAAACTTCCTTAAGTGGAAACTGTAAGCTCTGTGTGTCTCTACCTTTGGAGGTGACGTGTGAGTCCCACACAGTAGGTGCTGCTGGGAAGCTGGATGGTCTCTGAGGCTTCACAGGTCTCCTGACTGCAGTGGTTGAAGATTTTTTGGTCTCCGCCCCAGCTCTGCGCGGCCATCACACAGCCCTTGTCAGCCGGGGTCCTCTGCTCCTGGTGATGTCCCCCGCACCAGTTCAGACCAGAGGACAGACCCCTGAGGACAATTTTCACACTCCAGCCACAGACCCCAACTGCCGCAAGTACTGAATTAAAAACTAAGAATACATACCCTAGAGTTTCATTAATTCTTTTCAGATCGAGTATTCTCATCTTCGAAGACTTTATTTCCTCATTCATCCCTGTAATGTCCGTTTGTATCTGATTTATCTCAAAAAGATTTAATCTGCGCGCATCTCCGACACATTCTTAAAAGTGGAAATGTTACTAGGTTATTTGAGAAATGGCACACTTGATACGGACTTTCTAAATGATAAAAAAATTAGGTCTTTCTTTGAAATACTCTTTTAATTACGTTCCTGTAGCAGACGCCTCTAGCCCCTTGGGTCCCCTCAATCTTACGGATCCGTTATTTCCTTACTTCAGCTGCTGCTCTAGTGACCCGCTTTTAATGGGCTCTCAATGACCTCACACTGGTGGGGCCTGGCAGCACCTCACTCCTGCTTATTCCACCTGCTTCTCACCTCCTGTCCAGGACCTCCTCGTCACCTCTACCATGAGACTTCTTTAGACATGCACACCGCGCACGTGTAACCCAAAGTGTGGGGGGCAGGCAAACACTGGACCCACGACGGGCCGGGAGAAGATGGAGCAGTGTGTCCTGGGGCACGTTGCCATGCTAAGGGGGTAGCGTTCACGGTGGTCAGCATCCTGTTGCTCCCCATATCCGCTCTCCCTTCTCCCTGCCTCGGTCTCCTTATCCTGCCCTCCTCCTCCTTGGGTTGTTCTCCCAAGTAATAGTGCAAAGGCCTCTGGCTCTGTTTTCTGGGGAGCTCGGTGTGTTAAAGAACCGATTATTCATCAACAAATAACAAATCAGAGTAATCACATAAGACTTCAGAGGTTTACCTCAGTGCGTGATAGATGGAAAAATGAATTCTTTAATACCAATGTTTAGAAGGTACTGGACTACCCATTTCTACACAAAAAATTCTCTAGACTAGCTGGTAGCTCCATCTGAGAGCTAGGTTATTTTTCCAAGGCTGCTTGTTAAGCTTGCTCATTGCAGCAGCACCTCCCAAACTTTTCTGTCTCAAAGATGCATATATATCACCTGGGGATGTTTTTGAAATACAGATCCTTTTCAAGATTTTATTTATGTCAGAGAGAGAGTACGCATGAGCGAGGGGAGGAGCAGAGGGGGAGGGACAAGCAGACTCCATATGGAGCCCGACATGGGGCTCGAACCCAGGACCCCGAGATCGTGACCTGAGCCGAAACCAAGAGCTGGACACTTAACCGACGGAGCCACCCAGGCTCCCCAAAATACAGATGCTGATGTAGTTCTGGGGTGGGCCTAGAGATTGTGTGTTATAACAGCCTTCAGATGCCGCTGAGCCAAGAACCAATCTTGGAATAGCAAAGCTTCATAACAGAAGACCAATCACATTTATGTGATGAAGTATTCAGTGTGTATCAAGAACCTCTTTAGCTAGCATGCTCTTTTCTTTTCCTTCTAAATATTTTTCCTGATGACAAAAGGAAGCCAAAATAGTCTTAATTCTGCCATCAGCACAGATTCTTCTAAGTCGTTTTTTTTTTTCTGGATGTAGAGTTTATTGTATTTTCCCTGCCAAACGAGATTAACACCATGCATATTGTTTTACAACTATCACTCGGTGTCTAACTAGGACATAGAAATCTCATAAATTGAACTGGAATTAGTACGCCTGACCGCGGACTAGAGCAACGAGGGCCTGGATAGTAAAGACAGAAGAGAACTCTACGGATTCCGGAGCCGCAGGTGTCAGGCGCAGCCACTACGCGCAGGGCTGAGACAGAGTTTGAGGAAGCCACACCTCCAGACCTGAGATCCAGGCCTCCTTGGGAAGGGCGGTGGCTCACTGGATGGCAAAGAAATTCGTGAGATGCTGGGCTGGTGGAACGCACGGAAATCTGGCTTCTGGCGGAATCGAGGGGACCCGTCCGCAGGGAGTTGCCACACTTCAGGTCTCACTGCAAAGCCATCCAAAGAGTGCCAGGAAAGCTGCTCCCAAGCTGGAGCCTCCCTGGGAGCGAGCACCACGAAGCTGCCCCAGGGGAACCGGAGGAAGCTGCCGGCTCTGCGGGAGGCTGACGTGGAGCAGCCGTGTGCACCGCAAGAACTGGCCAAGCGGAGCACCCTGGGGCCGGAAAGCGAACCCCTTTTCCCTCCAGTATCCTTCCAGTGCTCTCTCTTGACAAAGCTTAACATTGTGTGGGCTGGTAAAGGGGGAAATGACAGGGCCCCGGTCTCTCAACACGGGACAGCAGTGAGGGTAGATTGGGAGCTGCAAGGCAATACATGGGGAACTGGAACACCGACCTAGAAAGTGTTCTGCTGCTGTCGCTTTCGCTTTCGTTAGTTTTTAATTTAGACCACTGGGTGGGGGAGAGGGAGGTTAAAGGGCAATAAGCTTTGGAGCTGTGGGGGAGTTGTTCTACATTGAGCAAGGGAGCAGACCTTTGTATTCTCATGGGGACTGCTCCCTGAACGTGGGCCGCACCATGGAGACCGTGGACCAGGATGGGGCAGGGGGAGGTGTCAAGCCTTTGTCTCTTGTGCCGGGCAATTCCGGTAGAGGACCTGGGCTGTGAGCCTCAGCCAACACTCTGGCAGCTGGGGAAATGAAATCGAACCCTTACCTTACACCAAACACCAAATTTCAACAAAAATGAGTCAAAAACCTAAATGTCAGAGCTAAAACTATAAAACTCTTAGAAGAAAACATAGGAGGAAATCTTCAAGGCACCGGATTTAGCAATGATTTCTTGGAAAGGACACCAAAAGCATAGGCAACAAAAGAAAATATAGAGGAACTGGACTACATCAAAATTTAAAACTTTTGGGGGCACCTGGGTGGCTCAGTTGGTTAAGGGTCTGCCTTTGGCTCAGGTCATGATCTTGGGGTCCTGGGATGGAGCCCCGCATTGGGCTCCTTGTTCAACAGGGAGTCTGTTTCTCCCTCTCCCTCTGTGCTTACTCTCTCGCTCTCAAATGAATAAATAAAATCTATTAAATTTAAAACTTTTGTGCATCAAAAGCCAATATTAACAGTGAAAAAGCAAACCATGGAATGGATCAAAATATTTGCAAGTCATGTATCTGAAAAAGGGTTAACATCCAGACTCTATGAGGAAGAATTCCCACAACTCAATAACAATCAAACAACCCACTTAAAAGATGAACAAAGGACCTGAATAGATATTTCTCCAAAGAAGATAGGCTGATTACCAATAAGCACATGAAAAAATGCTCAACATCACTAGTCATTAGGGAAATGCAAATCAAAACCATGATACTAATTCACACCCACTGGGATGGCTATATCTAAAAAACCAAAAAGAACAGAAAAGAACAAGTGTTAACAAGAATGTGAAGAAATTGGGATCCTTGTGCATCAGGGTGGGAATGTGAATTACAGCAGCCACTATGGAAAACAGTATGGCAGTTTCTCAAAACTTAAAGTACCATATGACCATACAGTCCAGCAATTCCCTTCTGCATCTATGCCCAAAAGGATGGGAAGCAGGGACTCAGACAGATATTTGCACCATCATGTTCATAACAGCTTTGTTCACAATAGCTACAGATGGAAACAACCCGAGGGTCCACCAGTGGACGAACAGATACACAAAGCACGGTACGCACGTACAGTGGAATACTGGTCGGCCTTAAAATGAAGGAAAATTCTGACACGTGCTACAACGTGGGTGAATCTTGAAGCCCTGTCCAGTGAAATTAGCCAGTCACAAAAGGACAAGTATATGATTCCACTTGTATGAGTAACTATAATCCCCAAACCTACAGGGAGAGAAAGAATGGCGGTGTGGGTGAGTTAAGCGGCCTAATTTAATGAATAAATACCAATTTGGAATGGGCTGATCCAAATATCATTAGTCTATTTCGAAACTAAATTCTATAAATTCAAGTTTTATATATATCATTTCCACTTAAAATGTAAGGGAAAATTATTATAGATCTTTGTGTTGTGTACCCTTTCTAGCTATATTTTGACATGAACTAACTATTAAAGTTGTCTTGTTCCAAGTAGTAGGCTCTATTTTCTTATAAGATAAATTTCTATGGTTGATAACCTTAAAAGTACCTTCCAATTCTCTGCCAATGCTACTGGGGAGAGTTTCCAGTAGAAAATACAGTCTGCTGAGCTCCATGCTTTCAATTTCCAGGAGATCAATTGTGGCTTTTCTCATTTCTTCCTGAAAATGTAAATGACATATTTAAAAAGTTAAGGCATTAAACTAATAAAACTTATTTCCTAAGCAATGTCCTATTAGAAATATTTCAGTGATCAAACGTTGATTTCCATTCAATACCTTCTGCTCTAATTTTTATTTGGAATAGAAAGTGTGAAAAATCACTCTTCTATAATCAGTTTTTAAGATAAGTCATTGTTAATTTATCTTCTAATCGGATTTTCTTCTCAGAAATCTTTTCTTATGTTTCCTGTATGCAGTTTCAATCAATTTAAAAGGAGAGACTCCAACAAAAAGAGTAATGCTGAGAAAAGAAGCTACTTAATTAAAAGATGGAAAATGTCTATAAAAATATGCTTAGGTATAAAGAGAACAGTATTTTTTTAATACATACCCACATATCCAAACAAATAGTTTGGTGGGGATTTTTGTGCTTTGTTTTTTTGGTGGGGCTTATTTTAAAAAAAGAAAACCATCCAAAAATCTGTTAGGGGAAAAAATAGATAAATCATCTCTTAAATAAATGGTCCTAACAGCTATAGTTCTTCTATGACCTGATAAATTGCCATTATATTTTATGAGTAATAAAACGCAGATCACATAATTGTACATATAGCATGATCACTTTTCTATAAAAAAAATAAAATTCAATACAGGCATCACCTATTCCCTAGAAATAGGAAAGACATTCATTAAAGTGTTAATTATGATTATTTTAGGGTGCTGGGATCATGGTGGTTTTTACTTTCCTCCTTTTACCTGTCTATTTAAAAAAAAAAATTCCAGGGTAAATATTCAGTCTTTCAGAATAGTGAAAATTTGTTGCTTTATAAGAGGGAGGGATTTATCTCTAAGAGATTTCACAGCTCAGATATTACATGGAGACCTACTAGATACTTTAAGAAGCCACACGAAATATTTTGACCCCTTAAACCTGGGAGGAAAACCTAACTCCTAGAACAAAGCAGAGGAAGGTTTCCACGGGGCCAAGCGCAGCACCGCACACGTACCAATCCCAGGCTTTACGCACGTGTGCTCGAGTAACTGGGATTATAAAGCATCACGCCGCAGTAAGCATCCACATCGATGCAGAATCACAGAGAAATATCAAGGACATGAACTTTCTCAGCAGCCTGTAGACTCAAACTCATTTACTTTACAGCCACATTTCTACAATTGTAGATATTTGATATGCAGCCGATTCAAAATTTTAAATCAAATGAAGAACCCTCCCCCTTCTGACCCCACTGGGGAAGCATCGTAAACATCATCAGGGCCACGTAGAGACACGTGCGTGATACTTCAAAAGGAAATTCCTTAAGTACTTCTTTGATGGGGCCCAGTGAGTATAACAGGGTCGGTTTGTTTTCACTGACCAGCACTGTCTACTTAGTGGAACAGGTGTCAAATCATCCTTCAGCAGTCATGTAAGAAACTGCTTACAGAGAACTGAGTGGATAGGCACCGTGCACGGCTTGTATATTGCGGGCAAGCGTTTGCCCCGTGGCCCACCCCTTCATGGCGCTCCGCTAGCACCAGCACTGCTCTCCTAAGCGGGCTCGCCCTCCCTCATCCACAGCACGGGTCCTTAACGCAGGGATCTTCGTGGAAAGTCACGCAGCGCTCCACAGGTCATCGACACCGGTGCTAATGCTTAGTGAATTGAGATAAACATTTTCTTTGCTCAGGATAAATGTTTTCTCTATTCATCTATTCAACTATCTTGAACAGAGCTGGTGCTAAATTAAAAGTTGATAAATAAGTGGAAGATTGAAAAAAAAATAGCTCTTATAGATAATACAATACCAATTTCTTAACAGCAATAGCAATGTCCTTAAGAAAGGTCCTAGCTTCTTCATTGCATTTAAAATAGTCACTTTGCAGTGATTGTTCTGAAAAAAAAAGAAAAAAATTAGAAAATAAAGATCTCTTATTCTTTTGTCCAAATCCCATTTAACCCTTTAGATCTACCTCAAATGCCTGCGTAGCTGAAAATTCTATCTTCTATCTCTGAATTCCTATAGTACTTAGTATGAATCTCTTCTGAGCGTATTTCCTAATTCATAGTATTCTTATATATACCATAGTACACTTAGGTATATATTTAATGTTTCTTGAGGACAAACTCTTTTTGATATTCCATCTTTGCATCTCTCGTGGAAGAAAGAAGGAATCTATATAGAATAGGACCAAACATTCAATAAATATTTATGAAAGGAATAAATCTAACATTCCTATAATGCAGGTTTGAGAATGTTTTCATAGTATATATATTCATATTTGTATACATGTAAATATAATATTTTGCAAAAAACCCACTCAATTAACCATTTCAAAGTCCCTTATGTCATTTTTACTTCTGTGCCAATATTTAAATCCTGGGATGAGAGTAAAGATCTGTAAAACCGGCAGGTGTGAGGTAGAGAGACTCTTCATATGTCAATATATATTCATTGACATACAAAGGGTGTCTCCTTTCCCTCACACGCTGTAAGTAGGAAGCACATGAGAGGCTTATGAAAGGTTAGCAATGGTAATGAAGACCAGATACATACCAAATGGAAAGAAAGAAGGGGGGAAAATGGACAAAAGGAGGAGAGAGAACAGAGGAAGCTATACTTACTTTGGCTCTGGCCCCACTGAGTTACCTGGACTTTGTCCAAATGAATTCCAGGCCTGCATCTTCATGTGTGGGGTAAGTTTCATGAGATTACTGCTTTACACGTGTTATCTAAGTTGATTACTATAATCTTATGATGACTCGCATTTCACAGCTGAGAAATCAGACTTTTGAGGTTATGTCATATGTTCAAGGTCACAGAGCCCATCACTGAGAGTCTAGATGCAAACACAGTGTGACTCCAGAGTCCTTGGCCTTAATGGCTATACTCACCCCTCAGAAGAGTAAAAAAACAATTTCTGCCCTCAGTTCCAGAGAATTCTCTTAATGAACTAAGCTCTCAAACCAGGTGAAAATCAGTTACTGAGTTTGCAAGCAAGCCTGTGTTAGGAAGGGACAGGCCTTGCCTGTTACCGCCTTCCCCTTCTTCTAATGGAATGAATGAGCACAAGGTGTTCCCACTTGCAAATGGGCTAGAGAGCTGCATATTTTCTAACTCCCACAAGAAGCTTAATGAAGTTTTTTTCCTACAAAAAACTTTCTGAGAATCCAGAAATTACTAGCAGAAAAATATTTGCACAGAAGTACTGGTAGGAAATGCACATACTGATTAAGTATGAAGAGAGTTCAAGCCCCTAGCTCCACCCTGGCCAATGATAGTGACTCATTTAGGTCTCTTTGGTGGTTACCATTCTTCACGATAGTACTCACGCAAGCCTATCTCACAGGAACTGAGAAGTTAAATTGGTAGGTCTAAGAAGACAAACAGAAATAATCCCGAACTAACAGTAACACTATAATAGAAATCAATACGATTACTCTGAAACCATAAGATGTTGCTAGTAAAGCAAGGAGATGCTTTGTTGTTTGGCTTAAATGGTTTATGAGCTAAACAAGAAATGCCCTTTCTTGGACCATATCTTACCTTAAACTTAGGTTCCTTGATTACAGGTTCGGCTTTCTAACTGAAGAAGCATTTTAACCTGGCCCCATCCAAGGTGATCATGTTTGCATCTCCTAAATACCCTTGCCTAATTTTCCTTGTCTAATACAACAGGAGCTTCTTAAACACTCCCTTTGTTTGCCTGTTAAATTCTCCACTTTATCATGACAAAATGTTGGAGAAAGTAAACTTGCAAAGAAAAGAAGGGAAACGCTGAAATTAAACGCTGAAATTAAACTAAATGCAGGTGGGCATCCCAGTCGCAGGCAAATGGCAGTGGCGTAAGAGTCCAGGCTTTGCCTGGAGTTTGTCACCAGTTGCTAGCGCGAGCTGGGCCGAGTCACTCCAGTGGAGTGACTAGAGCGGGAGAGCTGAGCCCTGGGTCCCACCGCGCCGCCACTCTCTTCCCCAAGGAGTCTGAGACGGCTCTGCCTTAGCCTGAGACACCCCGGGCTCCCGCAGGAAGGTCCCCGCTGAACCCCCCCGCCCAGTGCCGGCTAGGTGCCACCTCCGAGGAGCCGTCCGTCCCGGCGCCCGCAGACTTCTCACCCACAACAAAGAGCTGCTCCAGCGCCGCGGTCGCCACCGAGGAGCCCAGGGAGGAGGGAAAGGTGCATAACTCCAGGGAGGGGCCGGTGGAGACGGTGACCGCCCGCAGCGCCTTCTCACTGAACCCCAGCTCCCGGGACCAGGAGCTCAGGGCCATCTTATTGCTCCTGCGCGGTGCGCTCAGGCCTGAAGCCAGGACGGCCGGTTGCCACGGGCAACAGAGACGCCGAGGCCCCGAGCGCCACCTGGGGTGGGTGCCTCCAGGTTCTTTTAACATCAGCCGTAATGAAGCGCTCCCGGAGGGTGGGGTCGCTTTCCCGCCGTCCTTTCCGCCTTCCGTCCGCCCGCGTGTCTTAGTTCCGGTCCTGGACGTTTGTCTGGCCCACCCGAATCATAACCTTGATGGCTTGTGAACGCGTCCCTGTGCCAGGTGCTACAGGAGCCGCTCTGACTTTCACAGCGGCTTTGTGAGGCAGGTTCCAGCTCCGCTTTTCCAGACGAGGAAACAGGCAGGGATGACTAAGTCATCTGCCCACGGTCACAGGACGTAATTTTGGATTTAAAGTGAAGTCCGTATAGATCTTTTCTTTTTATATATAATTTTTATTTTGTTGTATTAGTCACCATACAGTGCATCCCCAGTTTTTGATGCAATGTTCCATGATTCATTATTTGCGTATAGATCTTTCCACTCTGCTGCCAAGCCCATCTCTGTACTCTTCTAGAACTTTCCTTGTATCTAGTCTATCACTGAGCACATTTGACCTTGAATCCGTGAATTTTCTCTGTCTTCTTATCAAACGGTGAGCTCTTGGAGGCAGGGATATTATTTATTTTTCTCCGCATCTCCAAAATTCAGCCCAGTGCCAGGCTCAGATTGAGGGCAACTATTAGTTCCCCTTCCTCTGGCTGGCGAGAAATCAGCAAAGATGACTTAACCCTTTTCTTATAACTTTACAGAAGGCAAAACTAAAATCAGATAGTGACAGTGACAATAGCTATCATTTGTTGAGCGCTTACGACGTTGCAGGCACCTTCTTAGTCCTTTAGAGTAACCCATTTCACTTTTACGAAATCTTCTGAGGTAGCTATTATATCCCACTTTCAAATGCGGACGCTGAGCCTGTGCCCTGAATCACGCTGCTACGCTGCCTTGGAGGAGACCTAGCACGGCAGTAACAGAACTAGTTCTAGAATCCAGGTCTCCTTCCAGCGACAGCCATATCCTGGCCGTGGACACTCTCCTGGGTCCCCTCTTTTGCTAGATTTGGTCTATTGGTCTTCAGATCTCTCCCTGCTTTTCTGTGCTGCTTCTGCGCGGCAGAGGCAGGAAGGCTGGAAACTGCATTTCTCAAATACTAGTGCCAGATTGTCTAAGTTCCACCAATTGGAGACACTGGTGGGACATTAGCGGGCCAAAAAGCCACTCTGCTCTGGTCTCCAGGAGTGGCAGTTTCAGGCCACCGCAATGGAGTGCAAGTCGTTTAGGGGGCTCCAGAGATGGCCGCAGTGGGAGCCGGAGCCTCCCGCCCGCGCTCTGCAGCGGCTCAGCAGTCCCTGTGCACCTGGGGGCACAGTACAGGCTTGTGGCAGATTTCTGAGCTCTAGCATCTTCCTTACGTCCACCTTCGATTCTACAGCCCTTGTAGCACATTCCCTGTGACAAATTCCTCCCTTCTTGAGCTACCTAGACTGGACCCCCAAGCCAACCTTTATGCTGTTACCAGAATGTTCTTCCTACTCATCACCTCATTTGGACCACATTGCTCTCCATTGTCTATGAATAAGGCCAGTCTCTAAGGGGGCATTCAGTGCCCCCCCCCAATGGATTTGTTTTAGATTTTATGACTTTTTTTTAAGATTTTATTTATTTATTTATTTATTTATTTATTTATTTGTGAGAGAGAGCACAAGCAGGAGGAGCGGCAGGCAGAGGAGAACAGGCTCCCCACTAATCAGGGAGCCTGACACTGGGCTCGATCCCAGGACCCTGGGATCATGACCTGAGACAAAGGCAGATGCTTAACCAACTGAGCCACTCAGGCATCCCTTAGATTTTGACTTTTTATGTCTATTTTCATTCTATTTCCTGAACATGCTTTCTGAGGTATTTTCAGCTTCTACTTTGACTCATAGTTCCTTCTATGTGGGATGACCTTTACAAAGTCCAAACCATCCTTTCAAAAGGAACTTTATTAATTCCCAAATAGGAACCTGGGCAAGCAACATGAACAGGCATTTCATAAAAGAAAAAAAAAAATCCCAAGAACTATATTGAAAGAACATTTAAAGAAATTAGCAAAGAAAAAATAATACACCCATTTTCCTCATATTATTAAGATTCAAAAGAATAATAATTCAAAGTGTGGACACTGGGAGTGTGAATTACTATACCTTGTCTGGAGGACATTTTGGAAATACACATAAGGAGTCTTAGCATATAGTAGTACTTCAAAGAATTCTTCTTAAAAAAATCATCGCAGGTGTGTCCAAGGACATGAGTATGATCTCGTTCATTTCAGTTCTATTTTTAATAGTAAAAAATTACAAACAACCAAAATGGTTTTACAGTGGGACACCAGGTTTAAATAACCTAAGGGACATCTGTGTGGCATATCTAAGAAGTAGGTCACCATGTGGTGAAGAGCATGGTTATGGGGTAGTTAAAATGAGGACTACCACTAACCAGATGAGCTGTCTTTTGAGCAAGTTAATCTCTCTATGAATGTCCTCCAGTGTCCTTGCTCTAAGGGATGGTGGTGGTAATAATAGCTCTTAGTTCGTAGAACTGTTGTAAGGACTAAATTAAGTAAGTACTTAATGCTATATTCAACACATGGCACATACTCAAAAAAAACCATTATTTAATGGTAAATGATAATGTGGTAGCTATTTAAAATAATGGGTAGAAATTTACACACACGCACACAGACACACACACAGACACACAATTTCCCATGAGGTTAAATGGAAAAAACAAGTAGCAAGAGATAGATGTAATATTCAATTTTTATATATCTATATATGTACATAAATGTACAGAGGGTAGATCTCTATATGCATATTCATGGGAAGTGGTCTGGAAAGAATTGTTCACTAAAATGTTCACTGTGGTTAATTCTGGTAAGTAAAATTATAGGTGTGGTAGGTAAAATAATGCCTCCTCAAAATGTCCTAATTCCTGAAACCTGTGACTATGCTATGTTACTTGGTAAGGGGTAATTAAGGTTACAGATGAAATTAGGGGTTAAAATCAGTAGACCTTGAGATACGGAAAGTATTGTAGATTATCCAGATGGGTCCAATGTAATCACAAGAGTTCCTAGAAGTGAAGGAGGGAGACAGAAGAATCAGTATCAGAGTAAGAGACTTAAAGACACTACCTTCCTGCCTTTAAAGATGGAGGAAGGGCCACGAGCCAAGGAATGCAGATGGCTTCTAGAAAGTGGGAAAGGCAAGGAAAGAGATTTCCCCCCAAATTTCCAGAGGAACCCTAGCCATGCTGACCCCTTGATTTTAGCCTGGTGAGACTTCTGACCTCCAGAAGGGTAAGATAATAAATCTATGTTGATCTAACCACTTAATGTGTGATAATTTGTTATAACTGCAATTTTAAACTAATATAATGGGTAATGTGAACTTTTTATTTCTGTATTTAAATATTTTTCCATAAGCATGTATACCTTTATAATTAGAAAAAAAGTAAAGCTTTTTTAATAAAAAATAAAATATACAAATTTAATATAGTTGAGTGTATAAAAAAAGCTTTCTGATCCTTCATTAGCTATAGATGCTGTTCACTGAGTCAAAAGCCACATCTCACTCCTCCTGCGCATCCTTTTTACTTCAGTAATACAGATGCATTCATGTTCCGGTTGATTTGTTATATTTCTTCCTTTAGTAATCTCTACACTCATTGTGGGGCTCCAACTCATGACCTGGAGATCAAGAGTCACACGCTCTTCCAACTGAGCCAGCCAGGCGCCCCTGTTCCAGTTAAGATTTTTAAGGCAGGCTTTTGCTTAGTTGCTAGGACAACATAGGAGAATTCCCCAGTCCCATGCTGGAATTGATTTTTTGGTTGAGCTGGGGTTAGTAAGTTGCTTCTTTTTGCCTTTTGCTGCTGACAGGGTCAGGAGAACCCAGCTGCTGCCTGGAGTTTGACCCCTAACTTGTACAGGAATATATATACCCCTGTATTTAGGCTCATTGCAATTTCTGCAGTATCTGAGGTTTACATTGCCTTTGAGAATGATTTTGCTCTTGTTGTTGCTTCTTTCCATAAATCTAGTACCTCCGCGAAAGCCTCAACTTCTTAGTTCTGTTCCTAGACCCTGGGTTAGATCTGGCCAAGATACCATTCTTGATAGATGTGTCAACTATCTCCCATATAGAAAGTGGTTGCATGTCGCAGTGCTTTGTGTTCCGTATATCAGGATCCACGATGATTCAGTACTGGACTGTGCTCAAAACCTCAAGAAGAGAGAATTCTAGCAAACTCAGTCTCTGTCTTCCTCAGTCATGATGCCACCAGTGCCAAGTACAGGGCCTAATGTCTGGCACATGACCTTGCCTCCCCATCAGTGGTTGGTCAATAGGATCTTTTAGTCTAATGCTCTCCCATCTTTAGCATGTTGTGTTTTATCCTCACGCTTGTTGCTTCATGGTCACAGATGGCTTTCGTAACCCTTCGTCATGCCCTTGTCCAAACTGGGAAGAAGTGGAAAGGGGAGACATGTAGAAACCCCTTTTCTCTTTCATCAGGGAAGGAAATCTGCCCAGAGTCCTTTTGACACTTATTTCTCAATAGCCCAGGCAGGGTCACAAGACCACCCATGAAAGGGAGGTTTAGGACAGTGAGTGTCTGGATTTCCAGCTTCTGTAGAGTTGGCAGGAGAGAAGAGGCTTCAAAATAGCTAGAGGGTTACCAATGGAGTGTCAACCATACATATGTTCTCCAGACTAATATTTATTAGCGGCAACATCAGGCCCAAACCAGCTGGCTGGGTGGGCCTTTCCTAAGGGTTGCAAAATCAGTGAAGCTTCTAGCATTGAATAGAAAGGGTGTCTTGGTAGGATCTCTCCCTCTTAAGCCTTTGCATTGACTTTATGACTAGGTCTGCAAGATTATTATACATTAGACAAAGGACCACACATCATTTGTGGCAAAATGGCAGGAAGAACAAGTCCCCTAGGTAATGGCAGATTGTTAGAAAAGCATATAGATGGATTAGTGCCCCTGATGGAGTTATGCCATGGGCAGACCACACTGGAGTTTGGGACACACCTGATTAAGAGTTCTCCTTTTCAACTTTGTCTCTTGACTACTTGTTTTCGGCCATCATCAGCAATTTCTTGGGGCTAGAGAGATTTGGATCAAATACTGATTGCATCATTTGCTGATGGTTTTAGATTGGCTTAGGTAGTTAAACTCTTCATCTCCATTCTTCATTTGTGAAGTAGAATTTTCACACCGGAACTATGAAGCTTCAGCAGAATAATGATGTCCTTACCACAGACCCCATGGTATTTCCTATCTTTTCCTTCTACTAAATGGAAAGTAAAAAGCATTTCTTCTGAAATACAAATGCTAATGTCCTTTTTGTATCCCTCACCTTCCTTAAACCTCTTGGTTTATCCAACCCTCAGTGAGAATTATTGTAATTAAATCAAGAGTTGCTGTCCCTGAGGTGGGAAACTGGTTTTGTTTCCATGTCATTTCTATTGGACAGCAGTGACTGCCTGGAGCACTCAGGGAAATTCTGAGGCCAAATGCTGGCACAGAGGGAAAGAAACCTGCCAGGCACCAGGGAAAGCCACGGTCGCACGTGTGCCAGCATCAGACTTGTTGGTTCACGTGTTGGTTGCGTGCCTGCTGTGTGCTGGACATTGTGTGCTGAGCACTGAGCACGTGCAACAGAGACCTATGGGTGGCGCCAGGAAGGGCTTCTCTGAAGAATGGAGACTCGAGCTATGAGAAGGAGTCAGGCTTCTCTTGTTACTCTCTTAGTGAAGGGGAAACAGAGTTGAGAGAGACACAAGACAAAAAGAGGAAAGTGAAAGAAGAGGAGGAAGGGGAGAGAGTAGGGGTAGGAATGTGATGTCAGCTGCCAACCTCACAAGATCCTCCTTTCCTTGCATTGTCCCTAAAAGTTTACTTTCTCTGATCAACCCAGATCAGATAGGATTTGTCACATACCAGCACTCTAATCAGTGCTTTGATGAAACACATCAATAAGATCTGGCGCCTGTTCTCAAGAAAATGGCCTTGAAGGTCGGGGGAAAAGGGTAGGTTTTGAAGCACAGTTCATAGCCAGATGTAATCCCTGTACGGTGTAGCATGGTACCACACTTCCAAAGCATTTTATGCTTTTATCAAATGTACGTTTTAGAACTGCTTCCATGAGTTAAGTAGTCTTTATCATAACTCTCCAGGGTGATTTTTACGATGAACCTATTTTTCAGAAAATCACGCAGAGATGAGTGAGTCAGTCATCTTGGGGATAACCCTGGCACCACGACAGAACGATCCTTCCGACTCCAGGTCTGAGACCAAGTCAGCTCTGCCAGAGCTTCCTCGTGCCTACACCAGCAGGGCAGGGAGTTGGGGCTGGGGTGAGGAGGTCAGGCAAGGAGTCACGGAGGTGTGGCCGAAGAACATGGGGCACACAGAGAGGAAAAGCAGGAGCCCAGCCAGAAATTTGGGTTGTGATTTCCCAGCAAAGGGCCTTGAATTCGAAACTCAGGAGTTCGGATTTTATGCTGCAGGCAATGCTGCTTTGAGAATGTCAATGGAGAACAGATTAAGTTGCTCCTGCTGGCCGCTGCTTGGTGGTTCAGTTTATTTCTTCTTAAGGTAACACTTTACGGTAGGACAGAACACCATTATCAATTACAGGCATTGTGACTTTCTCAAGTGAGCATCTGCAGAGTAATCAGAAATGAAATTGGGCCTGAGACAACTATGCCATATTTAGCAAGAATGTCTTTATTATTGTCTTAAGTCACCGAAGCTTCAGGCGACATCCTCAGTTAGAAAGGTAGCAGTGATGATTATTAATGTTCACTTAGCATTTTTTATAGATACTTCCAACACTCAAGATCATTAAGTAGCAGTATTCTTATTTTCCTTATTTTAATCAATTGAATTATTTTGGTGTTTTAGATATGATGATTCATCTGAAGATGATTCATTAAAGATCACGGGAGTAGGTAAGCTCACCATTTGATTTTAAAATCTGTCTTTTCTCTCTTTTTTGGTCTTTAGCAAATTTAGAAAATGTCAGATAACACTGGCTGACTGTTCTTTCCATATATGGCTGCAGTTGAGATTTTCCAGACTCATTTGGAAAATAAAAATATAAGTAAGTCATTGCAGCTCTCAATCCCATTCCTTCCCACCCCCTCAAGGACCTTTCTCAAGTAGCTCCCCCTCACCTCATGTGTTCCTCAGAACTCCTGCCCAGCCATCATACTGAACCCTTCTGCCACCCCCCTTCTCTGTTTCCCTTCATTACCAAACTTCTTAAAAGTGTGGTTTACATCTGGGTGGTCATGCACCCTTTCACCCTGAATTCTGAATTGCGTCTTCCTCATCTTCTAACGGCCTTTTCTCAAGCCCCATTCCCACCAGCTTCTCTCCTGAAGGATTTGACACCACTACCCAGTTCCCGCAACCCTTCCCTAGAAACTCACTTCCTAATGGGTTCTGGCTGTTCCCTCTTCCCTTCCTTTACTGGCTCCTCGTCTCCTTCCTCCTGTTTGCTAAGAGGGGGTGTTCTGCCTGGGCTCCAACCTTGGTCTTCTCTTCATGCTCTCTAAATTCCTCCCTCGACAGAGTTGAATCTGCATGAATAATTCTGCGTGTATCTCTTGCCCCACCTCTCCTCTAAGTATTAATTAGTTTTGTAGACTAAACATTCTCATCCAGCTGCACTGCAGCGGGTCAAATTCAACCTGTTCAGAATCAAAGTCTGCACTGCAGGTGGTTTCTCTGCCTACTGAAATCACACTAATGTTGCCAGCGCAGCTCAAAAGTGGTCTCATCCATAAGTTCTTCCTTGATCCCAATAATCTCAGAGCCTCCAAAGCACTTTGTTCAAACTTTTCATGGGTGGCAATTATCCTACGGTCTTACAGTTTTCTGTGTAATATCTTATTACTAAACAGCTTTGTAACCTTTCCGCCTCAATGTTCTCATCCATAAAATCGGGCCTTTGTCGTAAGGTACTCATTGGAATTAAATAAATTAATATAAAGTGTTTAAAACAATGCCTGGAACACTCTAAATAAATAAACTAAATAAATTTAGTTGTTATGATCTCTACACTACAAACTCCTTAAAAGTGGGGACTGTGTTTTACTCATTTTTGAATCTCTTTTAGCACTCAGCACAGCAACTTGCACATAACAGATGCTTAAGATGTTGTTGAAATGGATAATAGGAAAGATTCACGTGTTCAGAATTTTTAATAATATAGAATTCGAAATCTTCTGCTGTTCAGGATTTATTAGAAAAAAAATGCTAGAGGAAAAAGGCAACTTCCTGAGGGTCTCACACCACTTTTATATATAGGCCCCTGCGGCAAGAACTGACATTCATGTTGGCCTTAACGATCATTCCTATTGCAAGACCTTGAAGGCCATTTTGAATCACAGATTAAATTGTGCATAGTTAAAAGTTTGGTTCTAAGCGAATTTTATTATACCAGAAATTAATTATCATTTAAGAAGTGCTAACTCTTACTTAACCATGCTTTCAAAGTTAATGAGAACTCTGAATTCTCAGTTCTGCCAGATGAATGAGCTTCCTTAGTTGAAGAATGAATTGTCACCATGGCTCCAACTGTGACGATTTCTTTTTCTGTTGCAATGTGGATGCATGTTCAGGATGAATGTGTATGTAAAATTAAGCCATGGTAGAGAGCTCTTTAAGATTTGTGCACTTTCTTTTTTGCCTCTATTGATGGCAGGGTTGTTAGGTAATGCCTGCATTTAAGTACTTCCATCTTCAACCACCAAAATCAAAGCTGCAAAATTGTATGTTTGGGAAAATACTCCATCCTCTGCAGTTAAGCCCTTAGACTTCCTATGTTCTTCCGATAAAAGCCTACTTATGGTTCATATACTTCAGTGGTTTTTTATGTTACTAGCAGCCAAACAGTCTTGCTGAGGCAGCACCGTTCCTGCCTCAGAGATTGTAGGGAGGGGCAGAGAAACACAGGAAAAGCAGTAGTGCTCAGTGGTAAGAGCCCAGGCCTCAAAATCAGACAAAAATGTTCTGGGGCGCCTGGGTGGCTCAGTCAGTTAGGTGTCTGCCTTCGGCTCAAGTCATGGTCCCAGGGTCCTGGGATCAAGTTCTGCGTCAGGCTCCCTCCTCAGCAGGGAGCCTGCTTCTTCCTCTGCCACTCCCCCCGCTTGTGCTCTCTCTCTCTCTCTCTGTCAAATAAATAAATAAAATCTTAAAAAAAAAAAAAAGAGTTCCAAATCCTTGCTTTATCACTTACTAGTTGTGTAAACTTGTGCCAGTTATTTAAACATCTTTAGTTTCAGTTTCTTCATTTGGACAATAAGTATAAAAATAATAATTATGTAGGATTTTGAAATTCTGAGGATTAGAAATAATGTTTGTAAAGAGTCCAGCATAGGGTCTGGCTCAAAGATGTTATATTATTGCTAAAAGGTTTCATTTTAATAGCCTTAAAATAATAGGCTTAAAATAATCTATTAACTAATAAATCAGATAACTAAATTACATATATTAGTCAATTAGCTAAATACATTTAATATAAACCAATTTAGAAATTAAAGAAAACTAAAAATAAGGAAAATGTTTGTAAAAATGAAAAAAAGTAAACGCACTTTACCTAGTAAGAAACCCTGTAAGACCAGGAGGAAATGCTCTTAGTTTAGCAACTGTTCTTCCCAGTGAAGGTTAAATATCCTACCATAATCTAGGCACCCACATGGGTTCACACAGATAACCTAACAGAATATACTAGAGTCCCTGAAGAAAGATCCATTTATTCTATTGGGAATATATTTTGTGGTAGCCAGCATCTGGGTGTTCTCTTCCACTTAGGGGAAACAAAAAGCCATGGCTACATTCTATTAAGCAAAAAGGAAACCAGGATCAATTTGCCACCAAGAGATTATAGTGGGATAGATTCCCTTGTAATCAGAGCACTTTTAAAAAACGTATTAAACTGAGCAAGTACTGCAGGATTTCTGGGTAGTTTGATGGATGCCATATGAGAAATCATAATACTGCCTATTTCAATTATAGTTATCTCAGACTAGATGCATCATACTCCTTGGACAGTTTGTCCATTTAAGAATTTACACGCCAAAGAGCTATTTTGCACTGCACCGTTAATATGTGAGTATCAGAAAGAAAATACAGGTAACCAAAAGTTTATGACAAGTGTACATGCCCTGGTGTGTGGGTGGGGTGTGTGTGTGTGTGTGTGTGTTGGGGAAAGCCTCATCAAACTCACTGGAAGCATTTAATTTTTAATTTTCAAAGTCGCCTTTTGAATATAGAGTCTAGAATAATTTTCTGTGGTAGTTAAAAGAACAGCAAAAAGGTACTTCATTACCTGGGCTTTCTCCCTGACAGTCTTGGAAGGTTGGCTGCCTCCTTCCTCTGAAAGCCTCAGTCTTGTCAGGAGGCCCTCTCCACACGATGCTACTTCCTCTGTTCCAGTGATAATGGAGAGGGGACCGAGAAGGCCTGGACTGGGCTCTCTCTCTCTGGCAGCCTGGCCGCCTCTCAGACTCACACCTGTTCTGCTTCCCCGTGTTGAGAGCTCTGCCCACGGCAGGAGCAAGGGGAGCTCGCCATTCAAACATTTTTTTCCCCAGTCCGTAGGCTGCCCTTTCATTTTGTGGATTGTTTTGTTTGCTGTGCAGAAGCTTTTTAGTTTGATGTAGTCCCACTTGTTTATTTTTGCTTTTGTTGCCTGAGCTTTAAGTGTTGTATCCAAAAAATCATTGCCAAGGCCAATGTCAAGGAGCTTTCCCCCTATGTTTTCTTTTATGAGTTTTATGGTTTCAGGTCTTATGTTTAAGTCTTTAGTCCATTTTGAATTGCATAGCCTATTTTTGTATATGGTGTAAGGTAAGGGTCTGATTTCATTGTTTTCCGTGTGGATATCATTTGCACAGCACCATTTATTAAAGAGACTCTCCTTTCCCTACTGTGTATTCTTGGTGCCTTTGTCAATAATTAGTTAACCATATGCTTGGGTTTACTTCTGAGCTTTCTATTCTGTTCCATTGGTCTATGTGTCTGTTTTTACACCAGTACTATCCAATTTGGATTATCATAGCTTTGCTGGTATCAGGAAGTATAATTCCTTCAGCTCTGTTCCTTCTTTCTCAAGATTGCTTTGGCTGATCAGGATCCTTTGTGGTTCCATCAATTTTAGAATTACTTTTTCTATTTCTGTGAAAAATGCCATTGGCACTTTCATGGGGATTGCAATGAATTTGTAGATCATTTTGGGTAGTATGGACATTTAAGAATATTAATTCTTCCAATCCATGAACGTAGGATATCTTTCTATTTGTGTCTTCTTCAATTTCTTTCATCAATGTCTTACAGTTTTCAGTGTATACATCTAGTACCTCCTTGGTTAAATTTATTTTAGGTCTTTTATTTCTTTCGATGCTATTATAAGTGGGTTTTTTTTCTTGATTTCTTTTTTGGGTAGATGAATATTGGTGTAAAGAAATGCAACTGATTTTTGTATGTTGGTTTTGTGTCCTGCGACTTTACTGTTCTAACAGTTTTTTTCTGTGTGTGGAGTCTTTAGAGTTTTCTACATGTAGGATCATGTCATCTCCAAATAGAGACAATTTTACTTCTTCCTTTCCGATTTGGATGCCTTGCATATCTTTTTCTTGTCTGAGTGCTCTTGCTAGTACTTCCAGTATTATGTGGAGTAGAAGTGGTTAGAAAGTGCATCCTTTCCTGTATCATATCTTAGAGGAAAAGCTTTCAGTTTTCCCCATTGATGATAATGTTAGCTGTGGGCTTTTCATAAGTGGCCTTTATTATGTTGAGAAAATTTCCTTTTATACCTATTTTTTGAGCATATTTATCATGAATGGGTGTTGATCTTTATCAAATGTTTTTTCTGCCTGAGAGGATCAGATGATTTTTTACGTTTCATTCTGTTAATATGGTATATATCACATTGATCGATTTGTGTATGTTAAACCAAACTTGTATCCCAGGAATAAATCCCACTTGGCCATGGAATATGATCTTTTAAAAAAAAAAAAAGATTTATTTATTTGAGAGACAGTGAGGGGGGGAGGAGCAGAGGGAGGAAGAGAATCTTTTTTTTTTTTAAGATTTTTTTTTAATTTATTTTATTCGACAGAGATAGAGACAGCCAGCGAGAGAGGGAACACAAGCAGGGGGAGTGGGAGAGGAAGAAGCAGGCTCATAGCGGAGGAGCCTGATGTGGGGCTCGATCCCATAACGCCGGGATCACGCCCTGAGCCGAAGGCAGACGCTTAACCGCTGTGCCACCCAGGCGCCCTGAGAAAGAGAATCTTAAGCAGACTCCATGCAGAGCACAGAGCCCAATGCAGGACTTGATCTCACAACCCTCAGGTCATGGCCTGAGCTGAAACCAAGAGTACGACGCTTAACCAACTGAGCCACTCAGGCACCCCAGAATATAATCTTTTTGATGTTGTTGTTGAATTCAGTTCGCTAGTATTTTAAATTAAGGATTTTTACCTCTATGCTCATCAGAGACTTTGGCCTATAGTTTTCTTGTGGTGTCTGTCTGGCTGTGGTATCAGGGTTCTGCTGGCCTCATAAAATGAATTTGGAAGTATTCTCTGCATTTCTTGGAAGAACTTCAGAATTGGTACTTATTCTTTGAATGTTTGGTAGAATTCATTGTAAAGCCATATGGTCCTGGGCTTTTCTTTGTTAGGAGGTTTTGGTTACTATATTGGTCTCCTTATTTGTTATTGATCTGTTCAGGCTTTGTATTTCTTCTCGATTCAGTGTTGGTAGGTTGCATGTTTCTAGGAATTTATCCATTTTTTCTAGGTTATCCAATTTGTTTGCTTATAATCATCCATAATAGTCCTTTATGATCCTGGGGCACCTGGGTGGCTCAGTCAGTTAAGAGACTCTTGATTTTGGCTCAGGTCATGATCTCATGGCCCTGGGATCCAGCCCAGTGTTGGACTCCGTGCTCAGTGCGGAGTCTGCTTGAGGATTCTCTCTTCCTCTCCCTTTGCCTCTCCCCCTGCTCATGCTCTCTTTCTCTCTCTCTCAAATAAATAAATAAATTTAAAAAAAAATAGTCCTTTATGATCCTTTTTATTTCTGGAGCATCTGTTATAATGTATCTTCGTTCATTTCTGATTTTTATTTGAGTTTTCTTTTTCTCTTAGTCTACGTAAGGGTTTGTCAATTTTGTGTGTTTTTTCAAATAACAAACTCATAGTTTTGTTGTTTTTTTCTATTGCTTTTCTATTTTCTATTTGATTTATTTCTGCCCTGATCTTTATTGTTTCCTTCCCTCTGGAACTTTGGGTTTAGTTTAATTATTCTTTTCTAGTTCTTAAAGGTACAAAGTTCGGTTGTTTATTTGAGATCTTTCTTCTTTTTTAATGTAGGCATCTATCTCTATAAACTTCCCTTAATACTGCTTTTGCTGTATTTGGTAATTTGTGTTTTTGTTTTCACTTATCTCAAATATCTTTTAAACTCCCTTTTGATTTCCTCTTTGACTTAGTGATTGTTCAAGAGTGTATTATTTAGTTTCCACATATTTGTGAATTTTCCCATTTCCTTGCTTTTAGTGATTTCTAGTTTCATTCCACTATGGTCAGAAATGATACATGGTATAACTTTTATCTTCTTAAATTTGTTAAGACTTGTTTTGTCAGCTAACATGTGATCTATCATGGAGAATGTTCTGTGTGCACTTGAGAAGACTGTTGTATTCTTCTGCTGTTGGATGAAAAGTTCTGAGTAAGTCTGTTAGGTCTATTTGGTCTATAGTGTTGTTCAAGTCCCTTGTTTCTTTTGATCTTTCTGTCTGGATGTTCTGTCCATTGTTGACTGTGGGGTGTTGAAGTCTACTATTACTGTTTGCTGTCAATTTCCACTTTCAGATCTGTCAATATTTGTCTTACATACTTAGGTATTCTGATGTTGGATGCATATATTTTTACAACTGATATATGTCCCTGTTGAATTGACCCTTTCATCATTATATAATGACCTTCTTTGTCTTTAAATACAGTTATTGACTTTGACTTAAAATCCACTTTACCAACGAGTTTCATACTTTAGCCACTTGTGTTGCTGTGTACTGTCCTTTAATTTCTACTTGAAAAACCCTGGTTAACAACCAGGAAGAGCTAATTCCAGCAGAATTCCTTTAGAAGGAATCGTGCGGCCCAGGATACAAAAGAATTCACTTCAATTTACTCGTAAAGAAAAAGTGGCCAGCCAAACTAATTCTGTAATATTGAATGTATTGAACTAAAGAAAAATCAAAAGGAAAAAACTCATTTCTAGGAGCTTGAAGATGGTCCCAATATAAAGCAGTAGAGAGGCAGGCTGGAGTCTGAAGGCAAATGGCCTTTCTGCCTGGGTTAGCAGAGCACTAAGCCAACCACTAGACTGGCCAACACCAACACACCGATGGTGGCTCTTTTCTGTCCCCAATCTGCTTCTCTATACTCTGATGAGAGTGCTAAAGTTTGGGTGTCAGGAGCTTCTCCATTCAAGGACAGTGTGGTGATTGCTGGAACCCTGTAGTAGTGAAGTGAGGCCCAGTACTCGGCCATACTCAAGCACCTCTGAGTAAGGGATGAGCCATTTCACTTCTTCTCAGCAGTAATTCCCTAGTGGGGAACAGCTGGAGAAACAGGCCCAGGCTCTGCACAGGAGGAAAAGTCTACACAATGGCATAAAGGCTTGTATGAGGCCTGGGGTGGTGGTATGGGTTGAATTGTGTCTTGCCAAAAAGATGTGCTGAAGTCCCAAACCCCGGTATATCAGAATGTGACCTTATTTGGAAATGGGGTCTTTTATAAAGATCATCAAATTAAGTGAGGTCATGAGGTTGGGCCCTAATCCAATATGACTGCTATCCTTGTAAAAAGAGGAAATGTGAAGACACACAGGGAGGAGATGGCCCTGTGCCTGGAGTGAGGCGGCATCTCCTAGGCAAGGAGCACCAGGCATTGCTGGCAACCACCAGAAGCTGGAAGAGGCAAGGAAGCGTTCTCCCCCACGGCCCTGCCAACACCTTCATTTCAGACTTCCAGGCTCTAGAACTGGGAGCGAGTAAATTTTTGGAGTGTTAAGTCGTCCAGTTTTTGGCATTTTGCTAGGGCAACCCCAGGAAACTAACAGAGGTGGGGAAAGAGCCAAGGATGTATCAACTATTCTACTTATTTATTCCTGAAATGATCCATAAAGCATACCACAGCTGCTGTACCTACCTACCCTCTGGTGGGCTAGCTTGTCCATAGGCTGTATGAATTTTGTACTGTTCACAGCTCTCAGGATAACCTCACTCACTCTGGGTCCCTGGGAGGTTCTGTTCTTGGTCCTCTTCTTACCTGTTCATTGGGTCCTCACGTTGTATCCATCACCTCGAATATCATCTTGACTGATACTCTGTGCCCCATGTTCCACTTGGTAAAATTCTATGTCCACACCTATCATTTTGTAAAGGCAGGAGTCTCCTCAGGAAACGTTCTCCACCACTGCCAGCAAATGGAATTCCTCGTTAGATCCTCCTAATGAGCAGCTGCTTTTGAAAGGAATTCTGGGCCAAGAGGAGGGAGGAACCTGCTGCAAATGCAGATAAGGAGGAAGGTTAATTCTACACAGTGAAGCCATTTACAGGAAGTGTGATCACAAAGGTTGGAAAGCACACATGGAATAAAGGATGCTCTTCTGTACCTAGTAACCATAAAAAATGGCAGGCGCACCCAACCCAGCTTATTATCTTCCTTCCCCACACCAGGTCTTCCGGGCTCGCTCTCCCGAAAAATGGTGTTGCAATCTCCTGAACAGCCAGTCTGGGGCTAGGGCGAGGCGAGCCAGCTGCCTGGGTGTGAAAATTGAGGAGGCACCAACTCAGGGTCAGCTTTGGTCTTGAAACCCCACATCTAGGCAATGACCAACTCCGTCCCCTCTCCCTCCACATCATCTCCTAGTGGCTCCCCAGGGGGTCTCGGCATGTTGGGCTGAGAGAAAGGATGAAGGACAGGTGCATATCCCCTTATATTCTCACTGTAGCCGCTTTAGCAGAGGCCTACTCATTTGTCACCCGTGTGGTGTTAGTTATGCTACAATCCTCTTCTACTCTCTCCAGCATCCTGCACCCTCAGTGTGTTCACGTGACGCTCTGAGATCTAAAAAACAAAGCTCAAACCCCTCAGCATTCAAGTTTCTTCCTAGTCGTCTCGACCCAGCTTTCAGCCTCACATGGCACCACTACAACCTCACCCCAAGCACCTCACACCCCAGTTCAGCTTGTCACGCACTGTTCCCTGCATATGCCATGCACTTCCGTGCCTCAGCATCTTAGGTCACGTTCTTTCTCCATACTGGGATGAACCACGTTCTCCGTCTGGAAAAAGCCATACCAGGACCCAGCCGCAAAGTTCACCTCCTCTGGAGAATCCTTCTCTGTTGCTCTGATCTTGGAAGACAGCTCTTCTTTCATGCTGCTTTTATTTAGTTCGCATTTCCCCAGAGCCGCCTCCCACCTCCCTCCATCTTGGCTGTTGGCACAGCAACCAGTTGCCCCTGTGGTCGTCACACCACTTTGTGCAGAAGGGAACCTCCATGAGTGCTTACTGAGCCCAAGTGTGAAATGGGTCAAAGGAAGCTTTCTGTAAGTTACTGTTCCTTTTTTCTCCTGCTACTTTTATTCCTCCCACTGTTACTATTTTCATCCACTTCATCTTTGACTTTTGACCCTAACAGTGAAATGGAATAGGCAATTGGATTTTTATGTAAAGCAGCAAGCAATCCTTAGAAGATCTGTCTTGGTGATGGCAGGAAGTGTCCTCTCTCTTATTCCCAGCCCTATTCTCAGTGCTTGGCACACAGTAGGTGCTCAGGAAATAATTACCAAAAGATTGACTTCATAGCATATAAATTGTTGCATATTATTGTAAGAAGTTTATAGCAGCAATGCCCACAATAGCCAAACTATGGAAAGAGCCCAGATGTCCATCAACAGATAAATGGATAAAGAAGATGTGGTATATATACACAGTGGAATATTACACAGCCATCAAAAATGAAATCTTGCCATTTGCAATGATGCGGATGGAACTAGAGGGTATTATGCTAAGAGAAATAAATCAATCAGAGAAAGACAATTATCATATCTCACTGATATGTGGAATTTGAGAAACAAGGCAGAGGATCAAAGGGGAAGAGAGGAAAAAATGAAACAAGGTGAAATCAGAGAGGGAGACAAAGCATAAGAGACTCTTAATCTTAGGAAACAAACTGAGGGTTGCTGGGGGGTGGACGAGGTGGCTGGGTGATGGACATTGGGGAGGGTATGTGTTGTGGTGAGCACTGGGCGTTGTGTAAGACTGATGAATCACAGACCTGTACCCCTGAAACAAATAATACATTATATGTTAATTTAAAAAAATAACAAAAAAATAAATAAAATATTTAGAAAATTAAAAAAGAAGTTTATAGAAGGATTTATATCACTTGCAAGTTTTTAAAAAATGACTTAAAATATCTGCATCAACCCTGCAGAGTACAACATGAAGCATGCTTCCCAGTTTTACTCCTTTTCCATGACTTCCATCAATAACCTAAGGGAACATATACCAAGTTGGGGTTGGACCCTATGGTCCTGGAGACAGGAGCAGAGTGAGCTCTTGGTCTCGGTCTTCCCAGACTGCCCTCGGAAGACTCTGTCTCTTAGAAATTTTGCATTTTCTGGTCATAGCACAAGAAGAGAGGGAGAAGGTTTTACATTTAGTAACATTTATTTATGCATTCAGTATCAAGTACATAAGTGCAAATATCCAGAGTCCATAATTAGGTCCATTAGGAACTACAGAGAAAGTAATACAAATTGTAATAAAGTTAACATGCTGGTACTTTTTACCATACATGTAAATCAGCCTGTCAGTCCCACACAACAAAAGTACTGCATGTTTTTTTTTTGGGGGGGGGGTTATTCATTTATTTAATTATTTTAAGTTATACAAAACTGATTACCAGAAGTATGGTCGACTGTTTTTATTTTTATGTTGTGTGTTGGAAAAACACTAGTCTACAATTCTATATATTGTTATTAAAGATGAATCCAACCAGCAACCCAAGGACATATAAGCGGTTTCCACTACTGCATCGGGGCACTCGGCGGGAAAGGCCTAGCCACAGGGGACATTAGAAGCTACAGAAGCATTGCAGAGAGGAGGAGAACACCGAAGAAGAAAAATAAGTTGGGCTCTCACCATCATGCACTTTTTTTTTTAGCAACACAAAATTAAAACCACATCTAATACACTTTTCTCTATACTTTAGTGCTTGACACAAGTGACTCAAATATCCTAAGAGTACAGGAACAGCGTGAGAACAGCTGTTGAAAGTTTGTCTCTAAGATGATGGTATTGGGGGGAGAAACAATCAATTTGCAGTAACATGTAAGAACAGAGCTGTTACCACTCCAGACATTCTGGTTCGTGTCCAGTCCCCAGTGGGAAATCGATTTACTCAGCATGCCTTTTAGCGCCTGGGATTTTAGCCTGAATCCTAAAAAGACAATATCAAAAAATGGTCAGTCACAAGTGTCATCAATGAAATCATTCTGTGACTTCATTACGCGTTCTTGCTTAAACTAGCTAGCTGACCAAATAGCTTAATATTCCAAAAAATATGATAGCAAAGTATGAGTGTCTGAGAACATATTTCTATGCAGCAGTAGAGACACGTTTCTGTGCATCAAACTGAGACCCAGAAGTGACCGGGACAGGTTCCATCCATGTCCTCTGCTTAGAGAAGGTAGTGGCACTGAGGTCTTCCTGACCCGGTCTGGGACCTCCACACTCCTCTTCGTCCGATCTCTAGGCAGTAATAGCACGATGATGAGGATGAGGATGATAGTGTCTACTATTTATTGTGTCTTCTGTCCAAGTCAGAGTACTTTACAGACATTATCTCATTTAATCCCCAACAACCTTAAGAGTTAAGTATTAACATTCCCAGTGTGCAGATAAGGACACAGGTTCACAGATGAACTCGTATAGCTGAGAATGCCAGAATTGGACTCAAACTAGCCTGATTCTGAAGATCCTGTTCTTAAGTGTTTCACTAAAATGATGTGAGTTCCTGTGCTGGGACTTATTCTAACGTGGAGTCAGAATTTCAGAGGTGAAGGAGCCTTAGAGGTAAGAGCCCCCAAGAAATTTCCTTCAAAATTTAGTGTCAGGCAAAACAGGTTCTCTTGAAGAACTTCTGTTCCCTTCTTTCTGATAACAAGAGCTATGTAACTTGCCTAGTTTCTCTTCTTGCTCTAGCTACCAAGAAGCTCAGAGCCAAGTCTGAATAAAGCTCAATTACAGAAACCATGGTAGTTCTCATGGGTAATGTTTTCCTTCTTTTCCTTTTCACAGCCCTGATTGCCAATTTTAACTAATGCAATTGTTAAAAAATAAATAAATTATAATAAATAAATAAATTATACACACATGTATAATGCATGTTCATACACTGTACGTTCTCTGTCTTCTCTCCTTTCTCTCCATTTTAACAGGCCTAGACCCCTATCACTTTCTGTGAATTGTGATCACTTCTTAGCCAATCTGATCGCCACATCTCCACTCTCCGGTGCAACTCTCCTCCCATTAGATTGTCATTGTGATCTGTGCAAAACCCAGCTCTGATTACATCACCCCGGCATAAAAACAGCAGGCGCTGGCCATTTCCCATTGGGGCAGAGTCACTCCTTAGAGCATTCAACACTTGACCTCAGCATCTCTTTCTAGACTCTTTCCAGTTGATCTTTCTTCTCATTTAAGCTTTAGACACACTGGTTGACTCATTGTTTCCTACATGACCTACATTTTCATGCTTCTGCCTCTACTTACATTATTTCTTTCTCCTGCAATGTCTTTCCCCTTACCACCCACCTGGCGAATGTTCCCTCATCCTTCAGGGATGCTATAGGTGGAATGTTTGTGTCCTCCCATCCCAAATTCATATGTTGAAACTTAGCCCCCAATGCGTTGGTATTAGGTGAGGCCTTCCGGAGGTGATTAGGTCATGAGAGTGGAGCCTTCATGAATAGGATTAATGTCCCTAACAGAGACCCCAGAGAGCGCCCTTCCACTTCTACCATGTGAGGACACAGCGAGAAGTCTGTAAGCTGGATGAAGGCCCCGACCAGAGCCTGACCATGCGGGCACTCTGATCTTCGACCTCCGGCCTCTAGAACTGGGAGAAATAAATTGGTGTTGCTTGTAAGCCACCCAGTCTGTGGCTAAGACAAAGGCCTTCATTTCTGTGAGGGTTTAGTGTCATTTCCATTATCCCTCCAGGTAGGAACACACTTATTTCCTTCTCTCTCTGTCCTTCACATTTTATACAATTTCACTGCAGTTCTTACACTGTCTTATACTTCTTTCTTTACAGTTTTGTCTGCACTGAGAGCCTGAGAGCTGCACTAGGGTGGGGACCATCTCTTTCATCTTTATACCTTCCGTGCCCGTTGCATGCAGTACCTGGGACATCACGGGTATGGCTCTTTTTGGAACCAACCGACCAGTCAATGAAATAAAAAATTAATAGATGTGATTTGCGCAAGATCCCCAAACTAAGTATTGGACAACTTAGGACTAGAATTTCTATCTTCTAGTTTCTAAGCTCGTGTTCTGGTGTTGCTATAGTTCCCTAAAACACAGCTCTAATTGCCAAAAAGTCACCTGGGGAGTTCATTAAAGTATAGATTCTAGGTTCCCAACCCTAGCAATTCTAATTCTATAGGTCTGTCTTAAGAATCTGGGAACTGGGGTCTTTACCAGCTTCCCCAGGTTCTGGTGCCACCAACCGTCATACTATACCAAGCTGCCATTTCTTAATACAAAACAATGACTACTTTGGCTTCAATCTGTTGATTTTCATCAGATATTAGTTGCATTTGGGTCCCAGGTGATAATTTCAGGCATTCTGAAATGTGCTGTAGATCTGATCCAGATCCAAGCTCACCATGAATTTAAGAGGAAGAATATGAAGAGTACACAGTAAAAACCAAAATTCTTCATATACTGCAGGAAAGAACCATAACGGATGATATGCAAATCAAATAGCAGAAGAACTTTAAAGTGGTTGTTTTGTCTATGGACTCTGAAAACAAACTGAGGGCCTCAGAGGGGAGGGGGATGGGGCAATGGGATAGACCGGTGATGGGTAGTAAGGAGGGCATGTATTGCGTGGTGCACCGGGTGTTATATGCAACTAATGAATCATCGAACTTTACATCGGAAACCGGGGATGTACTGTATGGTGACTAACATAATATAATAAAAAATCATTTGAAAAAAAAAATAAATAATAAAGTAGTTGTTTTGTTTGTTTTGTTTTATATATCTTCGGCCATCTAAAATATTTCCCTTTAATTCTGATCACCACCTACGTCCAGCCATGTGATTCTAAGATTATGAGAGGGAGTTTGTGTCAAAAAAGTCTAGCCCTTTTATGGCATGTATTTCCAGTGGGAGCCTAGATCAGCTTTTGATGAAAACAAAATCATTAATAAAATGACAACATATGGGGCGCCTGAGTGGCTCAGTCCGTTAAGCACCAGCCTTTGCTTTCGGCTCAGGTCATGATCCCAGGGTCCTGAGATCAAGCCCCGCATTGGGCTCCCTGCTCAGTGGGACACCACGCTGCTTCTCCCTCGCCCTCTGTCCCCCAGCTTGTGCTCTCTCTCTCACTCTCTCTCTCAAATAAATAAAATCTTTAAAAAAAAAGGAAAGTTAAAAAAAATAAAATGACAACACAAAAACTATCATTTTAGATGGAGATATATTTACAAACATTAATTTAAGAGTTATGGAAGATTAATGTCCATTTAGCTGTGGCTACTTACAACTGAATAATATACAAGACTCAGGTTTAAAAAGCAATGGTGTTAATTAAATAAGCAAATAAATATACACACTTGTTGAGTCAAAATGATGTACTAGAAAACATAACACCTGTTACAGATATTTAAAATTCCTCAAGTTTTATAAACAATTTCAGTGGCTTATAAAATTAGTGGTATTTATTGTTGAAAATGTTTGTTAACTTGATTGTTTTTATTTCAGTTAAACTGTTATAAATTAATTTTAGTTTTCTGAATCAAGCTTCCTTCTTTCCTCCAACCCACCTTGTTCTTGGACATAAGCCAGTCCCCAGATAGAGCTTAATGCCATTCACTCATTAAAACTCATTCATCATGATACCTGAAGTAAACCACTGAAAGCTTTATTTAATTGAGAGTTTTAAAATGTATACTTATTTTCTGAAGTAATATGATTGGGAAAGGTGTGAATACATGACATGAATAAGTGAGTGATCATAAATTAACTTACTATTTTATTATCCCTTCATCACTCCCCTCTAATCCCCACAAAGCCTGCCTAAGGCAGTCTCTCCTTTTTCAGAATTGTACAATGTAACTTACTTTGCCACAACAGCGTTTATGTGAGTCCTCACAAGTCCCAGATATTGGTCAATCTGTGCCTACGAAGAGGAAGAAATCATGAGCACACCCAAAGGTCACAAGGTCAAAATTTAAGGTGAATATTTGACATCACACAGGACTTACCTGGTGCTTAACATACACTACAGGTAGAGTAAACATTGAAACCACAGCTGGGATGAAAAACAAATACAGTATTAAAATTCTGAGGGTTATCAGTGAGGAGAAGCTTTTAGATACATTTGTATATAATTATGTGATGTTAGAGCATTATTTTATAGCAGCTAGCATTTTAGCTAAAAGACGGCAGGGCAGTCCATAAGGAAAATAAAGGGGGCACCAAGCCTTTTATAAATATTAAGCCATTATTCCTGGAATGAGGATGGACCGTAGCCTCCCACGATGAAAATGAATTTCTGTCCATAACCGCCTGTTGCAAACAGGTATTGATTGGGAACCAAATGAAACTAGTCGTGCTTGAAGAGAAAAAAAAACACTTCAGTCTAAGAAATTCAGTATTAATAAATATTATACCCTCTAACTGAACGATGATGGTCAGGAAACGCCCTGCACCACGTGGCGTTTGTTCCTAGGAATCTATGACAACCAGCTCACAGCTAACGGCCTAGGAAGTCTATGCTCATGGAGCAGGTGAAGGAAAACATGACATGCTCTTCTGTCCTTACCCATGAGCAGCAGGGTCAGCCCGTTGAAGAGAGCGCCCACGTAAGTCAGGAGCCACATCAGGACCGCAAACTGAAGAACGAAAAGATTATCAGAGCTCTTAAAACCATTTGTGACAGATGAGAGTTTTATTTCAGTGACTTTTTTGGATTAAAACTGGGGGAAATCCATCATGGTTTCAATAGGAAATGTAAGCATTTAAAGCTCATCCCAGAATTACTGAAAGAGGATCTAGTCTTCACTTCTCTCAGAACCCTTTGGATCTCTTTGTTATAAGATTCGAAGGACTCAATGAAATAATAAGACAAGGGTCAGCAAACTGGCCTGTTTTTTATGGGCCCATGAGTTAAGAATGAATTTTATATTTTTAAATGGTTGAATAAAATCAAAGCAAGAATAACATTTTGTGATATGTAAAAATGATATGAAATGCAATTTTCAGTGTTCATAAATAAAGTTTTATTGGCTCACAGCCACAGTCATTCCTTTATGCATTGGGTTAGGCTGCTTTCCTGCTGTGACGGCAAAGCTGAGTAGCTGGGACAGATTTAGGCATGCAAAGCCTGGAGTACTTACTATACGGCCCTTAACAAATAAGGACTGCTGACCTCTGTTCCGGCCCATTATTTTTACATCACACATACAAATAGAAACATCACTGAAAAGCCCTAGGGTAAGTAATTACAATCTCCCCCGATACCTCTCTCTACTCATCACTTGGAAGGATGTTATTCCAGGAAAGTGTCTCGAGGGTCCAGGGCACGTTACTCACTTTCCCTTCTGCCTTTCCTCCAACAGCTGCTGGGCAGCCCCTGCTATAAGACCCCTGCCCCGCATGTACGAAGAGCTCTGGGAGCATGGGGAACCGTAACAACCTCGCCCAGGCCCTGCTGCAGCCTGACTCACTGACTTCTGGTTTATACATACACTGCAGGGTGGGAAAAGCAGCGTGTTCAAAGCACCTGGTAAGTTCAGTGAGAGTGCCAGGAGGAACACCCGGGTGCCTGAGGTCCTCTGCCTCACAGGCTCTCACAGCCCCCACTACGTAAGGACACTTGCACGTCTCACCATTAGCAGAGTCCAGAGTTTCTTTCAATGAAAAAAGCATAGACATTTTTCACATTCCCCAAATGAGATTTTTTAAAACATTAATTTTAGGAAATCGGCCAAGGAATTGAAAGTGGTAAGGACGGACAACCTGGTGTGTCGTAAAAAGTTCAGAATTAGAAGCTGTGTGACCCTCCGTTGGATCCCGGCTCTGCCAGTGACTCACTGGGCAACCTCGGGCAAGTGTCTTAACCTCTCTGGGCCGTAGTTTTGGCATGTGTAAGATGTGGGGCTGGGGCTGGCTGAGCTCCACGGGACTGCACAGCTGCAGGTTTTCTCGCTCTAGAGTGTAATCAGCACTTGCTTCTTACTGTCTAGTTTGTGGTGGTTTACAGGATACCCTTAGGGAAAATGACACTCGAGACTGTCGAGTGAACGGCGTAAGCAATCGTACTTTTAGGGAGTCCACCAGGTCCTGGACGAGGAAGAGTCGCCTCAGCTCCTTGAGCGTGTTATTCACGTAGAACTGCAGGCAGTCCGTGTACTTCTGCATCTGCTCCTGAGAGAGGGTGATCTCGAGCTCCAGGTAGGTCCTGTCAACACACCATCCCCACAGAGAGCTCCCTCAGATGCAAGCTCGGAACAGCTCTGAGGACAGCCGGCTCCCCTCTGGGGGCTGCAGGGTACCACACACACCCACCGCCACTGCCTGGGGAACCTGGGAATCGCGGCTGTTAGCGGTGCACTGTGACTATTTCTGTGGCCCCGAGACCGCGGGACAGTGGGCGCTGACAGTTCAGAGCAACTGGCGGGAAGCCGAGGGAAGTCAGCCCCAAATCCGCTCATTCTCCAGACATCCCTGGCCCACTAGGTAGCTATGAAAGTCCTCGTTTCCTGTTGGCTGCAGGGAGAGGGGCGATCTTTTTAAATAATTGAGGTATCTGAAAATCCTAGCTGCCAATTATTGTTCATTATCAAAACTTTAATATTTCATAATTAAATTCTGGAAAATACTTCCAGGTTTTATGCAGAGAGTTCTGAACACTCAAGGGACCTGGGCCATATTCAAAAGCTCACTGTTTCTACTAAGAGCAATATTTTTAGTGACTACATTTTTTAGTTTTTCAAATGATGACATGTGATTATGGGTAGATAAACCAGGCTCCTCAAAAAGTCCATCGTCCTGTTTGGCGAAGCTCCCCACAGAGGGCCCATCCTCCCTTCCTCCTTCCCTCTCTCTATTCTAAGACAGAACCATGTTGTCTACCTAGAGGATATTTCTAGAGTTCTTACAGGGCTTACCTAACTCTGTGAATTGAGATGAAAAAAAGTAAAGTAGCATTTGGTTTGAATTTTAGAGAGTTTACACTAAAACCTTATGGCTTTTCTACTCTTTAGAAAAAAATAGAAAAATGATGATTTGTCCGGATAGTAAGTTTTTTTTGTTTTGTTTTGTTTTTTAAAGATTTTATTTATTTATTTGACAGAGACAGCCAGCGAGAGAGAAAACACAGCAGGGGGAGTGGGAGAGGAAGAAGCAGGCTCCCAGCAGAGGAGCCTGATGTGGGGCTCGATCCCAGAACGCTCGGATCACGTCCTGAGCTTAACGACTGCACCACCCAGTCTATCTGGCGCCCCCAGATAGTAAGTTTTGATCCAAAATGTACTCTGAGTCAGATATTCCTTTTACTGATTAAAAACAACTCAACCAAAGGAAGTTTTTTATTTTAAATTTGTCTCCTAAAGGAAGAAAAAGTAGTTGGGCTAATTGAACGTAATGGTCTTAGGGGCCAAGAAAGTGAAAGAAACTAGCCTTCCTTGAATGGCTGGGGGCAGAGGCTGGGGAAGAGCAGGACTGAAGACAGGCACCCTGGTCACAGGCTGGGGCCACTGAAGGAGGCATGATATAACTCTGGTATGAAGACACTCCACTTCTCCGCTTCTCGCACCTTCGGGGTGGGAACTTGGACAGCCAAGCTATAGCCCGGAAGACCCATGAACTGCATTAGAAGGCCAAATACATCCCATGGGCAAGAAGGCTTGGAGTGTAACTGTTTAACATTGAGGTCAGGAGCCAGAGGCTGGGAAGGGAGGTCTGATACGCAGCCTTTTCCCCTTCTGTCAATAAGTCCTCACGACACAGGCATCTTTTCCCCTTTTGAGAGCATGGTGCCCTAAGGCCTTCATTCAGCTGACTGGTGAGGGTGAGCCAGGAAGGCATCCTGGTCCAGAAGCCATCCGCCGCAGCATCTACGAGGCTCACCTAGGACTCAGAACTGTCCCTCTGCTGCAGGGGCCGAGGCCACCTGTACTGCAGCCTCACTCTGGGGCCAGCACCGGGGAGAGGGTGACTCTGAGAGTCAGCGCTGAAAGGCCCCAGGCTCATGAGCCAGAGTCAGGAGATAATCTGGGGTGGAGTGGGTTGGCATGCAGCTGCCGGGGGAGCTATTACCTCCCTCTGCCCCGTTTCATTCATCCTCTTACTATATTGCCTGAAAAACAGTTCCTCCTCACAACTGATGAATCACTAAACTCTACCTAGGAAACTAACAATATACTATATGTTAATTGAATTTAAATAAAATTAAAAAAAGAAACAAAACAAAAAATCCTTCCTCCTCAATGTTCATTCTAGTCAGACTTCCCCAGTACAAAAATGCAGAGAAGGGTACATTATAAGACTATTCATGAACCTTGCACCCCTCAGAAAGTTGGCCCTTTGGTAGTAAGCTTCCAGAGACCATAGAAATAAAAATCCAAACACCCTAGTCCTGACTCTATGCTAGTCACTGGCCATGTGACTTTGGGCAAGTCACTTAACTTCTTAGACTTTGTTTTCCCACCTGTAAATAGAGAGTGCCCTGCCCTGCCTTCTTCACAGGGCTGGAAGGATTCATTGTTGACCACTCCTTAAATGATAAAACACTGTACACATATGATGGATTATGATTACTATTAGTAATAATTAAATATAAAATATTAATATTATATGTAAATTTATGTTAAATACACATATTAATTTATTCGTGGTAATGAAAATATAAAAAGTCAATACAGCAATAAGTGTTACAATAGGGATAACTGAGTTTGTTTTAGAAATTAATCAGAAATATTAGCTATTAAAAGTCAGGGCATTCAAGAGACTCTGCGAGGTCTGTCTGTTCCCTGAGATGCATCACCCAAATGCCCAGGGGCTGAAGCAGAGTCAGAGGGCAGGAGGTCCAGGAGGGGCTGGGCAAGGGCTGGTCCAGCTGGGACACTCACTTGAAAGGGTGGCCCTCGTCGGTTTTCTGCACAGCTTGTAAAACAGACTTGTAGATGCGGAAGCTGATGGTGGCCGAGAGCGCGGCCAGGGCCAGGTAGGCCACGACGCTCACCACGCTGAACTGGGTCAGGGAGAAGAGCAGCAGCAGGAAGCTCCCGAACACGATGCCCGTCTGCTTGATGTCCCGCCAGTAGAGCAAGTCAATAGCTGCGGAGGAGACAAAACCCACACACACACACACACACACACTTAACACTGGCAGTACTGTTGGGGGGCTGCCGCGGGGCTCACGCCGCAAAGCTGTGGACGCTGCACGTCCTCACCTGGCCTTTGCGTTCTCAAGCATGAGCGAGTAGACCTAGGGCTTTGGCCAGGGCACTGACTGTCACTGTATTTTGCTTTGGAGGACTCGTTTCCATCCCTGAGGATGGTTCAAAAATTCACAGAGAAGAACAGGCCGTTGCATCTCCAGCCACCGACACCTCTATGACTGTGTCTCGCTGGGCTACACCATCAGTGACTTGGAAACAGAACGGAAAGTACAGAAGACTCAGGGTACCTGTCCTGTCCCCCTGGATGGCACTGACTGCGTGCATCCTGATGCCCTACTGACAAATTTCATGCCTCAGTGGTGGCCTAGAGGTGTGTGCATCTCAGTCATACACACGTCCCTGCTGCTGAGAAGGGGCAGCAATGATGGAAACAGAGGTTCTGAAGAAGCGGTACCTTCAGAAACACGGCCGTGGGGCCAGAGACCCAGCCAATGTCGGAGGTTTCTGAATAAAGAGATAGCCCGCCTCCCAAACAAGCAGAACTGAAAAGTTTGTAGCTGTCTCATGAGTCCCTGGAGCTGACATTTGGACTAAACCATTTTGTACAGCATAATCTTTTTGCTCACCTTTTGTGAGTTAAAAATCTGGAATACAGCTTTAAAATCTACAGCACATTTCTCATTCAGTTATTTCCCTCTTTCACTTAGAAACAAAAAATTAAGTTCAAAAGAACAAAGCCATGGTGCTTCAAATTTGATACAAAATGTAAGTATTTTCAAAATTCCTGCCACCAGATTATGAAACAGGCGTAGAAGCCTTGCTAAAGAATGCATGCAAATTTATTCTCTAATTAGGCAAGTCACAAATTTTTTTTTAAATCATGATATAATTGACATCTAACATGGTATAAGTTTAAGGTGTATGACATGTTGATTGGATATATTCATATATTGTAATATGATTGTCATCAGAGCATTAAACTAACACCTCTGTCATAGCACATAATTATCATTTCTTTCCTGGTGAGAACATTTAGGATCAAGTCTCTTAGCAGCTTTGAAGTTTATAATACAGTATTGTTGGCCATAATCATGATGCTGTGCATTAGGTCTCCAGAATTTATTCGCCTTCTAGTTGCAAGTTTTTTTTTTTTTAAGATTTTATTTATTTATGTGACAGAGAGACAGCCAGCGAGAGAGGGAACACAGCAGGGGAGTGGGAGAGGAAGAAGCAGGCTCCCAGCGGAGGAGCCTGATGTGGGACTCGATTCTGGAACGCTGGGATCACGCTCTGAGCCGAAGGCAGACGCTTAACGACTGCGCTACCCAGGTGCCCCTAGTTGCAAGTTTATAACCTTTGACCAGCATCTCCCCAGTTCCCCCACCCTCTAATGCTGGTTATCACCATTCTCGTAGGCGCCTGGGTGGCTCAGTTGGTTAAGCGTCTGCCTTCAGCTCAGGTAATGATCCCAAGGTCCTGGGATCGAGTCTCGCTTCGGGCTCCCTGCTCAGTGGGAAGTCTGCTCTCCCTCTGCTCCTCTCTCCCTATGCCCTACTTGTTCTTCCTCTCTCACAAAAATAAATAAAATCTTAAAAAAAAAAAACACCCCACCATTCTCCTGTTTCTGTGAGTTTGGCTCTTTTAGATTCCACCTATTAACGTGATCATACCTTGTCTTTCTCTAACTTTTTTCACTTAGCGTAATGGCCTCAAGATCCATCCATGTTGTTGCAACAAATGGTCTTTATAGAATGTTATGTCAATAAATTTTCAGAAAGAAAAGACACGAAATTCCCGTCTCACAACCGAATGAAAATGGCAGTTGCTTACACTGCCAGCTTCACGTACAGTGTACCTGGAGGCACCTGGTTTATAGAATTAGATCCAGTCATTTGCTCAGAGGAAAACAAAGGTGACCAGGTTGAAGAGAGCGGGGGGCTGCTCCCATCATGCACAGGAACCGTACTGAAAAGGCCACATAGCCCGTGACAACCCTCTGATGCTGTAGAGGGGGTACGAGGAGTGTTGCAGAGCAAAGTACTAACCCTTGGCAGCAGTCTTCCCTCAGGCTGGCTGGAGAGTAAATCAGGGACTGAAGGGGTGGGCTTCTTTTAAAAACTGGCTGAGGATACCTCAACAATCTGAAGCTGGAGAGAGAATTTACTTTTGAGCGGACCTGTCATCCATCCCCACCTACACCTCACCTACCCGGTCCACCAGTGACCTTAACGCACAAGCTCGCAGTAGTCTGCCATTTTGTTGGCAAAAATTTGTTCTTTTTCTCTTACAACACTTTTGCGTAGGAAGTAGAGGACAGAATCACAAGCATGTTTTGGTGTGAAACGAAGATTTTTTTTTTGGTCTTTTGAGTGGGGGCTGGTTCTACAAGTAAGTTTCCAGGGGACAGGAAGAGCACTGTTGCTCTAAAGCCTCCCTCTTCTCCCCACCCCAAACAGCAGTCACACTGACTGACATTCTACTATTAGAAATTCAGTCCTTTAGACTAATCCTTTTTATCTTTTTTTTTTTTTTTTTTGGAAAGATCCCAGAAGGGGATAATGCACTAAAGATTAGCTTGTCAGTAACAACAAAATACAAATGAGTTCGCCAAATGATTTTTGTTTTAGAAGAGTTTGTTGAGAACAGAGCACCAAGGTAATAATCCTTTTCAGGGGGAGAAGAGGGATCTTTTAGAAGACATGACACAAGAAACCCCTGGGCCTCTGAGGGTAGGTGATAGAAGTGGGAGGAGAAAGGATCTCCACAGAAGCTTAGTGCTCCCCGTGGTTGAGTGGATTTGCAGCACCAAACTGAAGTAAGCCCAGGCTATGTCCAGACCAGCAGGGCTAGAGGTCTCTGGGGAACTGGAGCCTCCTAGCATTTATTCTGTTTCATGTGGGGGAGAGGGGGTGGAGAATAGAAAGACTAAAACATCACCATTATCTGCAATGTTGCCTCTCCCCCATTTTGTTCATGTAGTCAGTGTTTTTTGAGCAAGAACTTTTTTTAAGTGCCAGGCTTTGTGCTAGGTGCCAAGGATATCAAAATCAATGAATTGTTTAAAAAAAGAAACCCTACACACAATTAAGTTGTAATCTGTTTTATGATACCCACAGATTCACATGGCAGACGCATTTAGAAACAAATACATTATAAGACAGCATGATTTGTGCTAAAGGGGACTCTCCTTAATGCTGAAGTAGGCTTATCCACCTCCGAGATGATGTGAGGGACATGGGAGATCCTGCAGGAAGTTTTCAGGCATAGAAAACATAAAATCTGCTACTACCAAGTGAACCCCCACTTAAACTGCTTAACACCTGTTAAAAATGGTGTACCCATCTAGAAAAGCCTTCTGAATCTCTGGATACCTGTTCAAACAGCCTGAGAATGGCAGGTACCAAGCAGGCACTTCATGAGTAGAAACTATGGGCAGAGAGTGTGGACCGTTAGCTAAACAACCGTAGTTCGGTGTAGTCACTACACAACAGGTGTTTCGATCAATGTTAAGATTGCTGGAGGTTTCTGATGAGGAGGTTAACAGAAGATTCATCTTACACATCAATAGGACATTTATTCTGGGTACTATGACACGGGAATCTATTTACATAGATTCTGAAATGTTCAAAGCACTTTCAGACATTACCTCATTTAAACTTCACAATCAACTCCACTGGATAGGTATATAACAGGTGAAGAAGCTAAAAGTTAAGAAATCTGTCTACTTACTAGTTAATGGGGGAAGCAAGATCAAACCCTAAGTTTGATGCTTCTTCTAAAACAATATGTTGCCTCTCTCACATTATGTGGTTATAGGTTGAATGGTCCCTGAAGCATGTAAAGTTAATTTGGGTAACCTGCTTTTATTTAAATCTGCTTCCAAAGCTCGATATTTATAGTGAAAGTTTGTATGTGAAAATGAGCCATTATCAACAGTAAACAGTTATTGGTCATCTATTCATCTAGTAAAACCAGGAATGAAGAGATCATAAAATTCTGTGTCCTGCTTCTAAGGCACTTAAGATCTAGCTGGGAGGACTGACATTCATTTTACAAATACTGAATGATTGCTAATATATTTTGTGTCATTGGAGGTGGCAAAGTTGAGTTCAAGGAAGGGATAGTGCTGGAATTGATGAAAGAGGACGTGGGATGGTTTGTGAATGTAGTGAACAATTTGCTAAGGAGATGGAGTGGATAAAGGGAAATATTATGAAGGATTAGTCAACAAGAATGGTGACTAATTAGCCGTGGGAGAAAAGAGGAAGAGCTAATTAAGGGTGAAGGCAACATTTCAAAGCTGGGTGACTGAGTGATCAGTATCATTGACAAAAACAGGAAATCGGAGGGGTTGCTGGTTGGGGATAGAGTGGACACTTGTTTTTAAACCTCCAGGTTCTAACATGATGACATCAAAGCAGGTCATTTTGACACAGTCTAGTGCAGAGATGGGATAGGGATTACAGGTGAGATGAAGCTGACAATGACAATGCTTCCTAAAAGCTTAGAAATCAAATGATTTGTTTTTTTAGGTTTTGTCATAGTAGCCCTGAGTTAAATGGCCAGTAATATCATAGTCCAATGATATTGAGATGAATATGTACAGTAGGAAACTGGAAGTGCAAGACTGAGATTTAGGAAAGAGGGCTGAATATTTACATTTGGGTATATTCTGGGTAGAAAGGATGACTGAGACCATGAGAGTGGAGGAAACCTCCAAGACAGGAGAGACTAAGAAATGCAACTGAGGATGAAACCATAGTTCAAGATTCAAAGGAGTAAGTGGAGCTTATCAAAAGAGTCCCATCTGAGTGTCAGCATGGGGACCCCAACAGTGTAGGTTACAGCAGTCAAGAAGAAGGAAATCTCCCAGGACAAAGAGGTAGATTACAGTGAGGGATGCTGAAGACATAACAAGGGAAACGATAACTGAGAAAGGACTCTGGATTTGGAGACTGGAAGGTCACTCATAACTCAGTGGAGAGTATTACCAGTAGTGAGGGTGGAAGCCATATTGTAAACGGCTGGGTAAACGGTGGAATGTTCAAAGTTATAAGAAAGATGGCAAATACAATGGTAGTTTGGGCAAGTAGCAGCAAAACAAACCCTTAGGTTGAGCAAAGCCTGAGAATATTAATGGAAAGGGAGGAGTGAGGATTCCAGAAAGAGAGAGATTTGATTGAGCAAAGTCTCAGAGAAGGGGAGAAAGGATAGGATTCATCATAGCTCTTTCTTTTCAAGGGGAGAAGGATGAAAAGAATGGGTAAAGAGGGAGAGACAGTTTGGGAACGTATGGGTGTGACTGCAGATATGTGTTTCCGAGCTGGAAAAGGAACAACGTAAAGTGGCTGAAAGTGGCTTGAGGTAGATTTACTCAAATCCTGGAAGACGAGTTAGGAGGTCTTCCTGAGACTGAGGACGATAAGGGTAGGGCTTGAAGAGATTAGGAAGGGTCCGAATCCACCTTGTTCAGTATAGTAGTGATGAGCCACATGTGGCTACTGAGCGCTGGTCCCAAATGAGACATGCTGTAGTGTAAGCTACCTCTCAGATTTCAGACCTAGTCCAAAAAAAGGATGTAGGGTACCTCATTAATACTTTTTATTTTGATATTTGTTGTTGAAAGGTTAATGATCTGCATGTGTTGGATTAAATATATTATCAAAATTAATTTTACCAGGTTCTTTTTACTTTTAATGAGGAAGCTACTAAAAAATTTAAAATTTCTAATTAGTGGCTCACATTTTATTTCTATGGACAGTGCTGATCTAGGAAAATACAGTATGTCAAAAAGGAATCAATAAAAGAACTGCCAGAAAGTTAAGAGGGTTTGGTTAAAGTCAGGGATCGCTAGTGGATCCAGTCAATAGCGTTAGAGGCTGGGTGTTCCAAGCAGTAGACGGCGGAGCTGAGTGAGCCAGGGCTGTGAACTTGCATAAGCAGCATGGTTAGAGGAGTCGAAGATCCAAGAGGACAGAATTGAAATGAACCACTCAGGCTAGGAATGACAGTCAGCCAAGACTACTGGGGACTCATGGGCTGGGAGAATGGCAATGGCTGCGTGTGGTCAAAGTGACAGTAAATGGCCTGTGATGATTCAGTGGGAAGGGTAGGAAGTGATGAAGTGTGATCAGAGAAGAGACTTTCTGTGTTCCAATCTGCTGTGTAAATGATGACTTTTCACATTTTAATTTTGCTTAGAGTGATGTAAACTTGTGTAGGAAGCTTTATAGTAGCTGATCCAGAAAAACGGATATTTGGATAAAATTTCCTTAAACCCAAGAAAAAAAAAAAGTAACTCTGTAAGTGTGACATATTACCCCCAGGAGTCTTTGGGTACAACGAAGTACAGACAGCTTACTTTCCTTTAATAACCCTCCTAATGCAGAAAGGTCACACGAGAGTTTGAACACCTGAGTCACATTCATTAAGCGTACTCACGAAGGCAGGTAAATAAAAGGCCAAGTGAGAAAATTCTGTTTATAATACCAGCATTTCATCAACCCGACTGTTAAAAAATGATATGCTATTGACTCTAATTTGCTTTTCAGCAAGCTTCCAATAATCGACTACAATACTTGACTACTTCTGAAAAGAATTAAAGGCTCGAAAACCTCAGTTCTTTACAACCCAGGGTCCAAAGCAGTGATAGCCAGTTTCTCTGATTTTCATGAGGCCAACAAAATATCACCACAAAAAGTTAAGAGGAAACAGGAGTGACTTTCCCTACTTTAACTTCCCGTCATTTTGCCATCAAACTGGAGAAACGTAATGGAAATCGATGTAATAAAAAAAACTTGAAACATGCACAGAGACCTTCAAAGATGACATCTACTCAATGACTCTATGAGTTTCCTTGCCGTGAAACAGTCTCATACATACGTTTAAACTTTAAATGGTAATCCAGGGACCCTGAACTCGGGGCAGGGGGAGAGGAGGGTGGCGGTGGTGGGGAACTGCTGGGAGGGACTTTAAGACATCTGCAGTGATTCCATTTTCCAGGCCCTTCCTTCTCACTGCTTAAATGCAACCAGTATGACTGTCAAGAGAAAAATGCCAACACTCTTATTTCTAGACGTTTAAATAATTCTGCGGATATTTTGAAAGAGGAGACACAGGACAGCTGGCATTCTGTGTGGACAGTAAAAGAGCACAGCATTTATTCCACATGCTGGTTCTAACCCCTGGGACCACATTTCTCCCTGTGCTATGAAATTAACGCAATGATGCTTAGACCCGTCGTCACCTTTATGGGGTGGAGCTGGCCAGGAAATGAAACAGCAGGGCCCAGTATTTAAGACAGTGTGGCCAGCTCCTCCTGCTAATTCTTTTAGCAAATGGGCTCATTTGGAAGGGTCTCCACAGGGCAACTGGCATCAAAGGAAGAGATGGCCATATGGAGAGAGAGATAGGCTTTGGGCACATGGTAACTGAGGGAAGCACACAGTAAGATCTGCGAGGTATTAAATAATGGAGGTCCTTGTGTGATTTTTCTTTTTTAAGCTTCCTGACTTGATCAATAAAACTGCCACACCTTAAAATCCATCATTGTATTGGAATAGAAAAGAACCATGGAGATAGACAGCTATTACTTATTTGAAAAGACTGAATATATTTAAAATTTTTGACCAAGACCATAATGGCAAAATGTTTCTTGAACTAAAAGGATAAGGAAAAGGAACAGTCTCTCATTGTACCTCTGTTCCATTCAATAAATTATTATGTCCTTCTTGATCCTTATTACCACTATATTGGATCTGCAGTTTGGTAAAATGTTTCTGAAAGCAACACATACTCATTGCTTATTGGATAGAAATGCAATAAATTCTAAAAGTTAAAACCTGTTACATTTATACTTTTCATCTGTTCAAAATCAACATCAGTTTCGACAAAGAGCTTCTAAGTAATTCTTGAATTACAAGACAACTTTACTCAGATTTAACTTAAAAATATATTTGGAGGACATAGACCTCTATACTTCAAAGTTCTAAAACTTCTAACAAATTTCTTTTTATTTTATAAAGATTTTATTTATTTATTTATTTTAGAGAGAGAGGGAAAGAGGGAGCCTGCACGAGCAGGGGAGAGGCAGAGGGAGAGAGAAAATCTCAAGCAGACTCCACACCAAGTGTGGAGCCCTACACAGGGCTCAATCTCATCACCCTGAGATCATGACCTGAGCTGAAATCAAGAGTCAGATGCTCAGTTGACTGAGCCACCCAGATGTCCCACAAATTTTTTATCTTATTTGAAATATATGCTACAAATTTGGAATACATTTACAATGACCAGGGTTTTAATGTAATTATTATTATTAATTGTCATCTAGGCAGAAGATGGATTTTAAAGAATTATTAATGTCAAATTCTTCGCTTTCAAACTGTGAGCTTAATTATAAGGCAATCATGTTTCTGTGTACTTTCGTAAGAACTGGAAAGGTGACAATATGTAAATGCTAATATATGGCCAAATGTAAATATTAATACATGACCACAACTTAGGAGATCAGGTTGAGAAGGATGGGAAATTTTGTGGTGATGTACATTTAATTATTTACAAAAAGAGAGGTGATATTCTGGAAGTCATCCACCCACATTAGCTTTTATTTGCTGGATTTAGTGAATTTTAGCATTTAATTCTACTATAAGGTAATTTAAAATATATCAATTACTTCACAGATTCTGTTCCCAAATGTATTAACTAAAGATGAAAGAGAATTGAATAAAGAATATAATTTCAAATATAAGGAGGAAATGGGAGAGAAGGAGACAGGGAGAGGGACGGAAAGAGAGCAAAAGGGGAGGACAGTGAGAGAGGGGGAGAAGGAGAAAGGGGGAGGAGAAAAAGGGAGAGAGTGAGAAACCTTTTCAAAATACTGAAGAAGGAGGGGCCTGCTCATTCCGATGGAATAGGGATCTGCAATCATAATCCTAATGCTTTAGAAATACACTATCAGGTATAGAATTGGGCTTTTAAATGAAATAAAAATTAATTCATGGAAATCTGAGAGAAATCATAGATTTGAAGATGTGGATTTAGATCAGCATTTTTTCAACCTTTCTCACCCATGATGGATCTTCCTTTACAAAAAAAAAGTTAGACCCCGCAGACAGTCCATTTGTACATTTAAAACCAAAACATGAAAGTAAAAAATTATTCTATTTATGTTTATCATAGACTTTTTCTTAACTTTAGGAAGAATAGCTCATACAGTAAAGAAACATATATCTGAAGTTCAGCAATTCTCTGTTTCATGTCAGTTTCTTCCATTAAATTACTTCAAATACTTTTTGAGACAAAGATAATCTTGTTTTATAAAAGCTGTTTTTGTTGCCAAACGAGTCTCTAGCTTCATCTTACACGGTATGGAGATACTGGACAATATTTAGCAAATAATTAATGCTGATTAATTCTAGGTGGTAGAACTTTGGGCGATTTATGGATTTCATTTGAACCTCTCTTTAAAGAACCGGAAAATTTCATAATGTGTATGTATCACTTTTAGAAAAAGAATAAAGCCATTATTCTGTCCCCAAACTTTGGAATATTTCCTTTTAAAGATTCTCATGAAAATAATCATACACTGTGAAAAAGCAGAGTTTTGTTTTTAATGGAGTAATAACTACCCATATTTGGTATATTATCTGTATAATGAGAGTTTTTTTTTCATTTAAAAAAAAAATCCCCAGGGGCACCTGGGTGGCTCAGTCGGTTAAATGCCTGACTTTTGATTTTAGCTCAGGTCATGATTTCAGGGTCCTGGGGTGGAGCCCCACCTCAGGCTCTGTGCTCAGCATGGAGCCTGCTTACGATTCTCCTCTCTCTTCTCCTTCTGTCCCTCCCCGCCCCCCACACCTGTCCTCTCCATTCATATTCACACATTCACACTCTCTCTCACTCCTTAAAAAAAAAAAAAAAAAAACCAGATCCTCAGCTAAGCCACTTTCCCCATTGGATCTCATTAGAATCTGCAGAAAGGGAGTTTGCAAGTGTAATACTTATGTTGTAATATTTGTACAGCATTCTAATGAGATTGAGTCCAAATAAAAGGTGTTTGATAAAAGGTTGTATTGGTCTGCCTTTTTGTAAGTATTATCTTGACCAAATGCCATCTTCAAAATACAAGTTTTTCTTTCAATTTCTGTCGTTAAAACACATTTTTTTTTCTGTGTGTTCTGGGATGCTTGGCTGTTTTCAACTAGCACCTTTCAGAATGGACCACCACGAACAGTTTTTCCACAGAGCACTGTAGACCAGCATAAAATATTTTATTTTGTAGAAAACCAGAAATACTTTTAAGTTATATTCTCTGGAAAGTGTTTCACCCTTCATTAATATTTTATATGCTGGGAAAGCTTTACGTACAGAATGCTGCAACAGAGTCAAGTGGGAGTTGACCAGTAGCCCCAAACAGGTGACAAGTAAATATAAGGTCCCTTTTGTGTGGGTACTACAGTTCTTAGGACAATTGTATTAGTTCCAGTAGAGTCTTCATGAAATAATCAATGGGCTACAATTTCTCCATGGAATGTTTAATAATATGGAGAAAACCTAAGCTTGCTTTCTTTATTCTCTTTTACAAACAAAACTTTCATCTGTCATACTTCTGGAGGACATTCTCAATGATGTTACACTGCGTCCTGCAACCACATTCAAAGCTGCTCCTAGATCACACCCATTTCATCATTTGTACACCCGACCCTGCTCTCCTGGGCTATGGACTGGGCTAAGAATCATCACACACCACTGGTGGCTCCAACCCCAATTATGTATGAAACTCACTTGAGGATCTTTTAAAAAAATATTGATACTTGACCCAATTGAATCAGAACCTCTAGGGGTGGGGCCCAGGCATCCTTTGTGTTCGTAAAAGCTCCCCAGGTGATATTAATGTGTAGCCAGGGTTAAGAACAGCTGTTTTTGATAATGATAAAGTGAAGAAGATACATTGAAAATGCTAAACAAAAATCTTATTATAGATTTAGTTTAAATGAAAAGTTCTCTTAGTGGAAAGAAAAAGGAATTACTTACTTCTTATTATTTCTGTTTCATGCCTATAAACCCACCCACCCAGTTATTAGTCAATTTTCAAGATAATGGCTTTGTTCTATCTGACAAAAGGAAATCAATGGCACTGAAGACGACCAAAGGTCACAGAGTGTAAAAGACCTTCAACGATCTTGCATTAATCTTCACAAGTAGCTGTATATTGAAAATGAAAATGATTGTTTTCAATAGACATATGATGACATTTGTGTTATTTTCTGATTACGAACGGCCATGCACTTTTTTAAGCCCTGCAGTGAGAAGGCTGACTGAGGCAAAACACACAGGAATATAACGAAATAGTGTCTTACATCTTACACAAATAAAACAGAAAATCTGCCATGTTTTGGCATCTACTCTGGGTAAAAATAGAAGAAACCCATAATCATAGTCTAAAAACCAACTTTTTTTTAATGTCTGCGTCCAACTAAACTTGATATTATATCAAGCCATAGCTGTCTGTTAAGTGTGTATATCAAAATAAACTGGATGAGTCTAATACATAATAAAACGTCACCAAGCATTTCCCCAGCTGCCTTCTATAAAACATGCGATTTCACGTCGCTGTCATCATTCTCTAAGATTATGTCCCGAATTGCCATAGATTACTTATTGCCTAGCTCTTAAATGTATTAGGACAATTTATTTACTTTTGACAGTTGTATTTCCAATAGACCCACACAATTTGAACTCAACTGTTCTATTTTATGGCACCGCCACCCAAACCAACGAGTAAGAGACAGAGCTAATGTGCTCTTAATTCTGAGGTTCATGTTCACTTTTTCTTTGCTTAAAAAATTTACTGAAGAAAAATCCTACAGGGGCATTAAAGAGGAAAAGCCGTTCTATTCTTTCTGTGATATAAAAAGACAAGGGGAAGATGCCATATTAAAAAAAAAAAAAATCAGCTTCGGCTCCAGAGTATTTTTGGTCCCCTGAGGAACACTGCAACCCTTCAGGTTAAGTCAAATGCGCCTTCTTCAGAACCTTATTTGTTAAATATTTCAAGACACTTCATCTTACAAACACCCAAGTTCACCACACATAATTCATTCTTCCAAATTCTCTCTGTCTCCTCATCATCTCAAACTGAGCAAGGTGAAGGAGAGAATCTTAATGTAACAAAGGAGAGATGGATGTGTGAAGTATGAGACTGAATAAAAATGGCTGAAAAGCCATCCAAGCGAGGCTGGAGGGTGGCCACACCCAGTGCTAATATGGACTGTTTTAAAATAAATCTGTTATACCAGAGGGCACTTCGCACTGCTTTTTATTTCCCCTCTGTTCCACAGATACCCATTATTAATAAATAGTAGTTACAGGTTACCCCAATGACAGACAAAAACCCTGAAATATTTCAAAGTGAACCATCCTAATATGTGGCTACGCCATCATATTTTCAGGATTTCGAGAGCTAGTCTGCATTTCCAGTCTCCTTTGTGTGACCACAAATAACAACCCTGAAATGGGTGTGTCCCTCTTAAAAGGATGCACTAGAGCCCTCTCACTTAATGGTTATACCAGGAGATTTCAACCTTTCGGCGGAAATTAAATGGCCTGGGATGCATAGAACAATAAGCAAGCATTTTAACTCCGAGGATGAGAAGAGATTAAACAAGTACTGAACAATCAACGGATCCCACAAGAGCTCCCGGAGAAGGCAACTGATGCATTATTTAAATTTCTAGCATTACAACAAGAAAACAAAGGGGTGGGGGTGGGGGGTTAAAAAAAAAAAAGGAAATGAATCCAAACACCATCCATTTTGATTTTTGACATGACAAGTTTACTCCCCCCAACAGAAAGCTCTTGGGTATGAAGCATGCATAGGTCCCACAGGTGAAATGATGCACAATGGCCGAGTCCGGGTCCCGGGGTTCCCGTGCACCGCAGGCATGCACTACCGAAATAAAGAGAATACCCTGACTTTTCCAGTTGCTCCATACACAGTCCATCTTGGTGGAATCGGCAGTAGCCTGCATCGTGAGGGCTTTGGGGGCTCGCCGCTGCTCTCCTCGGGGGCGCGGAGCTAGCACTCAGGGTCGGCGCCCCGGCTGCAGCGGCAGGGCTCGCGGTGGCCGCGCGGCTGCAGACTGACTGAGGCTGCACCAGCCGGCGCGCGGCGAGGGGCGGGCGCGTCGCGGGCGCCGCAGTCTCCGCGGCAGCGAATCAGCGCGGCGCGGCCCCGGGGCTGCCAGCGCGCACCGGGATGCGGCCACCGCTCGACGCGAGAGCGCTGGCTCGGCCGTCTGTCCTGGGGGGCTGCCCTGGAGACCGCTGAGCGGGTTCTGACCGGGGAGGCACAAAAATGGGCAAGGGGGGGGGAGAAAAGGAGGGGCAAAGGGCCAAGGGTGGGGATCAGAGTGCGGCAATTGGACTGCTCCTGGGAGTTCTGGACACAGGGTGCATATTCTAGAAATATCTTAGACACCTAAGAAACCTGTTGGGTAAGACGCAGGTGACGGCAGTACAGCTGTCCGGCTTTCAGCAGAATGTCCCCCCATAATTGTCCCCATTGCTCACTCGCCTCTCTCTTCCTCATTTCTTTATATTCTGGCCACGATTTATTTTAATTGCCTGGCATCTTCCAAGCAATTGCCAGATCTCTTCCTCTTTCTGGAACGTTCTATGGCTATCCAAAACCTTTGTTGGCAAGCCAAAATCACTGTATAAAGAAATCCTGCTGCTCAGTAGGTCTTGTGTGTTTCTCCTGCGGCCCCTCTTCTCCAGCTCAGTTTGTGGTTTGAATGAATAAATACGTATCAGAATGTGGTGCTTGTAGGCTCTGGTTCAAAGCCCCTGGACTCTCGCACGCAGAGTTACTGGTCACTGCACTGACACTCCAGGAGGTCAGTTGTGGGGACATCCAAACAGAACTCAGGGAAGCAAAGGGTATTCTGCCTCGACATCATCATCTTTGGGATTGAATGTTGGGGGCAGATGGAGGTGGGGCTGTGTGTATCATTTGGGAGATATAAAGTAGGTTTCCAAACCCAGTGAGTCAAGAGATTCAAGTCCGCAGTTACAATGCAGATGTCAATGGGAGGAGAACAGTGGGTGGTGACCTACTATTTAAATCTCACCATGAAATACTTTATCAGTTTATACACCAAGAACTTGAGAGAATGGACTGGGGATAGGTACATTTTGATGAGGAAAAGGCAGAGATAGCACAGAGAAAGGACTCGAATTTGGGCATTGTCTGGGGGAAGGCAGTTCTGGTGACAGGAACCCTTGGGGAGACAAAATATAACATGGGGCCAGAGGACTCCTTTGGAACTACAGAGGCATGCAGAAGGAAGAGTTCCCATTTTACTTGTTGTGGCATGACATCATCTTTTACACAGTATTTCTCTCTCTCCCTCAAAGAGAAATGGAGCCTTCATGATTCTTCCACAGTTCACAGAGAGGTTCCTTGCCAGACCCAAATCGACATTTGCACATCCTGCACTGGCAAGGACTTAAAGACAGTAGTCTCAAGGTTATGCTTGTAGCTATGATTTATCTTTCATTTTATGAAGAGTATACACATTAAAATGTGATCTTTGGGATCATGCATATTTTTTTTCTTTTTAGGATGTGAGCTTCCAGAGACCCTGAGCTTCTCTCTGTAGCTCTGTAACCTAACTGAAATTACTAAGGAAGCTTAATAAGAATGAGAAAGCAGGAGGATGATTTGGCACTTCCGGGCAGCTGACTTCTCCTACAAGAGGAAGGGGTGTCAGAGCTACCATGGGGCTGACGGGAAGGAAAAGTGTTATTACAAAGCACTTTTCAAACTGACTTGCTCCAGTGATTGTAGTGACCTTTTTATACTTCTATTTCCAACCCCACTCCAAATTTTTTTTTCATCATCATGGTCATGTTTGGGAATTCAGTCACAAAATACCGAAAAGACAGGTACTTGATGATCTGACCAGTACTGAATTCTCACTGCATGAAGTAGGGCTGGACAAACTAAAAACAGATGGGACAAGGCTCAGAAGGAAGGGGTTGCCATGTGGGCTGCCTATACTGGCTCCTTGTCAATGGAAAACCTTTGGAGCCTTGGCCACTAGGAGGCACTGCCAGTCCAATGATAGCCCCAGTCATCAGCCCGAAGTCCAGCCGTTGCCCCCCAGTTGCCTTTAGTGGTGAGTATGAAGTGTTCACCATGTTACCAGAACCACCGTTCACGGCTAATCTGATGGGCAGTCCTGTGCAGCAAGCTGAGGGCAGCACACCCCTGCCTGGGGAGAGCAGGCAGAGGCTAACTCTCCCTCAAGTGGAGGGGAGCTGTGTCAGACTTCCTGGGCCACGCATTTTCATGGGCCACCAAGCTGACCTTGGAATTTCAGCTCAGCTGAAAGACCACATTCTGTTTAGTCATGCTGAATCTGAAGACAGAGCTTGATGACGCCCCAGAAGTCAAGATAGCAATTTGATAGTCAAAGGTTGAGGTAAGGCGTCTGATGCCACAGAGATACACACCAGTGATACAAGAATTGAGGGGCTTTAGGTTAAGGCGTAGGTGGTAGGAGAAACATAAATGAATTTATTTAAGAAAAATCAGGCAGAAAAGTGTGAAGAACTTGACTGAGAATTGGGGGGTATGGGCGTGAGACCCACTTAGGTGGCAGAAGTTAGTTATGTGGCCTCCAGCAAGTATTTATCACCTTTGGACCTTTTTCTCATAATGAGAAATGAATTATACAAATGAATTACAGCTTTAGATGTTTGTTTCTATGAAATAATAAGAACTTATTTCTTGTAGACATTGTAAGTGGGTACTTTCTTTGCACAAGTGCCCACACAGTATTAATTGAAAGCTCTTGCCAAGATCAAGATGATAAAATGGGTAGAAAAGATATGTAAATTGTCCTTGAGTGGTGAAAGAAAACAGAAAGCAAAATAAAGCTTGCTAAAAGCGGGCAGGAACTGCCACTGTCTTTAAACCAGGAGAGAACAGACGGGCTTTGTACACAGCCAGCTCAGAACTTGGTTTAGGTGCCTGCCAGGAGAGGAAGTGATGTCTTTAGTGTTCAGGATGAAATCATGCTGTAGGCATTCGGTTCAAGGAAAAACAAAATTGTTAAGTTTTGAAATCTCATCCCAGATCAAGACAAATGTTGAAGACTACCATGCCCAGAGTGCCTGTACGGCGTCTGTGCTTTTGTAGCCCCAGGATTTTACTGATGAGAACCAGTGGCACCTATATTGATACATTTATTCAATACATATTTACTGAGTACCTACTGTTTCTAGATACTGCTCTAGGATAAAGCAAAATTGCTACTTTTAAGAAGTTTACGTGCTAGTAGGATGGGCAGATAATAATAAAAGACGTAAATGTGTATTTCACTTATGGACGGGTGTACAGGGGGAAATAAAGCAGGTAAAGGGGATAGAGAATGGGAGTGGGGTGGAAGTTTTCTATTTTATGAGAAGGGTCAGCAAAGGCCTATCTCAAGAATAAGGTAAAATTAAAGCAGACACCAAACAAAAGAGAAGGAGAAAGCCATTAAGTTATATGGGGAAGAGTATTTACAAATGCACTGAGTTTCAGGACAGAATGTAATAGCTGGTAAACTATATCCAGCTCATAGAACTCCATGTTTGGCGTGTGTGTGTGTGTGTGTGTGTGTGTGTGTGTGTGTGTACTGCTCTGCGAAGTATAGCAATTGGAAGAAAAGGCACAAAACCAAAAAAGTACTTCATTATGATCAAAGAACACTCAGAACTTTGCTTTATGCCATATGGAATAAGGAAATTTAAAGTAACAACCAATTTGGCACATAAGCCACTGCACCAAAATAATGCATGAATTGCCTTTAATTCAAACGACAGATCAGCACTTGTTACTTGCCAGGTGCTTTTTCATATGGTATATATTTAGTTGTTACATATCTGTATGAGGTAGATAGTGCTTACCTTCATTTTCTTGATTCATTCATCCACTCAATCTGCAAACATTTATAGAGCCCCAACTAAGTGCCTGATCCTGTAAATACAAAAGGAACTGCCCACTGGAAACTTGAGTTTAGTGGGGGAGAGTTACACACAAGTAGATAAATGCAATCAACTGTTAGGTGTAGGAGCAGGAAAGAGTGGATACACAGTGATTAAGGGGAAGAATAGGTTTCAGGAAAAGCTTCGGAAAATAGATGATTACAAAGCTGAGTTACAAACAAAAAAATGGGATCGCCAGTTTGAGTGACGGGGCTTTCCTGGCATATGGACATGGAAATTTAATCACAGACAGATGCAGGGGACAGTGAGACAGATCCAAGTAATAATACTATCAGTGAATGAAGGAAACCCTGCGAAGTTTCAAGAGGAGGAATAACATCTTGAGAAGCAGAATAATTTATCCAGATTTGGCTTTGGATTTCCCAGAATTGTTAAAAGAAATGCATTATAGCCCTGAGCAAGACAAGAGGAAATCAATACCCTGACCCACATCATAGTGAAACTACAGGGTATCAAAGACAAGAGGAAATCTTAAAAGTAAGCATAAGTGAACGACACATTGCCTCAGAGAAACTGTTGGACCAGCCACAGTCTTTTCATTAACCGAAGCCAGAAGACAATGGAATAATGTCCTCAAAGTAGTAAGGGAAAATAACTGTCATCTAGAATTCCGTATCCAGCAAGACTAATATAGATATTTTCAAATGTAAGAAATGAGAAAACTTCTTAACTACAAACCCTACAGAAAAAGCAACCAAGGTTGGTACATCTGGAAGAAGAAAACTGAACTTAGAAGGAAGAAGGGAAATGCATGAAAGAGTGCTAAGTGCAAAAATTGGTAATGGCTAATTTGGGGGGTTGCAAAAGAAAGGTGAGATTAAAGTAGTAGACAAAAATAGAATATAAAGTAGGAAGGAGTGATAAAAGTAAGAGCATCCTAACGTCCTAGTACTATTCAGGAGAAGAGTAGAGATCTTTATTTTATTTCATGTTTTTGAGATCTTAATTTTATTTATTTTTTAATAATATTTTTTATTATATCATGTTAGTCACCATACAGTACATCCCTAGTTTTTGATGTGAAGTTCCATGATTCACTACTTGCGTATAACACCCAGTGCACCATGCAATACGTGCCTCCTTAATACCCATCACCAGCCTATCCCATCCCCCCACCCCGCTCCCCTCTGAAGCCCTCAGTTTGCTTCCCAGAGTCCATAGTCTCTCATGGTTCATTCCCCTTCTGAGATCTTAATTTTAGACAATGAAAAGTCAAATATGTGTGTTAAACATTTAAGGGGCACCACTAGAAATAACTAGAACATGTATCTTCTAAATGAATAAAATGTAAAAACAAGGTAATTAATAAATTAAATTGGAATCAGGAAAGAAAAAAATGAGAAGCAAAGTAAAGAACTAGTAAATAGAAAGCATAAAATAAAGCATTTAGAAAACATCTAAATATATCCAAATAATGCCAACCAGAAAGATGGAAACTCTCTGACTGGATGAAAAAAATTTAGCTAAAGGATGTCTATAAAAGAAAATCCTAAAGCATACTGACACAGTAAAGTTAAAAGTAAAGATGTAAAAAACTATTCCAGGTTAGAGATTTTTGGATAGTGATCTTGCTAATAAACTTACTTCTTAATTCTAGTTGTGGATTCTTTTGAATTTTCTATGTACATAATCATTATTCTCTGAAGAAATATGTTGTTATTTCTTCCTTTCCAATCTTTATACTTTTATTTCTTTACTTTGACTTAACTGCACTGGCTAGTACTTCCACATATAATGTTGAGTTTCAGAAGTGGTAAAGGGTGTATATTCTTTGTCTTACTCTTGGATTTAGGGGAAAACTGTGCTCAAAATTTTACCATTAAATATGATGTTGGCTGTGGATATGTTAGTGGTCTTTTATCAGATTAAGGCAAGTTCCTTCTATCCCTAGTTTTTTTAGAGTTTTTGTCATGAACAGGTATTGAATTCTATCAAATGCTTCTACTGAAGCTATTGAAATGATCACAGGGATTTTATCCTTAATTCAGGTAATACATAAATTACATGGATTGAATTTTTAATGTTAAAGCAACCTTGCACATTCCTCAGATATACCCCATATGGCCCTAATGTGATATTCTTTTTATATATCAGTACTCAATTTCAAGTCAATTTGCTAATAATTTGTGTAAACTTTTTCTATTTATATGCAGGAGATCTGTCCCTTCCTTTCTTTTCTTGTAATATCTTTCTTAAGTTTTTGTATCAGGGTTATGCTGGCCTCACAAAACAGGCGGAAGAGTGTTACTCCCTCCTATCTTTTGTGAAAGAGTTTATATAAGGTGGTATTCTTTCTTTTTGGAATGTTTGGAAGAATTCACCAGTGAACCCATCTAGACCTAGTTTTCTTGTGAGATGTTTTTTAATTATAGATTTCTTTAACAGATATAGGATTATTCTGATTTTTAACTTCTGCTTATGTCAATTTTAGCAGGTTTTATTTTCCTCAAATCCATTCATTTAAAATGTTGTCAAATTTATTGGTATAAATTATTCATAACATCATAATTTTATGTTTTTAATAATCTGAAGGAGCTGTAGCCATGTCTACTTTTTCATTTGTGATATTGGTAAGTTTTATTTTTCTCTCTTCATTTCTTGATCATCTTATTGGAGGCTGATTAATATTATGAATTAATTTCAAAGAATAAAATTTTTCTTTTTTTTCTCTTTTGTGTATCTTTTTATATGCTATTTCATTCTATTACTATTATTTCCTTCTTTTATTTTCATTTTTCTTTCATTACCTCCACAAAATAGAGGCTTCGATTATTTTCAGCCTTTCTTCTTTTCTAACATATTCATATTCATTTAAAAATATAATATTCCCTCTAAGCACTGGTTTAGTGGCAACCTACAAGTTTTGTTACATTATGTTCACGTTATTGTCCAGTTCAAAATATTTTCTAATAGTCATTGTGATTTTTTTCCTTTGGTCCATTGATTATATAAGAATTATAAACTTCTGAGGTGTGTTCTAACGATCCTATTGTTTATTTTCAGTTTAATTCACCTGTAGTTAGACAACAAACTCTGTACAATTTTAATCCATTGAAACTTGTCAAGCCTTGCTTTAGAGTCTGGAATATGATCTATTTCTTTTTAAAAGATTTATTTATTAATTTGAGAGAAAGCAAGCAGGGGGAGGGGCAGGAAGGGAGGGAGAGAAGTGGACTCAGCGCTGATCGTGGAGCCCAACATGGGGCTTGATCTCACAGCCCTGAGAGATCCTGATCTGAGCTGAAATCAAGAATTAGAGGCTTAACTGACTGAGCCACCCAGGTGTCCCAAATACGACCTATTTTGATACATATGTCAATTGGTCATGAATGTATATTCTAAAGTTTTAAGGGTGTTCTATAAATGTCAATTAGGTCACAGTGGTTAGCAGCATTATTCAAATAATCTATTTCCCTACTAATTTTTTGGCTGTATGTCTGCCAGATATTGAAATGAGTATACTACAACATCTAACTTTCATGTTGATTGATCTATTTTCCTTTCAATTCTGTCAACTTATAAAACTTTACATATATTGGGCTCTTATAAATTTAGAATTATCATGTCTTACTGTTGAGTTAACCCATTTATCTTTATGAAATGTTCCTCCCTATCTCTAGTAACACTCCTTGACTCAAAGTTTAGTTTGGCTGATGTGTATATATACACAACAGCTTTCTTTTGGTTGGTGTTTGCATGATATGTCTTTTTCCATCCTTTACTTTCAAACTATCTGTATCTTTTTTTGTTCTGAAAAACAGTATTTTCTTGGGTCTTGTTTTTAATTCAGGCTAGTCATCTTTGTTTTTTTAAGGTTGAGTGTTAAAGTCAATTTACATTTAATGTAATCATTGATAGAGCTGGATTTAAGTCCATCATCCTGCTAGTTATTTCTTACTCATCACATCTCTTCTTTGCTCATTTATTCCACATTTCTTGACTTCTTTCAAAATAATCAAGCATTTTTTAAAAAATTAATCCATTTATTTCCCACAATAATTTTCTAGTTACACCATTTAAAATATTCTGGTAATTACCTTTCAATGATAATGTTCATCCTTAACTTACTGGAGTCTATCTTATATAGTACTTTTACAATTTCCTATAAAAGAATCAAAGAATCTTACAACTGTAAACTCCACTTACTGACTGCCACTTTTAAGCTAGGTTTGTTATGTTATAAACACCAAACAATATAATAATTTTTGTTTTAAAAGGTTGGTAGTATTTTACATCTTTTCACATATATACTTTTTCCAATATTCTTCATCTCATCCTGGATTACCATATTTCCATCTGGGATCATTTTCTTTCAACCCAAAGAATTTTCTTTACTATTTCTTTCAGTTCTGGTCATGGCTCTAATTTAGCAGGTGTTTTTCTTCCAGCAATTTAAACGTTTTTTCCCATTAACTACTGATCATCCTAGTTTTGGTTGAAAAGTCAGCAGTTGACCTCGTTTCTTTGAAAGTAATGTTTCTTATTTTTATGGCTGTTTTTAAGATTTTCCTCTTTTGCTTTGGTTTTATGCAGTTTGATTAAAATAAGGTTATATGTCCTTTGGTGTCTATGGAGCTTCTCAAATTTGTATATTGACTGATGCCTTTTATCAATTTTGAAAAAAAATCTCAGCCATATTTCTTCAAATATTCCTCTGCCCCATTTTCTGTCTCCTTTCCTATAAATCCAATTATTCATAGGTTCAGCCTTCTGACAAGTTTTTTATACTCTGTTCTTTTCATATTTTTATTTAGTTTTTTCACCACTTTGGATATTTCTTATTGAGGTATCTCTGAATTCACTAATTTTATCTTCTTCTGTGTCCAAAGAGCTATTACATGTAGCTAAGTGAATTTTAATTTCAGAAATTTTATTTTTCAGTTCTAGAACATTTACTTGATTTTTTCATAAATACCCTTTCTCTGCTGAAATTCTCAATCTTTTTATCCATTTTCTTTCAAATATTTATAATAGTTATTTAAAAGACTTCATCTAACTTCAATATCCAGCTCATCTATGGGTCAGCTTCTATTGTCTCTTTCTAAATTCTAGCATAGTTAACATGCAATGTTATATTAGTTTCAGGTGTACAATTAGTGATTTAACAATTCTATGTTACTCAGTGCTCATCATGATTAAGTGTGCTCTTAATCTCCTTAACCTATGTCATCCATCCCTCTGCCTATCTCCCCTCTGGTCACCATCAGTTTGTTCTCTATAGTCAAGAGTCTGTTTTTAGGTCTGTCTCTTTTTTTGTTTTGTTTTGTTTTTTATATTCCACATATGAGTGAAATCACATGGTATTTGTCTTTCTCTGATGGACTTATTTCACATAGCATTATACCCTCTAGATCCATCCCTATTGTCTTTTTTTGTTGTTATCAGTCACATATTCTTGCCTCTCTTAAATGTCTAGTAATGTTTTATAGTATGATAGATATTGTGTACTCAAGAACCATACAGATAGGCAGTTGATGCTATTTTCCCACAGAAAGGGTTCACCTCTTCCTCTGTTAAGCAGATATGGTGAGGGGTTGATCACATCCCTTCAATTATATGATAGACTACAAAACAAGACTCAATACACTTTAACAGGATGGAAATCATACAAAATGTATTCTCCAACCACTTGGAATAAAATTAGAAATTGATAACGAGGAAATTTGTAAATTCACTAATATGTGAAACTTAATCAATACCCTTCTAAACAAGCAATGGGTCAAAGAAGAAATCACAAGGGAAATTTTAAAATATTTCAAAATGAATGAAAATGAAACAAATGTTCAGAAGGTACAGCCAAAGTAATACTTAGAGGGAAATGTATAGCTGTAAACACCTATGATAGAAAAAAAGAAATCAATAACCTAAACTTCTGCCTTAAGAGACTAGAAAAGGAGCACAACCTAAACCCAAAGCAAGCAGGTGGAAGAAGTAATAGAGATTAGGGTGGAAATTAATGAAATAGGAAAAACGATACAGAAAATCAATGAAACCAAAAGTTGATTCTTTAAAAGGATCAACAAAGTTGACAAACCTTTAGCTAGAATAACTGAGAAGGAACAGATAAAGACTCAAATTACTTAAAGTCAGTGATGAAAGAGAGGGACATTGCTACCAACCTTACAGAATTAGGAGGATTATAGGGAAATACTATGAACAACTACAGACAAACAAATTCAATAACGTAGATGAAAATGAACAAATCTTTAGAAAGACATAAACTACCAAAACTGACTCAAGGGGAGATAGAAAATAAGAATAGACTGAGATGAATAGACACTAAATTAGTAATTTTAAAACTTCGCACTAAGATAAGCCCAGGTCCAGATGGTTTCACTGGTGAATTCTACCAAACATTTAAAGAATACATAACACCAATCCTTCACAACTCTTCCAAAAATAAGAAGGCGTGGGAAAACTTTCCATCACACTCTATAAGGTCGCCATCACCCTGATAAAAACCAGACAATGGCGAGAATTACAGATCAATATTTCTTATGACTATAGATGAGAAACTTCTCAACAAAATACTGCCAAACTGAATCCAGCAACATATAAAAAGGATACATCATGACTAAGTGGGATTTATGCCAGTGGTAAGATAGCCAATGTAATACACCATCTTAAAGAATAAAGGACAAGACCCACATAATCATCTCAACGAAGGAAAAAACCATTTGAGAAATTGATCACCCTTTCACAATAAAAAATGCTCAATAAACTAGGAATAGAAGGAAACTTTCTTACCCTGATAAAATGGAATCTCAAAAAAAAAAAAAAATATATCTCACAGCTAACACGAAACTTAATGGCAAGAGATTGAAAGCTTTCCCCATAAGATCTGGAGCAAGACAAGGATGTTTGCTCTGGCAATTTCTATTCAGTATCGCACTGGAGATTCTAGCCAGGGCAATGTAACAAGAAAAAGAAATGAAACTGATCCAGATTGGAAATGAAAAAGTAAAACTATCTCAGACAAAATGAGCTTGTATACAGAAAATTATAAGGAATCAAAAAAATATTTAGAGGCAATAAAATAAGTCTAGCAGTTTGCAGGATGTAAGATCAGTGTACAAAAACCAACTGTATTTCTATACACAAGCAGTGAACAATCCAAAAATGAAGTTAATAAAACAGTTTCATTCATAATAACATAAAGAAGAATAAAACAGGGGCACCTGGGTGGCTCGTCAGTTAAGCATTTGCCTTCAGCTCAGGCCATGATCCCGGGGTCCTGGGATCGAGCCCCACATCAGGCCCCCAGCTCAGCGGGGAGTCTGCTTCTCCCTCTCCCTCCCCTGCTCGTGCTCTCACTCTCTCTTTCTCTCTCTCTCAAATAAATAAATTTTTAAAAAAGAATAAAATACTTAGGGAATAAATCTAACAGAGAAAATGTAAAGCTTATCCTTTGAAAACTATAAAACGATGAATGAAATTAAAGAAGACTTAATTAAATGGAACTACATTTTTGTTCATAGATCAAAAGGCTTAATATTGTTAAGATGGCAATATTCCCCAAATTAATCTACAGATTCAACACAATCCCTGTCAAAATCCAAGCTATTTTTTTTCTTTCAAAAATCAAATGATTAATCCTAAAATTCATATGGAAATGCAAGGGACCCATAACAGACAAGATGATCTTGAAACAGAACAAAGTTGTGGGTCTCACACTTCCTGACTTCAAAACCTACTATAAAGCTGCACTAATCAAGACACTGTGGTACTGGGATAAGGCTAGACACATAGGTCAATAGAATAAAATTGAAAGTCCCGAAATAAAGCCTAATATATATGGTCAACTGATTGTCAACAATGGTGCCAAGACCATTCAATGGGGATAAGAACAATATTTTCAACAATGGTACTGGGACAACTTGCTATACAAAAGAACAAAGTTGGATCCCTACCTTACACCAAATACAAAAATTAACTCATAATAGATCAAAGACTTAATGTAAGAGATAAAACTAGAAATCTCTTAGAAGAAAACAGGCATAAATCATCATGACCTTGGATTAGGCAGAGGCTTCTTAGATATGACACCAAAAGCACACAGAATGAAAGAAAACACAGGCAAATTGGACTTCAATATTTATCTTTTTTTGACTTCCAAAAGAAACCAAACCACTTTTGTACATCAAAGGATACTATCAAGAAAGTGAAAAGACGGAGACAACACCTCATACCTGTCAGAATGGTTAATATCAAAAACATAAGAAACCGGAGCTCCTGGCTGCCTTAGTCAGAAGAGCATGTGACTCTTGATCTCAGGGTTGTGAGTCTGAGCCCCATGTTGAGTGTAGAGATTATTTAAAAATAAATAAATAAAACCAAACCACACAAGAAACAAGTGCTGGCAAGGGTATGGAGAAAAAGTCATACAGTGCTGGTGGGAATGCAAACTCTTAACAGCCACTGTGGAAACAGTATGGAGGTTCCTCAAAAAATTAAAAATAGAATTTCCATTTGATCTAGTAATTCCAGTACTGGCTATTTAGCCAAAGAATATGAAAACAGTAATTTAAAAAGATATATGCACGCCTATATTTACGCAGTATTATTTACAATAGCCAAGATATGGAAGAAACCCAAGTGTCTGCTGATAGATGAATGGATAGAGAAGATGTGGTGTATATACATAATGGAATATTACTCAGCCATAAAAAAGAATGAAAGCTTGCCATTTGCAATGACATGGATGGATCTAGAGAGTATAATGCTAAGTGAAATAAGTCAGTCAGAGAAGGACAAATACCATACGATTTCACCCATTTGTGGAATTTAAGAAACAAAACAAATGAGTAAAGAAAAAAGAGACAAACCAAAAAATAGAATCTTAACTATAGAGAACAAACTGGTAGTGACCAGAGAGAAGGTGAAAGGGGGGATGGGTGAAATAGATAATGGGGATTAAGAGTACCATTATCATAATGAGCACTGCATAAAGTATAGAATTGTTGAATCACTATATTGTACACCAGAAACTAATATAACACTGTACGTTAACCATACTGGAATAAAAAAAAAAGATTACATGCAGTTAAAAAAAAAAGGTTCCTCCTCCAGATGGCTGCAATGCTGTATCTCGGCGTGAGGCTTGGTGAACGGAGTGGGACCTGGAATGAAGCCTCATTTGCTATGTTGGCCAGGCAATCTTACAAAGGGCACAACCTGGCAACTTTGCATGGCAGCTTGGATTGCTACTTAGCCCACCCTCCAAGCCAGCCTTGTTCTCTGTCTCAGCCTCTACTGACAGCACAACTCTGGCTCCAGCCAAAATTGCTCTCCGGAGCTCCTTGACAACCTGAGTTTATTGCTGTCCCTTTCCTGGTCCTCCCTTCCCATCACATTTCTCAGAATTTCTATTGCTGGATGTAATTTGAATTGGTTTCTGCATCTGCACATTTCCACTAGACCAGGGGGGCATGACTCTATTTGCAGACTTTTTTCCTTATTAGGGATTCAGCTCTTCAGACTTGCCTTTCATATATCCCTGCCCTCTCACTTATGGGTGGCTCCAGCTTTCTGTTTCTTTTGTTACTACCTGTTGATCAGTGGCTAATTGTATATATAATAATGTTCCCTCTCCCTCTCCCTCTCTCTCTCTCTCTCTCTCTCTCTCTCTCACACACACACACACACACACACACACACACACACACACACACACACAAAGCTTTTCCAGAATGCCTTGCACATAGTAGTGGCAATAAGGCCAGGTTTTAGCCAATAACATACAAAGGAAAGTCTGCTGGAGGGCTTCTGGGAAAGATTGTTTTCCTGGTTAAAAAGCAGGGAGAGCTCGTTTCTCACCCTCGCTGCCCCCAGCTTTCTTTGAGGACATGATGCTTGGAACTGCTGCAGCCACCCTGTCATCATGGGGAGAAGGCCATGATAACTGTGAAGAGTATAGCGCCCTAATACTGTGGCTGTGTTGAGCCATCAGTGTCTCTGGTATCTCCTACTTCTAAATTTTTTTTAAAGATTTTATTTATTTATTTGAGAGAGAGAGAGTGAGTGAGTGAGAGAGAGCACGAATGGGGGGATAGGGAGGGAGCAGAGGGATAGGGAGAAGCAGGCTCCCTGATGAGCAGGGAGCCCCACTCGGGGCTTGATCCCAGGACCCTGGGATCATGACCTAAGCTGAAGGCAGACGTTTAACCAACTGAACCACCCAGGTGCCCCTCTCCTACTTCTAAACTTCTTTTTTTTTTTTTTTTTTTAAGATTTTATTTATTTATTTGACAGAGAGAGACAGCCAGTGAGAGAGGGAACACAAGCAGGGGGAGTGGGAGAGGAAGAAGCAGGCTCTTAGCAGAGGAGCCTGATGTGGGGCTCAATCCCAGAATGCCGGGATCACGCCCTGAGCCGAAGGCTGACGCTGAACAACTGTGCCACCCAGGCGCCCCCCTACTTCTAAACTTCTTATTAAGTGCATACTCAATGTCCTTTTGGTTCACACTGATACTAGTTTGGATTTTTCTGTCACTTGCAGCCAGAAGCATTCCTACTGACAAGTCACAGACTGAAGTTCTATACATAGCAGGCTTAACACTGGTGTATTTTTTCTGATCCCTCGTTTATTATATAGACTCCTTGTTCCAGTGAAAAGCAACAACACCTTCTGACTCCATTGCCTGCACATGCCTCTCACTGTGAATGAGTTAGACATTTTCTTTCCTTTTTTTTTTTTTTTAAGATTTTATTTACTTATTTGACAGAGAGAGATAGCAAGAGAGAGCACAAGCAGGGGGAGTGGCGGGCAGAGGGAGAGGGAGAAGCAGGCTCCCTGCTGAGCAAGGAGCCAGACACAGGGCTCAATCCCAGGACCCTGGGATCACAACCTGAGCCGAAGGCAGACGCTTAAACTACTGAGCCACCCAGGCGTCCCGAGTTAGACATTTTCAACCATTTTCTTTGAAGGTCATCACTGACCACTTTGACAGAAAGCTACAGCAAAGAGAATAACTAAAGAAATGGGTTGCTATTGCAAAACTTTGCCTTGTACATCAATGTAAAAGAAACATTTTCAATAAATCATACATCATATAAGGGAGATACTGATGATTTCGCAGTAGTGCCTTACTAGTACAAAGTCAACACACACACACACACACACACACACACACACACACACACACAATCTTCCTCTGCTGAACATGCACTAATGAACAAGGACCAGGAACTGGATTAAAAATAATGATCTCATGAAACATTTATAGTGCAGCAGTAAATTTTGCAAACAGTTACAATTTTGCAAACTACCCCTAACAGATCTATATGGAAATATTTTTTTTAAATGCTAATGTGAGAGGCCAGGAAGCCGTTGAAGCAGCACAGAAATGTTTTCTCAGCAAGAGGCAACCTGAATACATGAAGCCAGAGTCTCACTATTTAAGGTCTGGAATTTCAGAGGAGGGCTTTGTGTTAGGGAAAAAAATAAAGTAAACAGACAAAGGACAAGAATAGTCAATTATTGTGGGTAAGAGGTACTAGAAAAAACCCCTGCAAAGTTCTGTTGCACACAGCCACACTGGAATAAAGGAAGAGAAGGAAGAAAAACACAAAGGAATAAAAACAAGGAATAAAACACTAAGATTGAATCAATATGCTTCCTAAACTATGAACATCTATCTCTTCACCCTTAGCTAACCTAACAATCATGGAACCTCTCTCTCTCTCTCTCTCTTTTTAATGTGTTGGGTGGTATCTGTTGTAGTGAGTCTAGAAGTTTCAGGGACCAGAGAGGTATTCTTTCTTTCAGAATAATGGCCATAGTCAATCCCAGGCAAAAAACTCATGTGAGGTGAATTTTAAAAGATGCTTATAATGCCTTTGTTCTTGTCCAGTGACCTTGCAGGAATGCTTCTGAAGTCGGCTAACTGAAGATCCTCACAGATGAGTCTTCTCATAGGGCTGCTGATCTCAGAAATACACGTAGGGCCACTTCTTGCCTCAGCTACAGTGTTTTTAGCATAGACTTACTCTTGCGGTATAAAATATAGAGCTGTGCTCCAATTCTATTCTTATTTTTCCTTTAATCTAAGTGATGATGGCTTTTAAGAGCATTGAAAGTTAGAGACACTGACGTAAAAGTAATTTAGCAAAACTGACATCTGATGTTATATTTGAAGTTAAAAGAGATCATGCGTGTTTTGACCATTCTCCTTCAACCACGTGTTTCAGCAGCTTCACGGGCATACAGCAGTCTCTCAGCCCATTCATGTGCTTGAAAATGAAACCTATGTGCTGGTGTAAGCTGAGTAAGTGTGTGTATACTAAATCACTATGCTCAAAAAAGGTAAATGACATCCAATTATCATAACATCTAGTATATTTTTGGGCCATGTCGGAAGGCGTTTACTATAATCAAGAAGTAGTCTCCTTGGAATGCTCCTAAATATCAATATGGTTATTCATCAAGTCTTCTTCTAAAAAAAAAAAACATTTAATTAATTAATTTATTTTACAGAGAGAGAGAGCAAGTGTGGGGGGCCGGAGAGTGGGAGAAGGAGAGAGAGAATGCCAAGCAGGCTCCACGTCCAGTGCAGAGCCCAACATGGGGCTACATCTCACAACCCTGAGATCATGATCTGAGTTGAAATCAAGAGTCAGACGCTTAACCGACTGAGCCACCCAAGCGCCCCAACCAAGTCTTCTTAAGTAATTCCCATTAAAATACAAGCCAACTGGGCAGTTATGTTTGCGCAATCTTCTTTGAGGACTTTGCCACCTAAGCCACCACACAGTCAGCCGCAGTGCTGTCACAGTGAGTGCCCACCCCTCCATCCTACCATGCTCTAAGCAGTGGATTCTGCAGCAATACGTCCTGGCTCAGTCTGTGTTGGGTATATATGAAGTGTGCATGGGGAGGAGAAAAGGCTGTGATTTTAAGTTTTCAAAGAGATGTTTTTCTTGCAAAGATACATGTCAAAGAGTCAATTTTGTGAAAGGGGAAAATGTCCAGTGTTGAAGTTGTCCCTCTTTGAACACCCTTCTTTATATAGTCTAACCAGATGTGTAGAGGATTCTTACTTCCTATTTTTAACCTCCGTTAAAGACAAACCATCAGGAGTTTGTAGGGAAAAAAAGCCCTTCTTATTCCTCCTTTTCCAACTGCCAGATAACATGGAACGAAGATTATATGTAACTCATACATAAATCAAAGAGCGGAGAAAAACATTCCACTCTCAAAAGAATAAGAGTGATACCAATAATAGCACCCATTCATTAATATTTGCCAAGTGACAGACACTGGGCTAAGTATTTCACGTGGATTCTCTCCTTTACTACAACGAAATGATAAGAAAGGGCTGTTAATACTCCCATTTTACGGGGCTGGGGGGCTGCAGAGGGGAGGAGGACTTGAGGCTCAGATTAGATAACTTGATCCCACCCCCAAATCCCCTTAGTGGCAGAGTCAGGTTCAGACCCAGGATTCCCAGGCTTCAGAACTCCGGCTATGATCCAGGATACTTTACTGCCTCCTGACATTTCCTAACAACCACCCTCTGTCTGTACCAGAGAAGCCAGGGGCTGCGTAAACAAAGGGTCTAAAGCTTCTGAACCTGAAAAGGCCAATCCCGAGGTAGCAGATAGCTCCTAGCCTCTATGGAGCTGGACTTGGGCTCAGAATTCAATGAAGGGAGAGGATATGGTGTGTTCAGTGTTTTGTTTTGTTTAGTCACTGGCTAACGCCCACAAAATTAAAACAAGACAGCTCAGATATTACATTTCTGACTTCTAGTTCCTGCCTTTTTCTTTCTCGAAATGGACACCATACGACTTGATGCCACAGTGATTAGGAAGTGATCAGCTGGACACACAAATGCTGGGAGTCTCTGAAGTCAGCCTTGCTTTGTCTCTGCTTAAGCTGCAGCAATGGCAGAAGAAAGAGTTCTGGCTCAGCCATGCTGGTCTCATCCTTCATGTAGTTTGACTTCCCTGCGTTCGGGTTCATCAGCAGGAGAAAGAAGATGATGCTGACCACACACAGGTACATAGGCCAGGTGTTCAGTATATAGCAGCGTGCTGCCAGTTCAGAAGAGGGTAAAATCAGCACCCCTCAACATAAAACGCCATTCCACGGTAGTGAGTAAAGCACTATTAAGTTACCTCAGGACCCTGAAGGATGTTACTTTAAAACACTGTTACATTCCAAAGAGAATCCTATTTTTCTACCATGGTGTTTCGAGTTGCATGTGATCCACACAAAAGATCCACCGTGTGGCAAATTATTTTCCAAATTAATATCAAAGGAGGTAGTACCTTTATAAAATTAATTATGTTTTATTAGAAAATGAGAATTATTTAACAAATAACTTGGTGTTGAATAAAGGAATGAATACAAAGCATTATTTTTTTTAACCTTGACTTTTTTTGTTCAACCAGGAAGCTCAAAGTCAAATGTAATATAAAATCAGAGAAACTACACTGACATTTATCATTGCACATTTACTTCACTCATTTTTCATTATGGACTTGGTTTCCTATTTCTTTTTTTACTTTCATTTAAAAATCTTTAAAATTTTTATTATTTATTTATTTATTTATTTATTTATTTATTTATTTATTTATTTTTAAGTAAGCTCTATACCCAATGTGGTACTTGAACTCATAACCTGAGATCAAGAGTTGTGTGCTCTGATCCAGCCAGGAGCCCCAACTTTCATTTTTTTTAAATTGAAAGTTTTATTAACACACTTGCAGATTCATTTGCAAAGAAATAATACATAGATATCCTTGTACACTTTGTGTAGTGTCTTCCAATGGTAACATTTCACAAAACTGTAATACAGTAGCATAATCAGGGTGTGGACGTTGATTCAACCACCCACCGTTCTTTAGACTTCTCCTCCTGCTTGTACTGGTGTGTGTGTGTGTGTGTGTGTGTGTGTGTGTGTGTGTGTGTATTTAGCTCTCTATAGTGTTATCATTTGTTCAGGTTTGTATGTCCATCATTACACTAAAAACACGGAACAGTTCAAACACCACAAAACTCTCTCCTGTTGCCCTCTTTTAACCACACTCCCCTCGCACAATCCTCCCACATTTAATTCTATTTTTAACAGGCCTATTTCCTACATGTCTTGGAAGTCCACAGGAGATAAGCAGGAATGAATAAATATTTTAAAAACAAGGTTAAGCCTCATCACAGCCTTGTTGGTGATGTTGGCTAACCTGGCCAGAAAGCAAGGTGATGATGTCTCTGCGTGTTACCAGTATGGCATCTTTCCTGGCAGTGAGGAAACACGCTTGTCACAGGCACTTTGCCACATTTTAATTCAACAAGTAGTTGCTGAGTGCCCAGTGTTTCAGGCATGTCCTAGGTGCTGGAGAAATAAAGATGAATGAAGTACAAGCGCTCATCAATAACCGGGAGGCAGAAATGTAAAGCAGTAATTGCAATGTGGGTGATATTACAATTTCTTTCAAGTAGTTGGTTTCCAGTACAGCTTAAGGAGCAGAAAGTTGGAGAAATAGAGCTATTTTAATGATAGCTAAAAATTACCAATTACTAAAAATGTTTTGAACAATGACTTTACTTAAAGCTAGGGGGGTTACTTCCAAAGGGAATTATTTAACAAATGCCATTCTAAAAAAACCCAGACAAAAAGACTGTGTGTGTGTGTGTGTGTGTGTGTGTGTGTGTGTGTAGTATTCAACATACTGAAAGATCTTCATCTTTTATACTGAAAGTTCTTTTCATACTGAGAGTAGTTCAGACCTTCATACTTGAAAAGGAAGCAACTGAACAGGAATAATTATAAATTGCAGGATGCAAACAGCAGAGCACACTTGGGCAAGGAGGAGGCAGCAGCAAAAGAGGTAAATAAGTACTTTAAAAATTGCAAACGGCAAAGAGTGAAAAGACAAGTGATTTGTAAAAATATTACAATAAGAAGCCAAATAAGACTATTGAATATGAACTAAATACCTTCTTTACCTAAAATTAGGGGGAAAGTGATACATTTATTCATTCATCCATTCAAAAATACTTATTGTAAACCTATTAAAGCCCAGGCTTCCTTCTAGGTGCTGGACATAAAAAGGAGAGCAGGTCACAAGGAGGCCCCACACATGAGGGGGGGTATGCAGACGAGCACACACAATTGTCGTACAGCGTGAGAGGCGCCGTTAAGGGCAAGGACGGTGCGTTACAGTGCTCGTGAGTGGGGTGGCTAACCAAGACGTGGTGAAGAGGGTCAGGAAGGGTTTCCAGGAGGATGTGGTGTCTAAGCAGAGTCTTGAAGGAGGAGTAAACTAAGTACACAAGGAATGTGTGCATATGGGGCAAGAGGTGGGGGAGAGAGGAAAGGGAAAAATGCGAGTGCACGTGCAAAGTCCTTGAGGCCAGGGAATCTGGAGGCAAAGGTCAGAGTGCTCAGCAGGAAGCCAGCATGTTAATTTGGGGGTCAAGAGACTAAAGTACAAAATGTAATTACTTGAGAATGACAGCAGTTGGGGAGAGAAAAACATTAAAATTTATTGAGCATTTACTACGTTCCAGACACTGCCCTGGGTGCTTTTCATGTGTCACCTCATATTAATTCTCACAACAACCCTGTGATTTAGGGATGGTTAATTTTGCTTTACAGATGAGGAGCCCAAGATTTAGAGAGACTAAGTAACTTGTCCAAAGTCACACCATGTATAAGTGATAGAGCTTGGATTTAAACTCAGAGGAGTCCAATTCCAACACCAAGGGTCCTCCGTTAACTGGGTTATTTTCTATTATCTCTTCTCTCTTGCAATTTCATAATTAATATAAAAATTACAAGGAAAATAGATTCTGGAATTTTGTTTTAAATGAAACCAATCATCAAGGACATGATCTGGGTCAACATATTCAGTCCCCTTTCAGACCTTTAGTCCTACTTAACTTTCAGTCTTTCAAGACACCTCCCTGACAGTCCCACCCCCTCTAATACTGGCTCAGGTGCCACCGTGTATGTGTTCATAATTCCCCTTGGCTTCTTGTCTGCTCCCCAAACAGACCGGAAGCTTTTACGAGGGTAGGCTCATCACTGTGTCATTAACACCTAGTATAGTGCCTGACATATGGCAGTTAGTTTCAAACACCCAGTAGACAAATTTTCTAAATCAAGATTAATAGGAAAAAGTTAGCACTGGAATGGATGCTTACGACCAACTGTCTTCAGCCGGCAAGTGGAAAAAGTGATGTGAGCTAGTTTTTGCATAGAGACTGTACAGGTTAATGAGTCAATGTCTTCTGTGCACATGTTTCTCTCTCTGTCTGAAAGCTTGCTTTACGCCACTTTGCTTTTATGAAAGACCTATGCTAGTACCTGTTTTTGTTAACCGAAAGAAATCCAAAGAGAATTTTCATGTTTATGAAATAGTAATTGCTTCTTCACTTTGTGCCATATCAGCTCACGGAAGGTTTCATACGCATGTGCTACTTTCAGACAGTGGGGGACACCTATATACCTCAGGTCGTCAGAAGGTTCTGTGTATATAGCAAATGCTGTTTGTTTTCTGTCGTATATAAATGACCTTGAGAATATCATCATCATTTGTAACTGCAGTGGCAGCAATCTGGGAACAGGTCCAATTAATTACCAGGAGTTTTATGGCCTGAGAGAGAAGTCAGAGGTTGACGCAAACTAAAAAATGAATGAAATTCTGTGAGAGGTCCAAGAGATAGGCTAAAGCTTCAGTGGGTACCTAGCTGAACTGATGACTGGAAAAGACTTCTGAGGGCAAAGGCCACATACACAAACATGGTGTGTGTTGGAAGAATGCCAAAAAGGAGGCAGGACAGCATGAAAGATGGAGGAAAAAGGAAGCAAAGAGTCAGGCAGTGTTCTGTTAACTATCAGCTTTAAAAATCACCTGGTATATTCATTTAAAATGAATCGATTTCTGTATCTATCCTTGATTAACCAAATCAGAACCACTGGGGATGAAGCCCCAGAACTTGCATTTTAATAGGTTTTTTGTTTTGTTTTGTTTTGTTTTTTGCTTATTATTAAGAACTGAAAAAATAGTGACCCACTAGTTCTTAAATCCATGAAATATGACAAATAACAAGAGCAGAGAGAGCAATGAGGTTCAGAAATGCTTATTCCCTAAAAGGTAAGACACACAGCCCAGAGAGATTTTTTGGGAAGGCATTACGAATTCAGATGATGAGAACAGATTCATCATATTCACCACACCCTACCTAAGAAGCAGACCTCACCACAAATCCACTTGTGCACCTGCTCCACTGCCCTCTGCCCATGTCTCCCCAAGTGAGAGGCTCTGGCTGTCACCTCAATGTTGTCTGTAGACCCTGCTCCTTCTTCCTTCTGATGTGCCTTCTGAATCCCTTCCTTCAGAATCCCAGTCTTTGAGTCCTTCTATAAGGAGCATACCCGTAGGTGTTGGTTTTAAGCTAGGTTGATGTGATGTATTCATGCATTCTGAATTTAAAAAGCAACACCCATTCGATTTTTCTCAGATTTTGAGCTTCTAACTGGCAAGGGCTCTCTCCATTTGATTTTCATCATAGGTTATTCAGGATATCTTTTTCCAGGGATGATGGGACCTCACTGCTCCGGTCAATGAGGAAACAGTGATTATTTTATGAAGATAAAAGTAATACATAAAGACACAAGAAAAGTCCTTCTTTTTTTAGGAGGCATAAGGAGAGATTTACAATCTGATATGTAGCTCCAGAGGTCAAATACTGCATTAAATGGGTAGAATATGATGTATAAGGAAATGAAACAAGAGATTGATAATAAATAAATAAATATCTCCAGTATTAATATCTCAGACGGACAGGGGGAGGGGCAAAGGGAGAGGGAGAATCCTAAGCAGGCTCCATGCGCAGTGAGGAGACTGATGCAGGGCTTAATCTCACAACATTCAGATCATGACCCAAGCTGAAATCAAGAGTCAGACACTTAGCCAACTGAGCCACCCAGATGCCCCAATACTGGATATTTTTAATCACCTAAACAAAAGTATAGAACAAAACAAAATCTGGCCCTGGGGAGGGAGATGATACAGGTGGTCATAACTGCTTGGCCAAAGGAAGATAAGGGCCTGGCTTCCACAGGTAGATGGAAATCAATGAAGACTATGTTGGCTTTCTCTCAAGTCAATTCAAAGCACTTGACCAGACTCGTGCATTCCTAGCTTTGAGAGGTGACCATAACTCAGGAATCATGACCTCATTTAAGAGAAAGTGGGGAAGTGACTAGCTACCCCACTCATTGTAAGGCAGTAACATGGGTTTTAGTTTGGCAAGTAAATTTCTTAACAAACCATTTGGCCCATTTCTGTCTTTTAATGTTAGAACAATCCCCTAAAATAGTATTTCTTACAAAAATAACATTCTTTTCCCACTCCAAGTATCTTGGCATCTAAATGCTATTCTAAGCATTTCAAAAAGATAAATTAGTCAAAGCTATTTACAACAATGACTACCACGGCTGTGGCCAGAGAGAGAGAGAGAGCTTCACTCTGATTGCCAAGAAGGGAACAAGGGCATCATATAAGCCTGGAAAACAAGCCAAGGGGACAAGTCCTGCTCAGGGCTCTGAGAGGTTTGGAAGGCTGACAAAGCTTAGGCAGTTGGGGGGGTGGTTGTGGGGAATGAGAAAAGGGCCTTTCTCCAAAGTTCTGTCTAAGGATTGCATGGTAACACTTAAGTGGCCCGGCTCAATTATTGTAGCTATTCCGGCTAGCCCTTCCTATCGGCAAGTCTGAAGCCAGCAGCAAGTCACAAAACCTTCCATTTCTCTAAAAGGCTGGGGCCTAGTCTTTGTTTCATGTATGTTCTGGTTTCCACTATCTGGAAGGAAAAAATTGACTTAAACACTTAAGTAATTGCTGATGACGCTCACCAAGTCAGATTACAGATCACTGCATTCCTGTTTCTGTTTTACCTTGTGCCTCTTTCTCTGTAAATACTGAAGGCTTGTTGTTTTTTCACACACACATAGGTCTGGTCTGGATCGCACCACATGCTGGGACCTCAGGGCAGAAGGCTCCTTGCTGGGTTCCCAGGCGCAGAGGCACAGGCCTCCCTTCTCACTAGCACCACCTCCCCAAACTCCCCACTGTCCCCATTAAGCTTAGGACCACGGGCATGGATGAGGCTCTAACAGACTGAGAAGCCACTTCTCAGTGTTTGAAAGTAAGACCCACAGACCACTTGCTTCAGAAGCATCACAAGAGCTTGTAAAAATGCAGCTTCCTGGACCCACCGCAGGCCTCCTGAGTCAGAATGGAGAGGAGGAATCTGCATTTTTAACATGTTCTCCAGGTAATTCTTTTTTGTTTGTTTGTTTGTTTGTTTGTTTGTTTTAGAGGAGAGGGGATAGGGGCAGAAGGAGAGGGAGAGGGAGAGACCCCCAAGCAGGCTCTACGCCCAGTGCAGAGCCTGGAGCAGGGCTTGATCTCACAACCCCACGATCATGACCTGAGCCAAAATCAGTGTTGGCTGCTTAACTGACTGAGCAACCCCAGGTAATTCTAACCCAAGATCCGTTTAAGAATCATGACCAAAGGTGCAAAGTCTTAGTCTCTAATCTGCTTGGTTCTTGAGTTCAACAGTGAATTCAAAAGCAAGGGACAGTATCAGTGTCTTGTTTGTTCCTGGGATTTGGAAAGTAAGAGACTGGATCACAAGGGATAATGGTATTGGGGGAGAACTGGGTACAGGTAGGAATCAAGTAAAAAAGATCAGAGTAATACCTGACTTATCGCATATCATGTGTTAGTTGTAACTGTCAGTGTGGCTTGGGTATGAATTGGGGAATATTCTGCATTTCCCTCTTCAGTGTTGAGAGTCCCAGAGGTGGGAAAAATTTAGCATTATTGCTAAACTGCATTATCTATTCATCAGAGCCACATCCTCTGACTTAGGTTTCATTTCTGCCATTGTATCAATATTCATAAAATAAGGCTGGGGCTCGGGGCTCTCATTTTCATCAATTCAAACTCCAGCCATCTCAGCTGAGACTGTGAGGTCTTTATTTCTTCTCTGTATCTTAATTTCCCCCATTATGGGATGGCCATGCTTCTCGTACGAGTCATATGCACCTTTTTAGGGTTGTTAAAGAGGGTTGACCAGTGGAAAAAAAGCAAGGCACAAAATAGGTATTAATACCAGTAACCATTGCTAATAATTTCACATTGTCCTATAAAAATTAACAATGAGGAGAAGCTGAACTGCTTAGCTGAAGTCTGGGATTATTTATGGATTTCAGTTATTTACATTGTGCCTATCACCATCTGCAAGAGACACGTCAAAGTTCACAGTTCTTTGGAATACCATATAATTTCCTGCAGCTTCCACACAGATCTGCTTCTTCTCTTAAAAGATGGCTGTGAGCCTTGCAAATTGCTTTCATTTCATTTTAGGTCTCATAGGTTAAATTTGTTTTTGTTAATTTTTTTTTTAAGAACCTTTCTTTTTAATCTAGGTCAGACCTATCAAGAGAATCTAAATAAGCTTTGGTATGTTGTACAACCTCTACAATACAGCAATAATAAAATGTTTGCAGCAATTGCTGCCCTCATGCCGAAAAGCACTTACAATACATGTGACAAAGTGTGTCTATTTCCATGGTTCCTATCACCATGGTAGCTGAGCAGCACTCCTGGAACGATCAGGAATATAGCCCTTAGCTACTGCCTCCTAAAAGCTCTGCTCTTGAATAAATAAATGGGACACTGTCTGTCTGTTTTTAAGAAGCCATAAAACCCCTCCAAAATTGTTGCTAAATACTGCTTAATTTACTAAAAACAACAAACCCTCTTCCCCTGGATACCAGTTAGAGAAACATTTCTTCTTTCTTTCATTTAGAGAAACACTTCCAAGCTTCTTGACCATATAAAATGTATAAAATGTATTGTGCTTTGAACTACATTTTTAAGACTGTTTTGGATGAAGGTTGGCTTTTCAAAGAGATGGTAGTAATTGTTTAAAATAAGGCCACCTTTACATTAATTTGAACTGATCAGTGTATTCGTTAAATCAATAAAGTACAAGGATAGTGCCAATTCCCAATTTCCCAATGCCGAAATACAGGCTTCATAGTATGCTTCGTGGCATTGCCATATAAAACTTACAGAAGTGTAAACTGGAACTATCTTTTTAAAAAGCTATTTGGCACTAGGAACCTGAAAATGTTCATATCTTGTAGCTTAGTCCTTTTGGGCCACTGTTACAAAATATCACAGCCTGGGTAGCTTATAAACAACACACATTTATTTCTCACAGTCTGGAGGCTGGGAATCCAAGATCAAGGCACCAGCGTGGTCATGTTCTGGTGAGGGCCCTCTTCCTGGTTCACAGCCTGAGCCTTCTTGCTGTGTCCTCACACGGTGAAAGGGGGTGAAGATCTCTATGAGCTCTCTTTAATGAGAACATTAAGCCCATTCACAAGGGCTCTACCCTCAAGACTAAGCACCTCCCAAGGTCCCCCTTCATAATAACACATCCAGCAAGAGGATTTCAATATATGAACGGGGGGGGGGGGGACGGAACACAAAAATTCAGACCATAACACCTGTTAATATGGTAATCCCGTTTTGAGGAACTTATGCAAAGAAAATTGTTTTAAATAGACACAGTGCTTTATAACAAAGATGCTCATTGGAGTATTTAAAATAGAAAAAACAAAAACCTAATTGTTGAACAATAAAGAACATGTAAAAAAATAATTACAAGGTGACGGGCATCTTATGCTGTCACTAAAAATCATGCTTAAGAAAAGTTCTTAATAATTTAGGAAAATGATTATAAGTTAAAAAAAGAAGCACACAAAATTATATAGAGAGCATGATATATATAAAGTATGTAAAATATGTAAAAAAAATACTGGAAAATGTTGAAATTGGTGATAGTTGCTCTATGTGGTTGCATTGTGGATGAGAATTATTTTTGTTCTCTATATATTTCTGAGCTAATAATATTGGTGTGTCTATCACTATCTTCCTCATTCTTCTTTTCTCTGCCTCTTTCCTTTCATTCTAAGTGTCCATAAAATAAAACTAAAATTATTTTATTATCTACAAATTTACTGTATACAATTTAGAATTCTACATGCACCCATCCATCAAATACCTATGAAGCATTATTATAGGAACAATTATTAGTTTGGACATATACACAGATATTTTCTCTACCAAAAAATCAGTTACTTTGTTTTTAAATTACTTGGTTCTCAATTGATTTTTCCCCTACAATTTACTATCCTTCAATAGAAAAAACTCTAAACCTTAAAAATGGTAATTTGATAATACCAAAATTTTCACCATCCTATTTGCTTCCAAACCTTTTTTCTAGCTCCAGTGATGATTATAGACAATGAGAGTCAGAGCAATTCCATCTCTCAATGCTGAACATACACTGCAGTGGGCACTGGGAAATAATGAATCCGGGTTATTCATTCTGTATTTTCCCCCTGGACTACCTCAGTCATGTTCATGATTACCACCAGACACAGGTACCATGTCTGTAACTCTAGCCTGGATCTTACTCCTGAGTTCCAGACTCAGGTCACGAACTGCTCACTAAACAGATCTCCCTAAATGTCTCATCAGCATCTATGAACTCATCCCACCTGCACTGCCTTCTCCTCAGACTGTGATCTGGTAACTAGCACTCTTGTTCACAGTCAGTCAAACAGAACACAAGTCATCAAATATTTTGTGTCATTAGACTTTTAAAATATTAATCAAGAACCAAAATGTAAAACCTACTGAATGTGAGATTTTTGCAAATGACATATCTGATGAAGGGTTAGTATCCAAAATATATAAAGAACTGATACAACCCAACACCAAAAAACCCAAATAATCCGATTTAAAAATAGGCAGAAGACGTGAAAAGCTATTTCTCCAAAGAAGACATAAAGATGGCCAACAGACACTTGAAAAGATGCTCAACATCACTCATCGTCAGGGAAATGCAAATCAAAGCCACAATGAGATATCACCTCACAATTATCAGAATGGCTAGAATCAAAAAGATAAGAAATAACCAGTATTGGTGAAGATGTGGAGAAAAAGGAGCCCTCGTGCACTGCTGGTGGGAAGGCAAACTGGTACAGTCACTATGGAAAACAGTATGGAGTTTCCTCAAAAAGTTAAAAATAGAACTACCCGAAATTTCAATAATTGACTACTGAGTATTTACCCCAAAAACACTAATTCAAAAGGATACAGGTACGCCTGTGTTTATAGCAGCATTATTTATAATAGCCAAATTATGGAAGCAGCCCAAGTGTCTGTTGATAGATGAATGAAGAAGTGGCATATACATACATATACGTGTGTGTGTGTGTATATATATATATATATGAATATTATTCAGCTATAAAAAAGAATTAAATCTTGCTATTTGCAACAACATGGATGGAGCTACAGAATATAATGCTAAGTGAAATAAGTCAGTCAGAAAAAGATAAATACCATACGATTTCACTCACATGTGGAATTCAAGAAACAAAATAAATGAACAAAGGAAAAAAAGATAGAGACAAACCAAGAAACAGACTCAACTATAGAGAACAAACTGATGGTTACCAGCGAGGAGGTGGTGGCGGGCTGGGTGAAATAGGTGATGGGGATTAAAGAGTACACTTATTACGACGAGCATTGAGTAATGTTTAAAGAAATAAATGTAACTCAGTGGAACACCCCCCCCCCAACAAAAATGTACAAAGGTGCTATTAATTTTCAGGGATTAACACCACGACTTATTTATCTAAATATTTCCAAATCATCCTAGGATCAGGGAAGTGAAAACTGCACATTTGCAATATGGTTGAGATGGAAAATATATTTTGCATATTTAAAATGATATGCATTCAATATTAATCTTTAGCAACTTACTAAGCATTTAAAGACTAGGATTTTTTCTTTTCTTTTTTTTTTTAATTTTCTTTTAGAAAATTAAAAGAATCTTGGTTAGAATATGTCTTTGGTCCCAGGACACCTTATCGTACTTTCCTAAGATCCATTCATCGTAGAATTGAATGTCACAAATGATAGGTTTTGCCACAACTTCTGAAAACTTTCTTTGTTCCTCAAACCAGGTGAGCCAAGTTACAAATCTGTTTATTCATTCTATTTCCTGAAAGATTAGATACTCTAGCTCAATAGCAGGTCCCTTGAAGGGCTCCTTTCTTTCGCTTTAGAATTACTCTTTATTTCCTCTTTGGTTTCAGGTAGTTGACCTTATTAGTCAGGAAAGTGTTTTTGGCTTTTGTCTGCCATGAAAAAAACTGATGATCCATCTAATTTGCTCTCCTTTGGTTTTCTGTTCTTGTCAAAGCCAACTCCTTTCACTATGAATAGTACCCTAGTGTTTTGATAGTCTTTGTGTCATTCTTATCATGTATTGTGCTTTGAGTCAGTTTCTTAAAAGTAATTTTAGTGATTGCCTTTCATAGGCCCAGAAAGCTTCTGCATTTAGAATTTTGTAATGAATCAAGCAAACTATACAGAGTGCATATTTAGTTTGCAACGGTGTAATAATATAACTGCGAAAGGCTCTGTGAATTTTAATTAGAATAGGCTTTTTTTTTGAAGTCTTCTTCACTCCACCCCATTCTTCTTACTTAGTTTCCTTTTTATGTATGATAGTTACTATGATTTATTTAAATGAATCTATTTTGCAACCATTTCTTGATATACTGATTTTAGGCAGTATCTGTTTTATAAAAATTAAAAAAAAAAACTTAGTACACTTTCAATTATTCATTTCCTTTCCTATTACTGATTTTTCACTTTTAGTGCCAAGATTTATAAAATTTACATTAAAAAAAAAGATTTAATTTGTTTATTTAAGAGAGAAAGAGAGAGAGCATGAGTGAGGGGAGGGGCAAAGGGAGAAGCAGACTCCCCACTGAACAGGGAGCCCAATGAGGGGCACAAGCCCAGGACCCTGCAATCACAAGCTGAGCCAAAGGCAGGTGCTTAACCAACTGAACTACGCAGGCGCCCCTAAACTTACATTCTTTTAAGGAGCTGTAATTAGGACTTCTCTGCCTTGTCCATGGAGGTGATTCTAAAATTTATGGTATTTATAGTTACACCACTACAACTATTTAAATATTATTTACTACAAAAATAGGTAGTGAGTTTAGACTCAAAAAAAGGGGAAATAATAATCTACCACTAAGGCTGCCACTGCTCAAGAGAAAAAAGCCTTAAACATCAAGATCCAATACAGGGCCTACCTGGGTGGCTCAGTCTGTTAAGCATCTGACTCTTCGTTTGGGCTCAAGTCATGATCTCAGAGTCATGAGGAGGGGCTCTGTGCTCAGTGGGACGTCTGCTTCAGGGCCTTTCACAGTTATATTATTGTTATTCTCCTTTCATTCTCCCCATGTTTTTTCACTAGGTGCCCTCCCCGGGAGGAAAGATGGTTGTCTTTGGGAAGGGTTCCCTAGCTTTAGCTAAGGGGCTCAAGTCCCATTGTCAGACGTAGTTAAGGAGGGGAGCGAACCCTGTTGTCTCATCTATTCAAACGCACACACAGAGGTCCCCTAGCCCGCCTGGCCATGGTATTTGTTAAGCTGGGAGCTTCTCTGGTTCTCTTGAGATGAACTGTACCAGGAGCTGATGTCTGGACTACAATTTCCTCTGCAACTCCTCTCCGATCCAACCCCATCTGCTTTCTGGTTTTTTTCAGAAAAATCTTCAAAACTTCTTGTCCACTGATTTCATTAATTCATATTTTCTAGTGCCTATATATAAATCTACTATTTTAAGAATATTTTCTGTCATTTCAATGGGAAAGTGGGAGGGAGGAGTGGTGGGTGCCATTGCTTGATTTGTCACCTTGAACTGCAAGCCCCTCAAGCCATTCTGGATATCTTCTAAAGACTGGTAAAAGTTTAACTCTGTTGACAAATTTTGCTCTGAATATATAATCATTGTTTTATTAATACACACCTGTTTCTGACTTTGCTATAAGCCAATTGTAATTATTGGGCAAGTCACTGAACATCTTGGTGTCAGTTTCCTTCATTTTTAAAGTGAAGAAGGCTAATAAGGACGTATTCTGGAGGCTGAGAATGGAATAACAAGCTAGAAATAGCCACAGAAAAGTCAGAAAAGGAGAGAATGAGGGGCAAAGAGAATGGCTAGTGCAAATGCCCTGAGGCAGAAACAAACTACAGAACAAGCTACAGAAACAAGAAGAGGGTCAGTGCATGAGAAGGAAGTGGTAGAAAGTAAGGTCAGAGAGTGAGGCAGGAATCAGATTTTTCAGGGCCTTTTAAATCACATTAAGGACCTCAGATTTCATTCTAAGAACATAGGGAAGACAATCAATGGTTTTTAACTAGTAGTTGACATCCTCTGATTCAAGCTTCTGGCATTGCCATGTGGAGAACAGCCAGTGGGGTGTGGGGGGCAGAGTGGAAGCGGAGGACCAATAAGAAATAATGAGCGAACTTGAAGATCAATTTTTGCACAATTCATCTTTTGTAGCATTTACTAGAATATTAATGAACATCTGTATGTTCATCTCATTGAACATGGCTCCTGGTTTTGACTGTTTGTACAGTTTGGTTTAACTCTAGTAGTCCAAATCAATACGGACACTGCTGTTCAAAGTTGTTTTTCTCTTTGAGCCTTATTTTTCCTATAATGCACTCAGACATGCGCATGCAATAAATGAGACCCAGAGGATCCACACAAAGGCTGGTCTATACCACAACAGGTATGAGAGTTCAGCCAAAAAAGGAAGTGGGCTTGCTCCGTGGCAACACGTCTAAAGATGATTTCTGCCAGACTCAACATGCTCAGAACCAGACTGACTTTTTCAGTTCCCTTCACCTTCGTCCATATGTCAATTTGGTTTAATGGAGATGCATCTCAAAGCAAATGGCCCATTTGGGTTCTGAAACCTTACTTTAATTCTAAATAGCATCTTTCAGCATAGGGTCTTCGTTGTGTTTCCCTTCCTCAGTCAGGTGTTTTGTTATCCAGCTCTTATTCCTCAGTTGCAGTCACCATTTTGTTTTTTAAATCAGGATTTTTTAACTTCAATAAAATATTGATCACAGTCAATTCTTAATAAAAGTAATGCCAGCATGACAATTAATTGCAGCAGATTATCTATCTAGAAACAAGGAGAGCCACAGTTTAGGACAGGGGGGAGAGAGGGAGGGGAAAATCACTCCCAATGGGCAGAAATGATTGACAAACACTGCAAGAATGGAAGGAAGAAATAGCATATGTGAATGTGTGCGCACTCTTCTTTTGAGAGTCAGAATCTCATCAAAATATATTTCATTTGACAAGGATAATTAAATATCTTTTTAAAGAAATGTTAATTACGAGTTTCTGAAAATAATTCTGAAAATTTGCACAGTGCAAAAACATCAAAGTACATCAATTACAAAAATGAGAAAATGCCATATGGTGTCTTAGAACCTCAAAGATTCAGGTTGAAAAGGGAATTTCCGTTGTATTCTTATACCTAATAGGATATTCAAAATTAATTGCCAACCTACCAACATTATGGATCAATTTATAGTTAGAATATGCAAATCACTGGTCACAACACAAAGTAGCCTGGAAAGATTGTGAAGGTACACTAGCTGCTTCTTCCCTACCCCAGCCTAACCCTGGAGATGCCACAGAAAGGAAAACGAGGCTGACACATCTCAGAAACTCAGATCTAAACAGGAAAAGTCTCAGGGGAGAGTAGTGGTTGGGTTCCAGTGTGGACGGCAGACAGCATCCAGAGTGGGAGAAGGTGGGCATTCACAGAGATAAGACTAGAGCTTCTTAGGTTTTTTTCCCTTTTACTACTCTGGCATAGGTCACCGGAGGCAGAAAAACAGCACTACCAGCTTCTCAGAGTGGCAGAGCATTCCCTCCTCCTCCCAGGGGGAGATACAGATAGGTTCCAGAGAGATAAGGTCTCTTGGTGGTGTTACAGGTGAGTGATGTGGTGGGGGTGGTAAGTAGTGAGGAGGCAGGCCAGGAGGCAAAGCCAAACCCAGATTGTAACAGAAGAGGCTTTCTACTATGAAGACCATTCCCTTTGCCATTCCTTAAGCTTATCATGAAGGGCTCAGCTAGAATCTCAAAATATATGAAGCATAATTGATCAAACTATGGGGTGAAATAGATTCATCACAAATTGAAATTGGAAAGTTTAACAAACCCTGCATAGAAACTCACAGATCAAGAACACAGAAATTAGCAAAGACACATACGATTTAAATATCATAATAAACTCAAATTAATAAAGAACTTTACATTCAATAGAAAATATATATTTTGCTTTCTTTACGAATATAAGAAATATTCACAAAAATCAACTACTTGCTAGGGAATGATCAAAACCTTAGTAAAATCTAGAAAATCAACATTAGACATTCAAAACTAACCAAAATGTAATAAAATTAAAAATCATAGGGGAAATTACAAAAACTTGATTGGAATGGAAGTGAAAACTCATGTCAAAATTTGTGAGTTTTAAATATATTAGTCAGAAAGTAAGAAGATAAAAGCAAACAAGCTATATTTTTGTCTCAAGTGTTAGAAGAACAACAAACTAAATCCAAAGACACAAGAAAGAAGGAAATATATCAGTATGAAAAGAAATCAATGAAATAGACACGAAAACAACAAAAATGGAGATTAAAAAGAAAAAGCTGCTCCTCTGAAAAGATTAATGATGGACAGGACTGACCAAGAAAAGGAGAAAGAAGCAGCAAATGAAATACAACATGATCAAGAAGAAATAGCCACAGACACAATAAAGATCACAAAATAATATTGTGCATAACTACATCAATAATCTGAAAACTGGAATAAAACAGATATGTTTCAGGAAAATTCTGTGCAAATTAGTACAAAGAAGCATAGACATCTTACACTAAACAACAATATTCAGAGAAACGGAAATGGTCATCAAAGACTTCCTCCCCACCCATAGATTCCAGATGATTCTACATTTCAATTCCACCCCACTTTCAAAGACTCAATGATGCCTATTTTCTACAAGATGCTCTAGAAAGAAACAAAGAGGGAAAGCTATCCACATAATTTTATGTTGCAAGTATAATCTTGACTCCAGAGTGGGATTAGGGCAGTAAGAGCAACAGTGGTTACAGGCTCCATCCATTGATGAGAGGTGGTAAAGCACAGCACAGAGGAACACGGAAGCCAGAGCCAGGCTCTCTGATTCGAAATGGCAGCCCCACCACTGACTAGCTGTGTGATCTTGGCAATGTTACTTCTTCGTGCCTCAGTTTCCTCATCAGTAAAATGAGAATGGTAAATATCAGTAGATATGTCATAGACTGTTGGGAGGATTAAATGAGTTATATGTAGAGTCCTGGGCCCGTGTCTGGTATGGAGTAAATGTTCTGTAAGTGTTAGTAATTATTAATACCGATATGAACATCAAAGTTCTAAATAAATATTAGCTAACCAACAGATATTAAAATGCTACATAAAATAGCAGCTAATTAAACCACAGTTTATTCTAGGAACATAAGACTGTCTAGCTTTAGAAAATCTATCAGTTTAATTTGCTACATTAATTGACCAAAAGAGAAAAATCGCATGATTATCATAATAGATACAGATAAAGTATTTAAATTCCTATTTTGTGACTGAAAAATATTAGAGAATTAGAAATCTAAGGAAACTTCCTTCACAAAGGTTATATGTCAAAATCAAATTACAGACATCATACGTAGTGCATTCCTTTATGATCAGGCATAAGACAAGTATGTTCATCTATACAGAAACCCCAAAAGGTTCAGCAGACAGTGATACGGAACTAATATACAAGTTTGGCAAACTTGTCAGGTATAGAATATATACGTATATATGTGTACACCCCCCACACACAGAGTACTCTTCTATATCAGTAACAACAAAAATATGTTGCCTTTACAACAGCAGCAGAAGCTATTGGAATTAACCTAAAAAGGTAGAAGACCTTTATGTAGAAAAAGTTTAAATTCTACTGAATCATCACACAAATAAATAAATAACTGACTCCAGTAAGTGGAGATATATATATATTGCTTGCATGAATGAAAAGGTTAACATTATAAAAATGCTAATTTTCTCCTCGTTAAATATACAAATGCAATGCAATTCAAATTTCAGTATGATTTTTTGAGACTTTGGAAAATGTTTTCTAAAACTTCTATGGAAGGATAAGGAACCAGACAAAATAAGTCAATTTTGGGGGAAAAAAAAAAAGAGAGAGAGAGAGAGTAGATTCACTGCAGCAAATACGAAGAAAAACAATTAAAGTATGATGGATGTGGAGAAAGGGGAACCCTCTTACACTGTTGATGAATGCAGGCTGGTACAGCCACTCTGGAAAACAGTATGGAGGTTCCTCAAGATGTTAAGAATAGAGTTACCCTATGACCCAGCAATTGCACTACTAGGTATTTACCCCAAAGATACAGATGTAGTGAAAAGAAGGGGCATGTGCACCCCAATGTTCATAGCAGTGAGGTTCATAATAGCCAAACTGTGGAAGGAGTCAAGATGCCCTTCAACAGATGAATGGATAAAGAAGATGTGGTCCATATATACAATGGAATATTACTCAGCCATCAGAAAGGATGAATACCCACCATTTGCATCGACATGGACGGAAGTGGAGGGGTTTATGCTAAGTGAAATAAGTCAAGCAGAGAAAGACAATTATCATATGGTTTCACTTACATGTGGAACATAAGGAATAGCATGGAGGACATTAAAAGAAGGAAGGGAAAAATGAAGGGGGGGGGTGGAATCAGAGGGAGAGACGAACCATGAGAGACTACGGACTCCGGGAAACAAACTGAGGGTTTCAGAGGGGAGAGGGATGGAGGGATGGGTTAGCCCGGTGATGGGTAGTAAGGAGGGCACGTATTGCATGAAGCACTGGGTGTTATACACAAACAATGAATCACGGAACAACACATCAAAAACTAATGATGTACTGTATGGTGACTAACACAATAAAAAAAATCGTAATGAAAACAAACGTGGCTCTGACCCAAGAACACAGATCTCCCCAATGTACACTGAGCGAAAAGGTTTTATTTTCAGTTAGGTCATTCTCAATATGGAACATCACTTCTTACAGCAACGTAGCTGGTGCCAGAAAGTTCTGATGCTGACGCTATGCTGTGTAATTATTTGTTTACATGATTTTTTCCCGCCTTTCTTTCAACTTGCTTACCCGTCCATTGATGTTGGGCTTGGCTCTGTGGCATGCTTTGGCTAATGGGGTGTGAGGGAACACGACACTCCCCACATCTGAGTGGAAACTTAAGTGACTGTGCGGCTTGGTTGGTGCCGTCCTGCTCCATTGTTGCACCAGGAGAACACCACGTCCTAGATAGGGGCTGCTCCTTCAGCCCAGCTTCCAAAATGAACAAAACAAAACAAAACAAAACACCATATGGAGAAGAGCCCAAAAGAGTTTAGCAGAGTCAAACCCTGAGGTAAGGTGTGGAAGAAAAACGATTTCTTGTTGCAAGCCACGGAGATCTGGGGCTTCTTTGATGTAAACTAGAAAAAGCTGAGGAACTCACTGACTTAGAGGGTGACAGAGGATTTACCGTCCGTTTTAGCCATACGAATTAAAGATATTCTTCATTTTTCCCTCTGAGGAATATTATCTGACTTTGACTATTGATCCCTAAGAATACCTTTGATTATTTCAGCACTATTTTGATACATCCTGATGTTATCTATCTCAGAAAAATGCTAGCACCTTGCTCAGTCTATAGAAAAATATTCAAATGCTATGTTTACTTGGCCCCAAATCTTACAGTATATATACTGACCATGCATTAGAATGATGGGGGGGGGGATGGTAATCTTAAGCAGGCTTTTATGCACAAGAGCCAAAGGCGGCAAACTAGCGGGAGAGCAGCCCCTACAAGTACCTGTAGGCATATGTCATCACGTACACCTCCTTCAAGCAAATCCTCCCAGTCACCCTGGTCAACCTTCTACTGTGATATCCACCGATACACTATCCCCCCAGCCTTGTAGGGAAATGCTGGTATGATTTTCATATTTTCATTTATTCTTTATTTCCACGTGGTGTTTAATATAGGGCTTGTAAATAATGGGCAGATAGTAATGTTTACTGACTGAGTGAAAGAATACATGTATACACGGTGGACTTCCCTATCGATGGTTTAAATGATGGGCAAAAAAGAGGTTGAGAGAAAATACATGTGAGTTACACTCACTATTTCTCATCCCAGACACATGTTTCTAAGTGCTGTTTCCACTTTTGCTTTTGACCAGAAGTAAAGAGATTGGCAAGGAAGATCCTTCCCCGGTACTCACTTTGCCTTAAGAACCTTCACCAGTGGAACTATTCTCTAGAAACGTTCAGCTCTAGGCTGATATGTACAAAACCATGAAGAAGTCAGGCTGTGGGCTCAAGAGGCAGAGGGAGGAGCAACTAGTAATTGTCACTTTTCTTCCACTGAACTCTGAGTTGCTTCACACCAAAAAAGATACTGTGTCAGGTAGTCAGCATTTAAACAATGACAAATAAAACACAGCGTGCCCTCCTAGAACTTATGCTCTAGTGGGAACACAATCATTAATGAAAGAATACAGGGACAGATCTGCAACTAAAACCCATTATAAAAGCTACAAAGATTAGCAAGCTATCAGAGGTTTAACACAATTTTAAAAATTTTGCTTTTTAGGGCCCTCATATTATTCTTGGCTTCCCTGGAGATTTAGACAGATTAAGCAGGTGACTTTGTTGAAGTCAGAGCAACTATTTAGCTACATTTGCAACAATCCAGCTAAGTTTTAAACTTCTCCTCTTACCTACTGTCAACAGCAATTTAATACCTGTATTTACCTGCCTGGCAGAGGATGAGGTCATACGCCTTTACGCTGAGGCAGTAGCTAGAATGACTTTGCTTTTAAAAGCTGCAAGATCTTTGCTAAATGGCATGGGCAGTTCTGACTAAATGAATGACTTGGCCCGCAGCAGAATTACTTTGGTCTTGAGATGGCTTTCTGCCCAAGTCACTCATCATTCCCAGGGCCAAGACATTACTTTAAAAGGTCAGCAGCATAACTTAATAAAATGACAAGTACTTTTACATTACGGGTCTTGTGAAAGGAGAGAGGCAGTTTTAATTTTGTTTCAGTTTTTAAAGGAGAAAATCTCTTGCTAAATTGATTGTCCTTGTAGAGATACTAAATGGAAAATGCTATTCACTGCAGCTACACAAGCTGGCCCTGGCTTTAGGGCTGGCAGGGCTGGTGAGTAATCCATTTATTGTCAGCAACAAATTTCTGAATTTCTGTGAAGGTGCGGAGTCCATTGTGAGTCTAAGGGGTCCCAAATACTGATCGAAGAGGCTGGAAGATACTATAACCTAGCTGTTGGAGGATCTAATCTGGGTAAGAGTTGTTCCTCCAAGACGGAGGAGTCTGTCACAAAGGTGAGATTTGGGTCAATAAAGATAAGCCATCAAGAAAGAACTTTTCAGGATTTCTTATTCTTGGCTCCTAGAACCTAAATCTAAGGAACATTAGTAAGAGTTTCCTAACCACCCTCAAGAGCAAAAAACAGGAAAACACATGATCTAGAAAATTTTTAAATGGAATCTTCCATTCTGATAGCATGTGATTGCTGTTATTATTGTGCAGTAACCACGGGATACTCTGGAGTTTAGGTTAGGTTGGCGAACATTATCTATAATGATAGAGTCTCAACTTTTTGATCTACTTGCTCCTCGAGGGAAGAACTCTCAGGAAAATAACACTTTGTTTTCCTATGAATAAATGCTGATTAATGAATGACAATCAGACTTTCTTTTCCTCTCACAAATACCTCCTCCTCTTTCAAGACTTGGCTCAAATATCACCTTGTCTTTGTACACATCATTAACCACCCCAGGTAATTACTGACCTCTCCTCTGTGTTCCTTGTTCACATTTTTGTTATTGTACTCCTCATTGTATACTCTGTTTATTTGTTTGGATGTCTTCCTCTCTATATAGACTAGTGATTTACTTGAGACTACCATCTTATCTTGTTTGTCATTGAATTCCCAACTCTTACCAAGTACGTGCTGAATAAATGTTTATGGAATTAAATTTAAATATGGAGAGAAGTTTCTAATAGCCAATCACAGGATCTAGGCTCTCAAACCTTTCATCAGTGATATGTAAAAAGCAAGTGATCATGCCTATAAATAACGCAAAAGTTGGCAGAGATAGCAAATGTACTGAGTGACAGGATTCTCTTAAATCTTGGCAAGATTAGGAAAATGGAGTTAACCTAACAAGATTAAGTTTAGCAGATATAAAATGCAAGGTCTAGTACTTCCTTCCACAGTGCCAACCATAATAATGTGAGCTATAAGAAATATAGCTTATTGCTAAGCACATATAAATAAAATCCTAAGGATATTAGATGATGTAAACTCAACACAAGTCAACGATGTGATGCAGCTGACAAACAGGTAATATGCCCATAGGCTGGACTGGCAGAAATTGGGTGTCCACAGTGAGGGAAGCCAGGGTCTTGCTGTGGAATGCACTAACCAGCTCACACACTACTCAGAAAGATGTTCTTCTTGGGGCATAACACTCAGAAAAGGGATTTGGAGGGACTAGAGGGCATACAAAAGAGGACAAATGGTACATGGATTTGAAACTAATCTGTGTTGGTTGATAGCAAGGGAAATTTAGACTCTGGAAAAGCAAAAATGCAAGGTTAGTATGACAGTTATCTTTTTATTTTATGGCCCTACATGATACAATGGGATTAGTGGATAAGTAGCACCAATATCTGAAATAAATTTCAGAAGTAGCCAAGAATGGAAAGCCAATTTGGAAGGCAATGGGTTCCCTATCACTGAGAATGTTCATAAGATCTTTTGTAATGGTTCCTTCCAACCCAGAAATTATCTGATTCTGAGCTCTTTGATCAGTCAGGTTTAAAAAAATAATTATCTCAACACTTGATCATTTCTAATATTATGTCCCACTGGGAAGAATGAGTAGTCATAACAGTCTGCTTTTTATCAATAGATTAAACAGCTAACTTTTCATAAGGCATTATCAAGCTAAAAAAAATATTGTGACTGAGTAAGACCTCGTCTTTCTCTGGGAAGGTTTGCTTCCCAGATAACCACAGGATTATACTTCTGAATTGTTATGAAACTTTTAGTTGTGACTAGAAGTCTGAATTTTATGTGTACAACTTGAGTTGTTGAGTAATATTTTAATCTGTTTTGGTACAGTCAACATTCTTCTGGAGCAGATTCAAAAAAAGGAGTTAGTGGAAACCCATTTGAACCTGTTCCAGCTGGAAGTCTGTTGTCATCTATACCAACAAAATAGATACTGCAGGAGATGTGCTTTTGGTGGCTGAAACTGCTACATTTTCCATTTCATTACATCTACATGTTTATGAGCCAAACCAGAACACCATTACTAAAAAATGGAGGTAACATCTTTTTCTTAAGGGGACAGCTACACAAAACAAAACTTGCTTCAATATCACCTAATACTGAGGAACCAACATATTTTTCTGCACTTAAATTTTTATAAATAAATAATTAATAAAGGCACAACTAGGGGGCTGATATTAAGAATTTAGTGTGGGAAGTAGGGAAGGAGCAACTTTTAAATTATATCTCTCAGTCAGAGATTTAACTTCTAAGTCATGGTCATGGAAATGAAGATGGACAAAAAGGTAGAAGTTCTGGAATTCTGGGCCAACTTCTTGACGTTGGCTCTTGCATATGACATTAACAAATCACTTTCTTCCCTCATAAGAAAAGGATACTAAAATTTCAAGGAAGAGAAACAGAATATCAGAGAGATCAAATAGAAAATGTGAGGCCCAGGATTTGAACCCAGATCCCACTAACTCCAAAACTCATCCTCTGCAATATTATTTGTATTTCTCACCATCAAATAAAATTATTCTGATTCCTCTTCCATCTTACCACACAGAATCTCTGATGGAGGAAAAGAAAAGAATCAGTATTTTCTGAGAACAAAGTATGGTGATTAGCAAATGTTTTCTGTGAAGGGCCAGATAGTCAATATTTTAGGCTTTGTGGACCATAGAGTCTCAGTTGTAACTACTCAACTCTGCCCTTGCAGCACAAAAGCCAAAGACAATATATAACAGTCAGTGTGGCTGTGTTCCAATAAAATTGTATTTTAAAAAATAGGTGGTGGTATGATAGCATCAAAAAGAAAAAAGTAATTAGGAATAAATTTAATAGAAGAAGTGCAAGACTTGTACAATGAGAACTACAAAACATTGTGGAAATAAATTAAATATGACCTAAATAAGTGGAAAAATATGCCATGTTCATGGATTGGAAAACTTAATATTGTTAAGACAGCAATATTCCACAAACCATAGATTCACCACAATCCTTAACAATGGATCTCTAGCCATTGGGAAGCTTAAGCAATCCCTATCAATTTCTGTCTTTCAGAAATTAATAAGTTGATTCTAAAATTCATATGGAAGTGCAAGGGACCCAGAATAGCCAAAACAATATTGAAAAAGAAGAACAAATTTGGAGGACTTATACTTCTAGATTTCACTTACTCCAGAGTTGCATTAATCAAAACAATGTGGCATTAGCATAAGGCTAGACATACAGATTAATGGAATAGGACTGAGGGTCTAGAAATAAATTCTTACATTTAGTCAATTGTTTTTTGAGCAGGATGACAAGATGCTTTGATGGGAAATAAACGATCTTTTTAACAAATGATTCCAGGGCATGCTTGAGTGGCTCAATTGGTTAAGTGTCCCACTCTTGGTTTCGGCTCAGGTCATGATCGCAAGGTCATGAGATTGAGCCCTGTTGGGGCTCCACGCTGATAGTGGAGACTGCTTAAGATTTTCTCTCTCTCGGGCACATATTGCATGGAGCACTGGGTGTTATACGCAAATAATGAATCATGGAACACTACATCAAAAACTAAGGATGTACTGTATGGTGACTAACATAACATAATTAAAAATTATTATTAAAAAAAATATATTTTCTCTCTCTCCATCTACCCACCCTCCCCCTGCTCTCCACGTGCACATACTCTTTCAAAAAGAAAAAAGAAAAAAATTCCAGAACAACTAGACACCCACGTACATATTAAAGAATGAAGTTGAACTCTTATCTCACACTAAGTATAAATTAACTCAAAATGGACCAAAGACCTAAGTATAAGAGCTAAAACCATAAAACTCTTAGAAAAAAAACGTAGGAGTGAATCACTGTGACCTTGGACTAGGCAATGTTTTTTAAAGCATGTGCTAAAGACCCCACCTTTTAATACCAGCATCTTTGGGGAGTAGGATTTCAACATATGAATTTGGGGGACACAAATATTCGGACCAGAGCAGGGGTCCAACGTAAGAATCCCTGAATTCTAATCCCTTTAGGAAGGCCCTCAACATAGTCAAATCCCTGTCAGCTTCAAAGATCTACTTAGAAGATTATTTAGCGTTGCTCAGAAATCCCATCCAATATTTAACAATGTTCCCTCTGAGCAAACTACTCCTTATGTCTCTGTGAGGATGGAATGAAAGAGCAGTGAGTACAATATGGTCTGCCATCGGGAAAAGGAGAAACAGAAATAGGCAGAGCTTTGAAAATCTGCTGGTACCTAAAGAGTCAGCTTTCAGAGTTCCAAAGGCAGGGAGGGAGTCACTGGAGTCTCCACACTAGTCCTTGTTTGCTTTGACGGGGTGTCCCTGCCATAGAATGAAGTGATGGCTAGCTTGTTCTTTTTTGAATTCAGCATTGTCCTGTGTAGAGAGTACAGAAGTGAAGGAATTTGGAGAAATCATCAAACTGCCAGCTACTGAGAGAGAGGAGAGAAGATAATAGAAATGTCAGTCAAAGCGTCGGGGGGTGGGGAGCCTTTGTTGGTCCTGGAGTTTGACTTGCTGCCGCCGCCACCACCACCAATCTTCCCCAACACTGTGCTCAGGAGGGAAATCCACCTCTTGCAAAGGCTGTGCCAGAGAGCAGAGAAACAGCATCTCGATGCCACCCAAGCATATTGGACTGGGGGAAAAGAGGAGAAGTGGGTAATCAGAGCACTGGATCATCAATATAAACATGCAGCACAAAGCCGTATTTACAGCTTTAGTTAGCCCAACAGATATATTCCTGGCTTTGAAAAGTGGTACTCAACTGGATAGGAATTTTATATATAGTAAGGGTAATATGGTGGACTTAAATCTCTCCTTTATGCCCAGAAAAGCCACATTAAAAGCACTCCAGAGTGTAGGAAATAAATAAGACATTTAATAGTCTTCTCCTATTCCCAAACTCAATTCTACTCTTGCTTCTGCGCAGCTATCCCAGGCTCCTGGGCACAGGACAGGGGAAGACTGCATACCCAGGAGGGAGGACAGCACCACCCCGCCCCACCCCCCAGTCTGCAGCTGCCCTGCAATCAGCCTCTACTGAGGTGAGCACTGACATTTAACAGTATAGAGGGCTAATGAGTCTCTAAAGTTATCCAATAATTCCATGTATATTGTATAAACAGGAAAACAGGGAGGTAATACATTCTTACCATTTGCTTCTCTCCCACTGGTGTGCTATCACTAGCGTCTGATAATGCTACTCCAGCTATTAAAACAAGGATTCTCTTTATGTGGGTTATTTCCCGTAAGCCAAAACTAATATTCTCACCACTTTGGGACAATCCAACCTTCCTTCAAGAAAGGGATAGGAATCATTATTCTGCTAACACTTCTCTCTGCCCCAGATTTTTTAAGAAATGGGAAAATAGGCACAGAAAGGTCAGAACACTCATACAGCATCTCAGCCAATGCAGCATAAATCAATAACACAGACAGGGCTGGGACAAACATAGCTTCATTGCTCCTCTAACACTTTATTGCACTAATTTGTCTATATTCTTGTCCTTACAAATGCCTGTGGGCATTATTCATCCTAGTTTCCTCAGCCACAGCCCAGTCACTCACATGCAATAGGTGCCTGAGACTTGATTCTTGAACGAACGAATGAATGAATGAATGAATGAGCATGTACGCAAGTGAGTGCAAGCACATACAGAGAAATCAAAATGGGTTGCTCATAGCTCTAATTTCCTCAGAATCTCCTTAGTTTCTCATTACAGAAATAGGAGTAGTTTCCATGGGGCTCAACGTTCAGCTCAAACTGACATTTCAAGAGGGTAGGTAGACAGAAATGCACTGGACATTTTAACACTTCTCCCTTCTCTGAAATCCAACATGACTGCACTTAAGATTGGTAGCATTTTTATGAGAGTTAATTGCAACAGTACCTGGTATTTTTACATAAATGTCCCATATACATTTATTCTATCCTCTGGATGGGTTGAGGGTTGGTGAAGTATTCTGTGAAAAGCAACTCCTGGAAAGCAGGTTTTGACTTAAAATCCTCTGGTGCTCCCCCATGGGACCCAGCAAAGAACTAGACACACACAGAAGTTATAACCAGGTGCTGAATTAAAGAACTGTCAAACCGAGTCAAGTCCAAGGTCTACCCAGTTCCGCAGCAATACCAGAAACTGACAGCTTCAAAGAACAGACTTGTTTTTCATCTGTGTAGTGTTGCTGGTTAATGTTGAAAGATAACTAACAATGAGTATCTGTATTGAACAAAAGCTTCAAGGCACAGGGTTGGAGGACACGTCTGTTGTCCTTGCTGGCGATTTTAATACATGAGAGATTTCCATTGCAATATTTTAATCCCATCATCCATCTTTAACCATCCTATTGAAAATAGCTTTGCCTGCTTTAGTTTTTAATTCACAGTGCTTCCCACCACATGTGTGTTTACTTGTGTCCTGTCAGTCTCCCCTGTAACGGAACTCCATGGAAGCGGGGTGTTTGCTTTATTCTCCACTCTCCCCACCGCCCACCATGCCTAGGAAAGAGCCTGGCATGTAACAGCTTTTCCATAATTATTTATTTAGTGATGCTGCTGAATTTACAAATGTTCACTCACGAAGAGTAAGGCTTTCATTGCAGATAAAGCAGAGAGGTCTAGGAATGTGTTAACTGCTCGACAAGTTATCACATGCACGCATGCGCACATCCACTAAGCTGAAGCTGGAGTCTTCAGGAAATGGACACCTAGAGCCAGGGGAATGTATTTTTGTGACAAAAGCCTCATCCAGTGACCAGGAGGAAGAAACAGGGCCAATCAGTATAAAAGATTTGGAAAAAGACTGGCTGCGTTCTACTAAGGCTAAAAAAGAAAGGGGTGGTGGGGGGTGGGGGTAGGGGGGATTGCTGCAAATAAGCCAGATGGGGTAGAATGCCATGAAACTTACAGCAGATGGCACTAAAATATTAAACTAACATTTCCTTATGCTCCAAGCTGAGCTCTATGTTAATGCTGATTAGGAGAGTTGGTCTATTTTAAAACATTCAAATGAAAAACGAATCCTGTACTGTTAAATCACTCTGCTAAAAACAACTCCAAGCATTAGCATCTAATGTGCTTTCACACAAGTGATATGTTAATATTATTCAGGCAAGGTTACGTCTAACAAAACCACCCAGAATGGGAGAGGGAGAAAAAAAGCCCACAGTCTCATGAATCTGTTCAAAAACAAGCACAGTGTGGTAAAGCCATGAAAATCTGCTTCTCTGATCTCCATAGCAACAGCAGCAACCCTCAGAGGGACACTTTAGAAACCAGATGTGTTTTTCTCTTTTCCAAGTACCGTTGCACGATATTTTTGGATAATGTTGAAATACGACCGACATTGCATAAGGTGTAAACACACTGCCTGTTCCAAATGCTTCGGTATTAGGGTAGCTTCTCATTTCTCACTTAACCCACAGTGTGATGCCACCGTCACAGTGCGGCACCTGGCTCTCCAGGGATACCCCACAGAAATGCTGTCAACTGAAAGTCAGGCTTAATAATGTTTGTAGGCTGGCATGAGCTATCCAGTTGGAGAAGAAGATACTCTCAAGATTTATAAACTATGCAAAGTAATAAGCACATTATCTATCTGCTTTGCAAATATTTTAGGCTTCCACCTAAAAAGAAGCCATAGAACATTCATTTTCTCACTGAATCTGAGGTATGGAGACCATCCAATCCCAGCCAGCTCAGCAAGTCAGAGAAAGAATTAAAAATAGAACCATATAAACAGGGGTGCACTGAAGAACTCTTTCAACTATTCTGTATGGTTTGAAAATTTTTATAACAAAATATTGGGAAAAAAGGGAAACACATCTGATCATCATATAATACACAAAACAAAGGAACTTTCCATTGTTCCATGTTCTTATTACAGTCAATGTAGCGGAAAAACAAAAGCTGAAAGATATTTGCTCATTGGCTAATTAAAAGTGACCAACTGAAGGGGTGTCTGGCTGGCTCAGTTGGTAGAGTGTGAGACTCTTGATCTTGGAATGGTGGGTGTGAGCCCCACACTGGAGGTAGAGATTAAAAATATAAGAATATATTAAACTATAAAATATAAAAATATTAAATATTAAAAAAGTGACCAACTGAAAAAAAGTGGAGGGTTCTTGAGAGAATTTGAATATGAACTGGGCAATAGATGATGGGTGATATTTGTTTTATTAGATATAATAATGGTCCCACAGTCACATAAGTAAATATTTTTAGATATGTACACTTAAGCATTTAGGGGTAAAATATCTTGATGGCTATGACTTAATTTTGAAATGCTCCCCTCAAAAGTAAATGAAATAAATCTGAAAAAAATGGTAATTACTGATAAATTTTGTTGATCTATATGTGGGAGTTCATAATAGTATTTTCTCCAATCTATATTTTCTTTTGAAAAAGAACCATAAGTATTCATTTTCAAATCATAGATAAGAGTTCAGTGTTTGAAGAGCTGACCATAACCTTGTCTTCTTTAAAGGATAATTAAAATACATACTAGCGTCTGGATGACGAGTTTTTGTCAGTACCTATGAAATATCCTGTATGGATTTTTGGAGTTCATTGATGCATAATTATTTTTAAAAGTATGAAAATGGTGGAGGGGCGCCTGGGTGGCTCAGTTGGTTGGCCGTACGACTCTTGGTTTTGGCTCAGGTCATGAACTCAGGGTGTGGGATCAAGACCTTCGTCAGGCTCTGTGCTCAATGTGGAGTCCGCTTCAGATTCTCTCTCCCTCTTCCCATTCCACTCCCCTGCCCCCGCTCACGTGTGCGCATGCTCTCTCCCTCTAAAATAAACTAATAAATCTTTTAAAAAACGGAAACGGAAGATGAAGCAAAATGCACTAAGCGAGCAAGATATTCCAAGAAACCACAGAAAGAAAGACATTGTCAAAACTATCTTATCTTCCATCTTACTCTCTTAAGGCTTATTTATCTTTCCTAAAATTCATCTTCTCTCTCCTAAGTGGCCTTTGACCCTCTACTCTCCCTGTTAAGATGGTATTCCACTGGACAGTCACTTCCTTTCTGTGATGCCCCGTGAAGGTAAAATTAAAAATTAATAAATTTGTCAAAAGAAAGAAAGAAAGAAAGAAAGAAAGAAAGAAAGAAAGAAAAGAAACCTCCATAGATGGAGATAGAAATTCTGCATAAATCCTGCCCCCTGCCTGCCAGTCCGCCTGCTTGTAAGGGACCACACGACGAGACTTCCCTGAACTGGAAGCACACGAAAGCTGACTTCCCACTTGGGATTACTGAACGCATATAACAAAAGTGGAAGAGCTTTTTGAGAGAAATGGCAGTCATCTGACACATTTGATGTAAGAAACAAATCCTCAAGGACATGTTTATCCATTTTAAAGAGGTTATTCCACGTGTATCATTGGGAGAATGTAGCTAAACCTTTTCCCCAAACATTATTTCAAATATTCCTGAAGAATCTGATTGTTCAGAAGGTAGCTTTCCATAAAAATAAATCATAGGGCTGAAACTTCTTTGTGTGTTGAGTGACACTTTGGGAAATGGGAAAGAAGAATGTGCAATTCTAAGCTTGCCGTGAATTCAGTCCCTTTTACAGGCAAGTAGCCTTAATGGGTCTGCTAAAGCTGCTGGTCATTCTTCTGTGTTGGGAGAAAACCATCCTGCTTGCCTGAGACCAGCGTTGGGGGCTTGAGCTAAATGTTGGTGAGGGGCAATAATGTCCCTGAGATGGGCTGTGACAGGTGAGCGTTGATGGTAATGAAGCAGCCCACCCGGATCCTCCCCATCCCGGGGAGCAGTAACGCTCAGTGCACAGAAGGAAGATGGGCTGCTGATGGAACTCAGGTGCGTGGCTGGGCTGCTGCCGCGGTGCCACACATACCTGCCATTCTGCCAGCCTCCAAGGCCAGGGGGCTGATCCACTGAGGAGAGCCCACCCCTGCTGCCTCACATTTTCTCGTAGCCTTGGCAACTGCCACTACTGACTATAATCTGGGTGTATGCCTGATGTAGTACAGAAAACACGATCCAACCATACCTGATAATAACTGCTGCCATTTACACTGTGCCAGGTCTTCTATTAACCTAAGCCCCTTAAAACATTATTTAACGAATTCAATTTAAATCTCATTACAATGCTGAGGAATAGGAATTATTATTTTACAGATGAGGCTTACGGACATTTTAGGCCAGCAACTGGTGGACTGGGGTTCAAACCCGTATCTGTCTATTCCAGAGCTCATGCCTTCATCACTACGTAATACTGCCTGTCTCCATATCAACCTTAATAACAAGCCTTGTTTTAAATTGGGTTCTACTGTGTTCAAAATAACAAGACGCATTCACTGCAGAAAGTTTTTCCATTTTATAGGGGTTATAAAGTTTCAATAGACTGGACTTGTACAAATTCCATAGGCTCAGCAAAGAAAGGCTGAACACAGGCCTACAGTGATGTCATCTTCTGCTTTGTCAACTCAAATCCATTATTGGCTATGTCAGCTGAACCTCAGAAAAGCATCTTTCTCTGCTGACTCCATTGGCCCTTTGCTGGGATGATCACTCCAGGGGTGTACAGCCAAGAGGTAAATGCTCTTCATGAATAACAGTAGGGGATCCACACACAATATTCTCTTCTTAATTGGCCTATTATTCTTTAAACTTTCACTGGACTCAGTAACATTTAAATGAACTCTTGGGAAAGAGCACAGCTATAAAGCACTCTGACATACAACAGAATCCCATAATACACTTCAGTGTCTTCACCTACGTGTCTGGAGTCACTAGTCACTTATTCATCAAATGTTCATTGTGTCCCTACGACTTACCAGGCCCCACTGTAGGCCCTGGAGACACAGCAGCAAATCAAGATGTGGGATGTTAAAGACGTTTGAATCTACGTGGTAGGACAAGCAACACACAAATAAACAAATGCACATATAATAGAGTGGGTCATGATAAGTGCTATGAAATTCTAAAACAAGACAGAATTGTGCAAGAGGTCTGTGATAAGGACTTAATCCTCACCGAATTTCTAGTGTGCCCCATGCGCCAGCGGAGTCATGTTACTAATTCTGGCCAATGGGCCATAAGCAAAATGGCATGTGTCATTTCTAGGAGGCGGCTCTGAAGAACTAGTGAGCCCCTCCAGCTTTCTCTTCTCCTGGCAAGACAATCTGGGAAACCATATGTCGATGTTCAGTGGCATAGGCGAGAAGGAGCTTGGATGCCTTTGCAACTGGACAAAAAAGAGCCCCCACCAACTAGCATCAGATTTTGTATGAGCCAGAAATAAATATTTGTTGAATCAAGCCATTGAGATTTGGGGGTTTGTTACTCCAGCATGGGCTAACAGAGTCACAAAACTACAAAATGCCAGAGCCTGGGGAGAAACAACAAATGGGATGAAAGATTTAGGGAACTGTATACCACAGTTGGGGGTAACTCAGTGGCTGCAAACCTTGCACAGACATTTTAGATTACCCCAGGGGATTCTAAAAAATTCTGATGTAGGGACATTACACCCAAAGATTATACTCTGGGATATTTAGGGTGGAGCCTAAGCATATATATTTTGGATAAAAAACCAATACTCAACGGAAGAAGATAAATTGGGCCAGCTGGCTTTAGGAAGCCTTCCCAGAAGCAACCTGTCCCATGATATGCTTGGGAAGGAGCTTATTAGTGAGATCAAGTCAACTTCCTATAAATCACGGGAAAGCAGTCAATCAAACTATGACATATGTGGAAAACCCATAAACTTACTAATTGAAATTTTATGAAAGATGTTGCAGAAAGAATTCTTGCATTAAATCGGTAACTGGACTAGATTGTTCCAAAGTCCCTTCTTGTTGTATAATTATTATTAACATAAATATTTAAATAGTAATAAAATGAGAGAGTAATTACTTAACCTAAATGATCTCAATTAATCCTCATAAGAACCCCATATGCAGGTACTATTCTCCCCTTTGAACAGATGAAAAAATTGAAGTGCAGACAGGTTAACTTGCCCAAAATTACACGGCTAGTAGTAAGTGGTGGAACTACGACCCAAACCCAGCTGGCCCCTGAGTCCTTGTCCCAGTGAAGAGAAGGACATACAATCAACATCATATAGAATCCAGAGAAGGGGACTCTACACAAGCGGCCGCTAGAGAGGGAAGGACCTCAGGCATGGCTCAGGGGTTCTGCTCTGATTCAAGTTGAGGATCCCAGTCCTTAGAGGACAGTTCACAGGTTGTGAGAGTGAGATGGAAATTTCCAGTGAAGCCATCCACTCTTCTTGCTCTAATTCTGTACCAGGCAACAATGAACTGATCTCCACACTAGGATGGCATTCCCCTGGTACATGTCCAGCGTAAGTTTAGAAAGGGCATTTGGGTTTAAACCAGATTCTAATATGTTTGTGTTTCAGAACACATACTGCTGAGAATGGAGTCTTGGACTCAGGAAACTACTCCCTAAAACTGTGGACTAGTCTTACCCTAAGATGGCTCATTCTGAAGATAAGATAAGATAAAATAAAATAAAATAATAAAATAAAATAAAATAAAATAAAATAAAATAATAAAATAAAATAAAATAAAATAGGGCACCGATCCGAAAACCCCAATTAGTAGGAAACTATGGTTCGCAAATTCTACATGGATTATATTTCATGGTTTGGTACAGGCCAAATGTTATATAGCTTAAAATTAATTCTGGTAAAAACTAAGTTACCCATTGGGGAATATTTTTTGAATCTCTGTCCACGTGCTTGTTCCAAGGAAAATATGGATGACGACTTAACTGATCAATCACCACATAAATGGTCCGGACATTTAGCCATTCGGTGGACACTGTAAAATCGTTCAAAGACATATTTTCTTACATCATAACCCAAGAGATCTGTAAATGTCAAATCTGGTGGTTTGAGATGAGGTTAAAAAGTAAAGGTTGGATATTTTCATCACAACCACTGGATGGCAACAGACATTAACACTGAGTTGAGATAATCAATAAGAAAACCACTCTTCTGCTTTACTTGATTTCCTCTGCACTTTTAGATGTAGAATCAAATCTCCTTGAGCTATTAGGGGGAGGCAAAAAAAAAAAAAAGTGAGTTTGGAAGTAAAAGAATTAGTTTGGGGACACATCATCTGCTTTTGCAAGTGATTTGTGTGTAGAAAAATCCCCCATGATTTCAGTGCTCAGCCAAGAGTTGTAAGAAAATGAGGTAACTGCCAGAAGGGAAGATGTAAGCCAGAATGCTGTATTTACCATAATCTGCAGCTTTCAACTGAATTATTTATCAGTGGCGTGAAATCTTTTACCATGTGTAAGATCAAGCTTGTAACTCCTCTCTTGTGCCTGGTACAACCTGTGCCTGGGGCTCAACCCCACCCTCAGGCCCTTTCTTCTGAGATTTTTCCAAGCTATAAACAAAGGCCATCTGGAGGATTCTTCTGACTCAGGAAGCCCTAAACTACTGGGAATGTGCGTGCTTAGCTATCTGTGTTCCCACCATGTCCTTCTGGGGTCTTTGTTCTGGAGGCTTTGTGAGGTGGGGAGATGTTAGGAGCATCCTCCAGAGTGGCCTGGCAAGACTCCCACAATCTCCGCTCTATGTCTCCCATGAGGAGGTGGAAGTCTCAGAGTTAACAGTATAAATTTCATTCTAAACCTCTCACATGAACCATTTTAACTAATATCTAAGCCCAAACAGAAAAGCCAATGGAATGGAATGGAATGGAATGGAATGGAATGGAATGGAATGGAATGGAAAGTGAAGGAAAGGAAAGAAAAGCCAACTTTCAGGATTCTGGTTCAGGCCTGGAAGAAGTTGGGGCACTACAGGAAAAAATTGCCAAAGATTACTCTGAGTGTTCTGAAAATTCAGCCTCAACACAGCTCCTCAAACAATAATTCTCAAATTCTGTTGTGCCTAGGAATCTGTTGGACCTACTTAATGAAGCAGTTTCCTCAGTCCCTCCCTAGGAAATTGTGAGGCGAGTCTAGGAATTTGTATTCTAACAAACAGCTTCTGATATAAATGGTCCAACAACAACACTTTGAGGAACGCTGTCAAGAAAAACTTCAAACTGTTCCACCCAGCACCTAATCCTCTCTCCCTACCAATTGACCCAAATCTCCACAAGGAGAGAGAAAATTCCTGGATTAACACTTCACCTGGCAGAAGAGGACTACTGCCTCAGCCTAGGTCATTTCAAACCCAAAAGGAGCATGACAGAAATAGTGTTGACTCAGAAAGTCCTGAGCAATCACAGATAAAGACCATGGTCAGCTGTAGCCTTGAGATGAAGTAACCAGACCCAGTGGTGTGCTTGTCTCTACTTCAGACCCCAGTTTGAGTGTTTGCCTTAAAGCCACCCTTTTCTCTCATTTTAACATCTGCTCTCTGGCAGGCTGCTATCTTGTCTTCGCCTGTTAGTATAATTTTTCCATATTTGGGACTGTACTTTAGGCTTTCTGAAGCTTTTATAAGTTCCTGGCCCTAGCCAAACTTGTACGTAATTCTATTTAGATGATCGACTTGCTTGTCCACAATCCCTGCCCACCTTACTACATGCCTTATTTAACCTCCACAAGTACCATATTTGACCGTCATTCCAGCTCCAGTCTCAGCCACCCATACATCACGGTCATCTAAACACACTGATGACCATTAGACCCCCAGTAGCTTGGCCATGGAAATATACTAGATACACAGGTCAAACTGTGAGAGAGTATTTCAGTGATGTCATCACTCAAGTGGATGGTTTTCTAACAGCAGACACAAAAAATGGGTTCAATGACTCCTGCACTAAGTTTGGGGTTATTTTTTCTGATTGTAAATGTTTTTGCATCTACTTGTAATCATTATGGTGACCAAAAACTAAAACATAACTTGAGAGATGTTGGGAATAAAATCGCCCCCAACCACCCATCCAATGCCTCAGTAAGTCCTGTGATGTCATTCTGCAAATTCTACCACAAATCCATCCATTCCTCTCCATGTGCATGGCTACCACTCTGTCCGAGTCACCATCATCCCATGCCCGCACTACTGCCATAGCTTCCTCATCAGTTTTCCCACTTCCACACTCATCCTCCTCCAACCCCTTTCCTCGACAGCAGCCAATATGACCTTTAAAAAATGGAGAGCAGGTCATGTTACTTCCTAGTTTAAAACTCTTTTGGTGGCTTCTTGCAATGGCTGGATAAAGACCAAACTCTGCACCCTGGGCTGGGTAAGAAATGGCACTGCCAACCTTCCGATCCCATTTCTTGCCATTGTCAACTTTCCCTACCATACTCCAGCTATGCAGCCCTTTTTTTTTTTTAATTTTTCGATTTCTAGAATGACCCCAGAACTTTCCCCCCTCTGGTCTTTGTATTTTCTATTGTTTGGAATTTTCTTTAATCATCTCTTGCCATAGTTGGCCATGCAGTTTCCTCCTTCCCTGACCTTCCTACCTAAGTGTCCCTACCACCAGGTACTCTCTCATTCTCTCACACATCACTCTATTGATTTCCTTTTTAATGGAAACCTCCCCATCTTCACCAATGTAAGCCTCACGAGGGGTGGATTCATGGCTGCCTTGGTCACCATTATGCTGATAGCATCAGGCATGTAGTATAGCTTATTGGTTGAATCAAAAGAAGGATGAATGAATCAGTAAGGTCTTGCTTTTGCAAGGCTGGCATAACATTAGTTAAAATTTATTTCATTCTGTATTATTTTGTGGGATTGCAAAGATAGAATCCAGAAGTACAGAGACTATATCTGTGAGTATCCCACCAAGACTGCAGTGGAAGGTCAGGGTAGCATTTAAAAGGGATGGAGAATCCTCTGGAGTCAGTCTTGGCTCTAAGAATTACAAGTACGTGAATTATATCCTCCAAGCTGCATGATTACATCAGCAAGAAAGGATGATTTATGTGAGGGGTAAGGGGCTGGATAGTGAATCAGGATCACCATCTATTAGGGTCATTATTTCTCAGAGGCACCATAATGTTTACCATCTGTGAACTCTCTCTCTATAGGCAAGTTCAAGGTTGACTTGAATCCATCTTAGGAGCTAATCTATGCCCCATTCTGTGCCCAGGCAAAATTTACTAGGGAGTTGGGATTTACCATGTCCCAAAAAATGACAATGAAGTATTACAGAGGTATAATAACCACTTCAGATCTATATACACACCCTGTGGAAATATCAAGAATATCTGTCCCTCGAAACAAGAAGCTCTGGGGCCACCAAGATCTGGAGCAACTCTATACAAGTCTGGGAAGAAAATCTCCCCAGTGTTTTAAAGTCACCAGTGAAAAAACATAGATCAATATGCAATCTGGGACAATGCCAACCTTGTGACTACTTCAGAAGGAAAAGCCAGAGAGGTGAGCTGCTTACTGGCAGCTCATTCGGGGTGCCTAGGCCAGGACAGAACCTTCTATCAATGGGCAAAGTCTCACAAAAGCAGCTTAATTGTTTTGAATAGTCTAAGATGGAAGGCTCAGTGTCTCCATCTAAGTAGCACATTGCATATGTCCTCATAGAAACCAAGCTTTATCCAGCAGTTACTGGTCCATCTTGTTGAAAGCTGGCTCGGGGGGAAGAAGGGGTAGCAGCTACAATGGAAGGGGCCTAAGTCCTTAGGCTGATTCTGAAATCTGCACTGTGAAGGAGACTTTCCAAGAATCTTTACAGCCTGATTTATGAATTCAGTCTTGTGAAAGCAAATAAATATGGGACTAGAAGTTGACGACTTGTTTTTAGAATTATAGGAAGAAAAGTAAATGGGTCACACTTATTTTGGTTCCTTCAAATATTTTAGGACAGGAGCAATATCTGGCATAATAATGAGAAGCAATGATAAACATCATAAATGTTAGGTCTATTTAGAAGACCTCCATCTGGTAGCCTCCCAGCAAATCACTCCCCCACGGAGGAGATGAGATTTTCCTGCCACGAGGGGCTGAGCCCTGCAAGCTCAGGCTACTGCAGCTGGTGTCCACAAAGGGAAGCTACAGAGGGCTGCTTCCCAGGGCACAGGAAGGGATGGAAACAGCTGAGTGCCCTCTCAGTCTCCCTAATTAAAAACCAACATGTGCCTCGGGCATGCTCACCAAGGTGGTTTTTTACTACACGTCTAGGCTGCCCAGCTCATCTGTTTACAACCCATATTCTCTTCAGCATGCTTATTAAAAGTACAGGTTTGGGCCCTGATGCATTCTGACTCTGCAGGCCTGGTGCAGGAGAAGAGTGGGAACCTGCATTTTTCATCAGTACTCGGGGAGGTTCTGAGGAACCTGGTGCTCAGGCAATACTTGCGGGACCACTGGCTTAAACCAACATTTCTCAAAGTGGTGTCACTGGATGCATTCTTAAGAGTGCTGCAAGGAGAATTTTCTCATTTTGTCTTTTTATTTTAATACTCTTTCTAATGTTAAGAACATTTTGGGGGCACCTTGCTGGCTCAGTCAGCTAAGCGTCTCAGCTCAGGTCATGATCCTGGGGTCCCAGGATGGTGCCCAGCATGGGGTTCTCTGCTCAGTGGGGAGTCTGCTTCTCCCTCTCCCTCTGCCTGCCCCCACCTTGCTTGTGTTCTTTCTCAAATAAATAAAATCTTAAAAAAAAAAAAACATTCTGGATCATTTGGATGATAATTTTATAACCAAACACTGCCACAAGACTTCCACTGAGTGTTTACATTTGTGTTGTACTTTTAACCATGTCTCAAACTAGTGAATTTTTATTTAGATCCAGACCTGATTTGAATGTTCAAGCCAAAGCGAAGCCCAAATGATATTCCGACATTAGCTCAGGAAGGGCACGGAGGAAGGAAAGGAGCAGATTTTGACAAATAACATCAACGAATTGCATTTGGACGGTCTGCAGTATGTCCAAACAACAGTGGGGAAATAGGCTTGGAGCTCAGGAGACGAATTCTCCAAAGCCAGAGATCTGGGATGTGCTACCCATAAGGCAGTGGCTGAAAACCTGTGTGGGTGACAGCAAGGAAATGAGGGACAAAGAAAGACAGGGACAGAACTCAGAGGCAAGACAGAGGAACTGGGAAGAAAGGTAGCAAAAAAGATAGGCAAAGAGGTCAGAGAGTAAGGGGTGGAGCAGGAAGGGGAAACACCTGGGAGATAAGGGAGGAAAAAGTTCTAAGGAGAGAACAGTGTTCGTGTGAGTGGGTACTGTCCCTGATTTTACTGTCACAGGGAGCAAGTTACAAAACAGTCTGTCCAGTACAATATCACTTGTGCAGTCGCAACTTATATATGCCTGAATACTTGAAGAAAATTTCTGAAAGGCACCAGAACAACAAAACCAAAACAAAAGCCTGCGAGTATCTCCAAGAATTAGATCAGGAGGGGGAGCAGGGGAACTGTAAGTTTTATTTGGCACCATTTTGTTCAGTTTATATTTATTATTATGAATGTACACTACTTTCTCCCTAATGTTTTAAGGACCGGCCAGCACTATGATCTTAAATTACCAGACAGGATAAGAAAGATGAGACTCAAAAGAGGGCATTTTAGGGGCAAAATGTGTCACTGGTGATGGTTATCAGGATGGTTACAGGTAGGAATGTGAAAGCTGACTGCCATAGTCTAAAACACTGCTCCTCAGGCTTCGCCAGGCATGTGAATGACGAGGGGATCTTGTTAGAATGCAGATTCTGACTTCATAGGTCTGGGATGGAGTGAGATTTCTAATAGGCTCCCACATATGACCCACATAACCATACTTTTGAGTTGCAAGGTAAAGAAATCAGAATGTAGGGAGTAGATGTGAGTATGAAGAGGCCACTATTTCCCAAAAAGTGTTCCCTAGAGGAGGAACCCCGAGGAACACACCAATAAAAAAAATTCTGCAATTAAACAGGTTTGGTGAATTCCACACAGCCATCCTGATGGGTCACACTGGTGTCAGTGCTTTATTGAGAATCTCTTGCTTGGCTTTTCACTCGGATGTCCCTGACAGTCAGGGTTAACCTTGCGGCAAGGAGAACTTCTCTACACTCTCAGAGTCTGATGCTCCTCACAGGCCTTCCCGGAAGGTGTGCAGGAACAGAATGACAGGGTAGCGAGAGTTCAGGAGCGCGCAGAGGAGGAGGGCAACTGGAACATGACATACTGCATTTTGTCTCCAATGCAATAGCACCAGAGGCCTCTGAAAGGCGAAAAAGCTCCAAAAATAGACTTGATGAGGCCATATGCACCAGGATACCCTGAAGCTCCTTGACAGTCCATACTATGATGCCATCAGATATTTGCCACTCCTTATTCTAAATATTTCTGGACCTTTCCGCAACTCAGCCTCAGCCACATGGCTCCAAACCCAGGGAGATAAGCATACTGTGAAAACCTGAACTTGAATGCATTTATACTGCCAGAGGCTTCAGTGGGCAAGAGCAGGCGACCACAGAAGCCGACCTGACTTCACTGCTGACAGCCCTGCTTGACCTGAGCACAATCCTACCGTCCACTGACAGTGATTAAGAACAGCCTGGGGGAGGCTGGGCAGCACTGATCCTCTCACCTGCTGAGACAGAGCAGGTGAGACCAGGAGGAACCTTGGAGCTCAAAATACCATGCTGGCAGCACTGAGTCATCCTCCCAAGACCTCTGGTGCTTGGCTGCCCCAGAACAGTCTTTCAGACTCTCTTTATAGATAATGCAGCTGAGCAGTCAGTTCCGGCGGGAGACTGGAATTCAAAGGACCCCTCAGTGCAGAGAGCAGAGGTTATTCACCCTGGCATGCCTGAATTGTTTGAAAAGACTGCCACTCTCTCCTCTCTCATGTCTAAACTTGGCAGCAGAGGGTCCAAGCCATATGGGACAACTCACACAGAGATTAGAATGGACCAGAATTGGCCGGAAAAGATGCTCTGAAGCCTTTGCGTTCACAGCTGCGGTTTTCCTTCGCCTTAGCCCTTCACCAGACGTCTGGTCACTCTGTCAGTCCCAGCTGTCGCACCTGTCTCTCAGATTTACTGTGGAGAGAAATGGGCCTGCACAATTCTGTTTCCTCCTTATTAGCCTTCCGATGTATTTGCTTCCGAGAATAAACATATTTGAACAGCACTGCACACATGGTGACTCTTTCAGGGACATTATTTAGGGGATAAAATGGAAACACGTGTCCGTTCAAGTACAGTGATATGAACTTGTGCTCAGCAAGACACACACTCCACTGCTTCAGGACCAAAAGGGATGGAAGATGTTCATGTTTACGCCATTTCCCGCGGCTCCCTGAAAGTTACAGGGTCCTTCCCCATCACAGTCAGAGTAGAAGCAAAAGAATCCAAAATTGGTTTTAACCTTCACCTAACAAACACACATTCCCACTGTTAAATCTGTCATCAAATAGCCCCACTATTGCACGCACTAAATACACTTTGAACTCTCAGGGAAGAGTTATTTGGGAAATCAAGGGTCAAGTCTACAGGATGCTACATGTCACGTGTCTAAGCCACCAAGCAACCAAGCAGCAGGATTATCTTTTTATCACATCCCTCTTGGTTCCCCTGTTCCATGTGTTAAAGAATTTAGAAGCTAGCTTCTAATCTACAATGGGAAAGATCTGCATTCTATTTTTATGTGAAACACTTTAATTGCTAGCAATATCACTGAAGTTATTAGCATAAACAAAAGAAGGAGGGTGAAATCATTTATCCCCCAAAGGCAAAATACTTTGAAAGAAGCAGCAAGCAGAGGAGATGGGTGGGAGGGGACTTTGAATAAAGTTGTGCCTTGGGGGTTTGTTTTAAAGTTCTACCTGGATGTTCTCCACCCAGGAGCTGGAGAGACATTCCCTTCCTTCTCTCAATGTAGCCTGTGACAAGACTGCACGGGGCCTAATTTATTCACTGACTCCGCTCCATAATACAGTTGCAGTCAGGCTTGGGAGATGATTTGGAAAGAAGAATGCTACCCATTCTTCACATAAAATGTCTGTAAGATAAAATAACACCTTCCATTTCTCGTGCATTTGAAGACTTCAACTCAAGACTTTTTGTAGGAAAAATATAATGGCCAATTTAAAATTCTTAAATTATACAAGACTTTAAAAATTAACTTAGGTCTTGCCGAAGAACAAGAAAAATTCTGGAATTAACTTTGGTCCCTGTCTTTCCTGACTGGCCAGGACACAAAAAAATTTGGACCTTTTTTCACCCTTGTTCCTTGGGTAAGAGAAGAAGGTGCTGAGATCCCCGACACCCAGGTAAGTACCAGCTTGGCTGGTGAAATGGATGTGCTGACTAAAGGTGGGTTCCAGCCCCTACAGGGATGGAGCCACGCCCCATCGCTGAGGGGTGGGAAGACGGAAATGAGCAACCATCCCTTCCCAGGTGAGGAAATCCAACCCAGGAGGAAAGGAAGGCCGCATTCACTCCATCCAGGAGATCTCTGCGTGTACACAGAAGTGCTTATTATTGGGGACACAGGGACTCTGCCAGCGCAGCACTGCCGCTTGGAGCACGAGGCTCTGCCGCCGAAGTCCCAGCTGCGAATCTGACTGTCCCCATCATCTCCTCCCCATCCTCCCCTGGTTGTTCTCTGGTCAAGTGTTGGACCAGCCAGCACAGGGCAACAGGGCTGGGCCCGAACCGCCCCTCTGCGCAACACTCGAGAGCGCCCAGGGAAAGAACTCTACTAAGCAGACAAGTTCCTTCCACGAGGAAAGCTGTCACTTTACCTTGTTGCTTACTGAGGAACAGCGGAGGGGGCGCGACTCCCGGACCTCGCGGCTCCGGGCCCTGCGTGGCCGCTGGGCTTTGGCTGGAACTCGCTGCTTCCGCAGGTTTCTGCTGGGCGATGGGCCCTTCGGGCGGCGCCGGTGCTCTGTCCCCAGAGGACAGCTCGGGGCCGGCGTTGGGGGCGGCCGCGGGGAAGGTGAGGAAGGGGCCCGGGTCGGCCAGGGCCCGGCGGTTGGCTGCGCCCTCCTCGGCCCGGGTGCCCGGCTCCTCCCGGATGGCGTCCAGGGCGCCCGGCTTCATCGGGGGCGAGTCCTGCTCCCGCTTGGGGCTCTCCTCCGAGGCGGAGGACGCGTCGCACGACTCGATGATGAGCTCGCTGTCCAGCTCGGCCTCGCGCTCCTCCCTCAGGATGCTGTACTGGATGGACGGCGAGGCGGGCGACGGCGGCGGGCCGCCCACGTGGCCGAACGTCACGTAGCCCGAGGGCAGCGCGTCCTCGGCGGCCAGTGGGTCCTCGGACACCAGCTCGATCTCCGAGTCCCCTGACTCCGCGCTGCTGGCCTCGTGGTCCAGGGGGCTGGGGATGGTCGGCAGCCCAGACCTAGCCTTGGCCTCGGGCCTGTTGGCCACGTGGCCCGCCGGCCGCGGGCTCTCCGTTGTTTCATAGGATAACCCCTTTGCTTCTTTAATGGCAGTGATCAGCTCATCCTCGGAGATGCTGCACTTCCCCTGGGATTCTGCAGCAGATGGTTCTGTCGTCCCACAAAGCGAAAAAGACCCAGAGAGGCACACACACGGACAGACAGATGGACACACAGAGAAGAAATAAAACAAAATTCCATTAGGGGAGATGTTTTCTCGTTGCTTGAGAAACACGTATCTCATTAGCACAAAAATAGTCTGTTTCCAGGGCTATGCTGAAAAGGCAGGCCACCTGAAGGAAAGGGCTAATTACTATTATGGCCCAATTAATCAGTGTTTTACATACCTATCTATCTTCATCTAGCTACTTTAAAAAATGACAAAGCAATTTCTCAGCAACAGTCCCTCGGTTGGTTTTCCTATTTCAATGTGGCGAAGATTCTAGAAGTCATGGTTTTAATTCTGAATCATTCTCTCAGGGAAGTTTTCCAAGTTCACAGATTTCATCAGGTAATCTGATGTATAGAACTCTCTATTTTGGCCCGCCAATATCAACAAATCTGAAAAATCATTCATTACTCCTTACCCATTGCTTTTCACGTCCCCTCCTTCAGTAGGCCAAAGAAAGCTTAGTCTGGATCCTTATATACAATTTGACTTCTGAGCTTAATATTTACCATAAGAATCAATACCTTTACTCTTTTTTAGTGAAAAGTGTAACAAAGTAGGGGCGCCTGGGTAGCGCAGTGGTTAAGCATCTGCCTTCAGCTCAGGGCGTGATCCCAGCGTTCTGGGTTCGAGTCCCACATCAGGCTCCTCCACTAAGAGCCTGCTTCTTCCTTTCCCACTCCCCCTGCTTATGTTCCCTCTCTCGCTGGCTGTCTCTCTCCATCAAATAAATAAATAAAATCTTTTTTAAAAAAAAGTGTAACAAAGTAGAACAATATAAGAGAAAGATTTTGCCAGTTCTACTGAGGAGGCTGTGAAGATGGCCATGATGCACAATGCCCCTGGGCTTCTAACAGTGGAGCCCACTATCGTTCATTTTCCTCTCTTCCCCTCCTCTAGAGAAGAACAAAACCGAGAGTCCCCTGGGTGAATGCCTGCCTTCTGCCTGATGTTTATCCAGATGGCCAGAAAACGTCACCAGCAATTTTGCTGATAGTTCTCTCCCTTAGATGAGACTACCTGGGATCACCATGACAACAGTTTTTGGGAGCTTGTTTTTTCCCTTGCCATACAGCAGGGCCTTATTTCAGAATATCCCAGACAGTGGTTTCTGGCCCTTTTATAAGCAAGGAATAGTTGTCATTTCTCCAAAGCTTTGAGGTCACTGATTTGAGGGGGTGAAGGGGGCAAACTATAACTAGGTAATCTGTTGCTTTAGAATTGTGGGAGAACACCGATGGACAAAACATTTCAAATTAGTCTAATTCTTTCTAAAGTAGAACTGATTTTATCCTTCATCCATACAGCATTCATTCATCTATTATTTATTGAGAACCTACTAAGTGTTAGGCTTTCTTCTAGGCATTTGGGACATATTAGTGAATGAAACAGGTAACAAAATCTCTGCTTATATTCTAGTGGGAGGAGAACACAATATATAATTATATATAGTAAATGAGTAAATAGTAGGTAAGATGTTAAGTGCTGTGAAAAAAAGTAGAGTAGGGTGAAGGGATCAGGAGAGCTGGGAGAAGGTGGGGATGAATCTGTAATTTAATTTTTTTTTAAAGATTTTATTTATTTATTTTAGAGAGAGAGCAAGAGCACAAGCAGGGGGAGCAGCAGGCAGAGGGAGAGGGAGAAGCAGGCTCCCCACCAGGCAGGGAACCTGACCCAGGGCTCGATCCCAGGAGCCTGGGATCAAGACCTGAGCTGAAGGCAGATGCTTAACTGACTGAGCCACCCAGGAGTCCCTGAATCTGTAATTTTAAATAGGGTAGCCAAGATAGACCTCACTGAGAATGTAACCTATATTCAACACTTGGGTAGTCAAGAGAGTGACTCATGATGATAATCAGAGGAAAAAGCATGCCAAACAAAGGGAACCCATAGTGCAAAGGCCTGGAGATGGGAGCCACATTGATTCCTAGGTATCACAAACATGCCCAATGGGTCTGACCAAAGTCCTGCCTGTACAACATTCCTAGGAGACCAGGAAGCAGGGAGGCAGGACCTGGGGCTCAGAGGGCTACAGCTGACCCCGCAAGGCAGCCTGCCCTGTGTGCAAGCTGACCTAGTGCTATGTGGACCAGGAGGCTGGCTGGTGTCCACTCATGTTCTACAAGTAGGAGCCCTGAGAGGCTTTGTATCTGTTTACGTGATGATATGATTAACATCTGTCTCTTCACCCTTCCCCACTTTCTCTGACCCCACACTGGAAGCCCCAGGAGGGCAAAGGGCAGCCAGCATCTTTTTGTTCAGTGTCATATCTCCAGCATTTAGTGCAGGGTCTGGCTGAGTGAGGACTAGCTCAAATCTTTAGAACAGTGGTTCTTAATCATGTGTATGGCTCATAACTACCCTCAGAAATTCTGCCTTCATTGAAGTAAGTCTGAAGGGGCCTAGCCATCTGTATTTTGTAACTCCAAGGGTAATTCTATTTTTTTTTTTTTTTAAGATTTTATTCATTTATTTGAGAGAGAAAGAGTGCGCAGAAGCAGGGGGAATGGCAGGCAGAGGGAGAGGGAGAACCAGGCTCCCCATTGAGCAGGGAGCTGGTCGAGGGGCTCAACTCCAGGACCCTGGGATCATGACCTGAGCAGAAGGCAGATGCTTAACCAACTGAACCACCCAGGCACTCCTCCAAGGGTAATTCCAATAGTCACCTGTAGTTAGGGTTGGCAGACTTGGCAAATAAAAATAGAGGACATCCAGTTACCTTTGAATCTCTGCTAAACTATGAAGTTTTTTAAGTGTAAGTATGTCCCATGAAACACTAGTATTTTGGCAACACTACCTCCAGTTGAAAACCACTGAGGTAGAGCACTCAGAAAAGGCTCAAAGATCTTGCTTCATTTACTTAAGAATAAGGATGGTGTCAGACAGCTGTGGGAAGTGGGATGGAAGGGACTGATGTATTTCCTCTTGGGCAGGTGAACGTACCACCCTGAAAAGAATCCATCCTTATTATGAGTTAAAAGCTTCTCAATAGAAATTAATAGATGTTGTCCTTCGTTCTTAATGGGAACCAAAAGTTTAACAAAGTGCTAAGAGGAATTGGGGAAAAGCCTAGAACAAAACAGAAGTTTTTGTATACTCGGTTTTAAAATTTATGGGCCTCTGATTAAGATTTTGGTTTTTCTGTGTCATGACTGACACAGCAAAGCTAGAAACAGTCAACAAAAATACTTGAACAGATTATAAAAACTGAGAAGGTTAGAACTGCCCTGCCTGGGGAGATGTGTTTGCTGCTGCTGCTAATTAGAATGATAAAAAGAAAGGTGAACATGGGCCAGTTTGCCAAGTCGCAGATGCCACCGTCCAGCTGTGAATGATGCTGCCATTCAGGTCTCCCCTTTGCTTCTGGCTCATTCTTCACTCATCATCCAGAGGGATCATTTTAAAACACACATCTGATCCTGCCATGCTTCCCTTCTTTCTCCCCACTCTGGCCATACTGGCCTTGCCACTGCTCCTAAACACCCAGGACATTCCCAGCTCCGGGCCTCTGCACTGGCTGTCCCCCAGACTGCCCCTCTTCCTTGGGTATCTACATGGCTTGCTGCTTCCCCCTCTGCCCTGTGCAGGTCTCTGCTCAGAGCCCGCACCAGGGAAAACCTTTCCTCACAACCACCCGAATCACTCTCTTACACTCTGTCTTGCTTTATTTTTCTTCATTACCATCATAGATACGTGATATTATATTATATATTCATTTATTTGTATGTAAGTCTTCCCAATAAGAATGCAAGCTCCATGCAGATAGGAATCTTGTTAGGTTTCAGCACTGTATCCCCTGTGGTGATGGGACAACGCCTGACATGGAGAAAATGGTCAACACATACTTGTTAAGTGAAGGGATGAATGAATGAATGTCAATTCCCAGATTAAAACCCTCCAGTGGTTTCCTATTGCATGTGGAACAAAATCCACATTCTTCATCCTAGTATGTGAATCCCTGAGCAACCTGGGTCCTGCCTACCACTGCAACTCTGTTCTGTGCCATATTTATCCTTTGCTCCTATAAAAATTAATAAAGGGAAGCCTCACTAATGTAGAGTCAGGAGGCTAAAGGGGGGCATTATACCACTCAATGCCAATTACAGTAAGGCCAATTATAGAACCCAACAGAAGAATCATCAACAGGGAAGAATGATCACTTACAGGCCCAACAGAAAAAGATATACATGAACCTTCTAGGAGAAGCTGATTACCTCTGCAACTCAGCCAATGAGGAACCATCATTAGCCTGAACTATTACTTCTCCAATGGACTTCCATTCAAAACAACCCCTCCCAACTTCCTTGGTCTTATCCATAAAACAATGTTCCTCTCCTTTGTTGGACTTGCCTATGGTTTTAGCATGGACAGCATGTCCTGAATTGTAATGCTCTGCTATTCCTGAATAAACCAATGTTTGTTGGCAAAATAACTATTTTTAAAGTTAACACTTCTTTGCACCATCTTTCAGTTCCCAGATAACACGGCCTTGGGGCCTGTGCACATGCTTTCCTCTGTACCTGGGGGGTCCCCTTTTTATCCCTTCCTTTGAATTGTGAGCTCCTTCTCCTCATTCAGGTCTCAGATCACCTGTCACCTCCTCAGAGAGGCCATCCTTGACCCCTTCACACCCAACACTCTATCACTCCTTATAGGAATCAGACTGTGAAATTTCAGATGTGATTAAATTGATTTACTTCTTACTGCTTATTTCTTACTAAGGGAAGCTGGAGTGGTTTAATAATGACCTCTCTGAGGTTTCCACCTCGAAGAACATCCATGACCACCATAACATAGTCCTAGGCGCTGTGTCAGAAACAACGTGGTGCCAGGAGGCCAATGGTCTGGCACGTGTCAGGACACTGAGCATGTGTTCCTAGTGCTTCACTTGTATTCATGACTGATCTTCGCTGAGAAGAAACTTCCAATATGCAAGCTGTAAGAATTTTTGCCTCTGTACCTCAGAGTATATTAATTAACATGATGAAAATAGTTCACTACTTTAGAGAAAATCACAAAATGGAATAATCTATTGGAATTGAAGGCAATACATTAGACTCCTTGCTTAGGCTTCAGGGTCTGCGGCTAAAATTGTTCTAAATGAGAATTTCTCCTGATTCATAATTCACATAATTAGAATTACTAGAATTAGATGATGATGATGATGATGATTATTATCATCAGAGTGTCACATGCCCAGAGTGCCAGGGGCTCACAAGATGGGGAGGGAGCTAGGGTAACCTCTTTGGATAGAAAGAACAAGGAGAAAGGCCTCAGTGACAAGCTAATTCCTCCCATCTTTCCTGTTAATTTTATTCTTATCTGTTGTCATTTGACTCAGGTGTTACGATGTGAGATGTGTGTGGAGAGAGGAGCTAAACATGGGAGAGAACTATGTACTGGGTCTGGGGACTTTCTCTTTCTTGAATAAACTTTACTTAGCATGTTATTTGGACCAACTGCAGAAAAAAAAACCATTGCCCTAATCCAATGCTGTCAAGTGCACAACCCGAGGTCATGAAACTCCAAGATCACGTCAGCCAGATTTGTCTTTGTCTTATCTTGAAGGTGCTCCAAAACCCTAATGGGCTATGGCTACTGAAAAAAAGGGAAATTTCTTAATAATTCCTAAGCCCTATATCATATCAAGTCTTTCTCATCAGGTCTACAAACTGTAATTTTTACATGAGGCATGTGCCATATAAATGGACCTATATGTGCTGGGGCATTTCACTCTTCCTGAAGACTGCCTGAAGTTCTTCTAAACTGACCACCAGACAACCCCGTAGCTTGAGAAAACACAGCTGACAATATAGCTTACATCTTCAGAGCACCAATATCTTTAGGTTGTTGAATAACAGAAGGGTTTTACGATGCATTATCACAAAGACCACAAGGAGGCTTCGAGACTCAGATATGTTGCTACATCATGTTGTAATGCAGGACAAGTCACATCTAATTCACTTGGAGCCTCACTTTCCTTATTTGTTGTCACTACCCAAATCTCAATTTACATCTCATGGAAATTCACTGTGGCCTCACACCTCCATGTCCTTGAACCTCCTCAGACTAGAAGGCCACCCTCCCCTTCACCTGGTTACCCCCTCTTGCTCCATTCACCTGGGAGCGGCTGGACTATACTCTCCAGCACCTATGTTTCCCTCTCAGAACACAAATCACACCAGAGTGTGACTATTTCCTTGGTCATCTGTTCCACTGGAAGACAGAAACTGTTTTTGTTTGTTTGTTTGTTTGTTTGTTTCAGTTCCAGACTCACCAGTACCTAGTAGAGCACCTGACCAAAAGAATGTATGTAGAACGTGTTTGTTGAGCAAATGAATGAATTTGAAAATCAGGGATATGGTGCAGTGGCTCTTTAAGACCCTTGGATCCTTATAGTTGAATAAGTCTGAGATCAGGTTGGGAAGGGGAGGAGTTGATACTAAAATCTTTAGGGAAACAGGACGGGAGGCACATTAAGTTCTCTCCAACACCTGGACTTACTTCATTGTCAGGATTTAGAGCAATCACTCATAATAGGCTTTGGATCTGTTTTAAGACTTCAGTAAAAGGGGGCACCTGAGTGGCTCAGTCTTTAAGCCTCTGCCTTTAGCTCAGGGCATGATCCCCGTGTTCTAGGATCAAGCCCCGCATCGGGCTCCCTGCTCCGCTGGGAATCTGCTTCTTCCTCTCCCACTCCCCCTGCTTGTGTTCCCTCTCTTGCTGGCTGTCTCTCTCTCTCTGTCAAATAAATAAATAAAATCTTAAAAAAAAAAAAAAAAGACTTCAGTAAAAGCTCTTGCACCTGACTTCTGAAAATCATTTTTTTTTTTAATCACAAAGGTTTGCAAATCACTTTTGAGTAGGGTAAGAATGCCAGCCACTGGAGGCAGGGGAAGATCCAAGGACCTCTCATTGTCCTCTCCATCCTGATGCCTCGTGAACACTGAAGAGAGGTAGACATGCAAAGGCCTCACTTTTGCCACCCGGGGTGGAGTGGTACAAAAGGGTGGGGACACTCCTGCTACCACTCAGGCCCTTCATCTGGATACAGGAGACCCCTTTGAGTTTAAGAGGATATACTGAGTGTGGTTTAACACTCTGCTTTGGGTCACAGTAGGAGAATATTCAAGTTGACAAAGATCAGAGCTTAGTGAATTCTGAACTTTTTAATTCTAATCAAATAAATCCTCTAAGTTTAAAAAATAAAACTTCAACAAAGTAAAAAGACAAAAATGACCCTGCTGAGGTTGATGAAGAGGAAGATTATCCTTTTTTAAGGTCTCCTCTCACTGCCCATGTCCCCCTAAAGACCCTGAAGTGCACCCTGGCCCCCCTTCCTTGTACAGACTTGGAGCTGGGATGAGGAATGTGCAGTGTCCTGTCCCCGGTGGCCCAGCTGGTCTGGAAAAGGCATGGTGCTCTCTCTGTGATGTGTCCAGGAGACCCAGAAGTCCGTGTGGGAAGCTAACTAGAAGCGGACTGCACCTCCCTCTCTGCTCTGAATGATGGAGCCACATGAGGATTTTCCTGCTCCAGTGTATCGTCCTTACCTCTTCCCTCAAATGAAGAAAGAAACACTTTACAAGACAAATCTGATAGGACTTCCACGGAAATCCCAGATCTCAACCTTTGTACCATGGGCACAAGACTGAAAAAGTTGTATGTTAATTAAATCCAGTTAAACTGAAACTTAAAGGGACCCTATAGTAAAATATTTTGAATACAGACTCACATTCTTTTAATATTCAGATCTCTATACCCTGCATTTTCCCAAGGCAGGGAATACCAGTTCCCTTACCTGTCCCGGAAGACGGGGGCGTGACGGATCCCGGGCTGTCATCTTCAGGCTCTGAGACAGTGACCGTGGGGACTGTGTCGGGACTTGGTTTCAGACAGATATCTTGCTTCTCGGGGGTCTTCTCTTGGGTCGCAGTTTCAACAGAAGGTTCGATTTCAGTCAGGGTGATTTTGACAGGGGCTGTGATCAGAGGAGCGCTGTGCTGTTCTTCAGAGAGATCATCTGTGTAAGGTACAAACGTTGATTCTTCAAATAAATGGTCCTTGAGGATTTTTCCCTCCACAGGAACTGGTTTCTCTGGTTCACGGGCCTCTTCAGGTTTTGTTGAGATATCAGTGTCCTTATTATTAAAGTCCGAGCCTTTCTCTTCCAACATGGGGTGACACTGCTCCCGCCATTTCACCTCCTCTGGCCTGGTTATGTCAATGTATTTATAGGCTTCTGCTTTCATCTGGTCCAGGGGGTCTGCTAAGATCTTGTTCACTTCCACGGACTCTGCAGGAGTCATCTCGATTCCAGAATCAGAGCTAAATAAGCCACGAGGCTCCGTCCCAGTCACATCTGGGAAGGAGGGCCTGGGGGTACTCAACTCCTCAGGGCTCTCAGAAGTGGTGACTTGGCCGTTTTCCTTCTGAAGAATTCCCGTGAAATATGTAGAATCCTCCCGAGGTGGGTAGCAGATGTTGGAAATCAGAGATGTGTAACACGATCCTTCCCCATCTTTTGATGCTGTTGAAAAGGTATGATCCATGGCCCTGGAGACATCTGCCACACCTATGAATCAAAACAGCAGCAGACAGTGAGGGGGCGTCTGGCTTCGGTTCTCTCTCCTGCCTAATCCCCCACCCACCCCTGTCCTGTGGAGACACGGCAGCCTTTCCCCTGACACCCTCGGAGTTCCCTCGGAGCACACTCATGTTTTGCTTGTCTCCCTCCCGGCCCACAGCACTGGTGTCTTCCTGGTGGCAGAGCACACACGTCCACATGAGCTGCCACACCATAGAAGTTGGGGACAGATCCCAGAGGAGTGGAAAGCTGATGTTTCAAAATCTACGATCTTGACATACAGTGACTTGGTCCTTCTTGGAATTGATCAGTAGAAGCCCTCTTTGTATCTCAAGTATTAATGACTCTTTAAATACAGCTGGAAATGTAGGCTACTTCAGGTTTGCAGATGCAGCAATGGGATAGCTGAGTGGGGGAGAGGGGCTGCGAGACTCAGAGCTGGGAGAGGCCTCAAGAGACCCTCTTGCCTGGCCCTTTCAGTCAGGGACACCTGCTTCACCTGGACGGATGCTGTTCCTTCTCTTTTTAAAGGTCCTCAGAGAAAGGGACTCCTAGTTTTCCAATGGCCTCATCCCAAAATGGTATCACCTTAATAAGCACTTCCCTATTTCTTCAGTTTTCTCCTCATTTTGTTTCCCTCCTCACTCACCCACCTACTGCCCATTTTCTACCTTCCAGTCATATTCAAAATGATCCCATGGGAATTTCTTGGTTCCACCGGTGGTGCTAAGGGCAAAACAAGTTTATAAAGTTTGAGTCTAGGCAGTGTTTTCACCTGGCCTTTATTCTACTCATAAACCAGCCAAAAAATTCACAAATAGCAAGCAGAAGAGGGGGACCCTCTGTAATTTTTCTTTGCTATAAAATGCTGCCAGAGGGGAAGAAAACTAACATTTATTGAGGCCTTATCATGTGTTAAGCAGTGGGATTTTACCTAATTCTCATAACTCTTTTGTAAACTAAGCTCCATGCTCTCAACACGTCATACACATACACAAACACAAACACACACGAAGCCGTTAGGACACACTCAAAGAATATTCCAGGGCATTAATCCATACAAGCAAAAAAAAAAGTAGTAGCAGTAATCTAATAATATTAATAGCTAATATCTGCATGTTTGCCATGCATCAGAGATAGTTCTGAGCTTTTAATTAATACTGACTCATTTAATCCTCAAAGCAATCCTAGAAGATGAAACGTGTACTACCATTAGCCACATTTTACAGATAAGGAAATCCCAGCCAGGATTCAAACCCAAGACGTCTCAAAGTCAGGAAACATTCCCTAACACCCTCTGTACCTCCTTAAATCAGTTTGTGAAGTCTTCTTTAAAGCAATTTTGAATCAGTTTTATTACAAATAAACTTGGCTTTTGTCTTCACCAAGCCCTTCATAATCTCACACTCACTTGGCCAGCTTTTCTAGACCTGCCTTCCACGTGCCAATTCAAACTCTCTTCTTGGTGGCTCAAGCCATTGGTCATCTATGGGGAATGGAAAAGCACACCGCCTCTAGCCCCTCCCACCCTGAAACCTGCTGTTTTCCTTCCTTGGAGCTCTCTTCCCCCAGATACCTGCCTACCTCACCCCTTCACCACCAAGTCTGCTCAAATGTCACCTTTTAAAGAAGATGACCCTGACCACTCTCTCTCCAATTGCAACCAGCCCTCCCCTCCCTATTCCCTGGCAATCCTGTGCCCTCCTACCCTTCTCTCTACCTTTTCTTTTCCCCCAAAACACTTGTCTCCTTCTAAAATACCACTTAATTAACCTATTTATTTATTACCTATTTATTGATTATTGAGGTATGTTCTATGAGGGCAGGAATCTTTGAACATTTTGTTCACTAAGGCAGCCCAACACCTAGAACGGGGCCTGGCACATAGTAAGTGTTCAAATACTTGCCAAATAGAAGAAGGCATTTTGGAGTTTAGAACAAAACACAGATAATAGGATTGTGTAAGAAGACAGATTGGAAGTATTTTAAAGCTTCTTTCATGCTATAGGCTCAGTCCACATGTAGACCTCACTGCAGGCAGGGGAATCAATCCTGAGGTATTTTACTACAGTCGTCTGGCCCTGGGGATTCTCTAGCACAATTCTCTGGAAGCACTTGCATGTGTTAGTAAGTATTCGCCATAAAGTAAGGAGGGTCCTGCCCATGGCTATGAACAGCCTGATGTGTGGGGGTGGGGAAGAGAACGCTCTCCTGGAGACTAAACAGTAGGTAGTTTCAGGCCTGTGGCAGAGCCATTATCATTCAGTTCCCACTTGACACTTCCACTGCAGGGGCCACCTCAGGGCTCCTGGCCCGTACCACCTCTACCTGGCACATCGCCCGCAGTCTCCTGCCATCAGTTATCATACTACACACAACTGTCCACTACTCAGCCACTGGCCATAGGGCTCTGCCTTGTCTCACCAAAAAATCCTTCAATTCTGCAGCCTAGCATTTGAGACCATGTGAAGGCCACACGGCCTCACTCACAGCCCCGTCTCTGCTGCTCCTCTCACTAACCCTCCACTCCAGGCACACCAAGCCCTTCATAATCTCACACGCACTCGGCTGGCTCTTCTAGACCTGCCTTCCACGCGCCAATTCAAACTCTCAGCTCTGGTTAATATAAACTACCCATCGCATCTCCAACACTTTATCCTTCCAATCTTCACATCCAAATATCTTGGGCACTCAGATAGAGAGGGGCCCAGCATTGGTCTAGGCAGGAACAAGCATTGGGTAGGAGATTGGCTGAGACAACTGCAGAGGTCCCTTTCAAATTTCTGTGATTTTGACACTGACTGGCTGCCCCCACAGTCAGACAAAACCTCCTTTACTTTTTCCTTACCTGTAAAAGAGAATATCATTTTCCCTGAGGTGATGCCACAAAGAATAGGGGCTTCCCAGATGAATAGGGATAACTAAAGGAATAAAATCTAGGGTACATTTACATTATTTGTGAATCTATAAATAGAATCAATAGTCAGGAAGAACTCCCATTCCTGAAATTCTTTTTTTTTTTTTTTTAAAGATTTTATTTATTTATTTGACAGAGATAGAGACAGCCAGCGAGAGAGGGAACACAGGGGGAGTGGGAGAAGAAGAAGCAGGCTCCCAGCAGAGGAGCCTGATGTGGGGCTCGATCCCATAACGCCAGGATCACGCCCTGAGCCGAAGGCAGACGCTTAACGACTGTGCCACCCAGGTGCCCCCCCATTCCTGAAATTCTTATCCTACCAGCTCTGATCTTGCTCAAAGAGCCGAGTACAAAATGGGAAGGACCCTTTTGCCATACTCTACAAATACCACCAACTAGAGGAAGAAGAACAAAGTCGTGGGACACCTGGGTGGCTCAGTTGGTTATGAGTCTTTTGATTTTGGCTCAGGTCATGATCTCAGGGTCGTGAGATCAAGCCCCGCGACTGGCTCTGTGCACTCAGTACGGAGTCTGCTTGAGATTCTCTCTCCCTCTTCCCCCCACCCCATGCTCATGCTCACTCTTTAAATAAATAAAATCTTAAAAAGAAGAAGGAGGAGGAGGAGGAGGAGGAGGAGGACCAGAAGGAGAAGGAGAAGAAGGAGAGGAGGAGGAGGAAAAGGTGGGGGAGGTGGAGGAGGAGGAGGAGGAGGAGAAGGTCATTTGTATAAACCACACATTTTAGACGGGAGCATGTCACGACTCTTGTAAAAGCAACAAATAATGTCCCATTTTCTTAAACTGAGCTAAATACCCTGAAAGTTTCTCTAGGTTCTAGCTTACTGAAATGTGTATACATTATATAGTGCCTATGGGATAGAACTTGTGGAAACAGAAAGTCCTTCCAGACAGTAAATTATGTGAGAGCACAGTCCTGTGGGACTGTAAGAACAGAGAAACCAAGCTGAGCCTCAAGGCTCAGAAAAGCCAATTAATTCTTGTCAGTGCTTCCTGCAGGCTGGCAGATGTGAGAACTGAGGCAGGGAGCAAAAGCCAGTTGGCCCAGGTTGGAACCAATATTGTTACACTGTTAAATACAAATCCACCAAATAAAAGCGCTTTCCTTGTCTGGGCTAGAAATGACTACTTTCTTTATATAACCAAAGATTCCTTGGAACGTCTGACTTCCTCATTCTCTCTGGCTATTTCCTTGGTCACCTAAAGTCTGATTTGTGTGGAGGCAGACGTACACCAAGAGTCAATGCGTGGACCCACAGATGCTCTCTCTGGGGGCCGCTGGACCGGAGGGCACAGCAAATTCAGTTACTTGGATGCATTTAAAATGGGATTGGACTTTAAATTTTCAATTTGCAACTAACTTTTCAGGAATGCACTTACAATAAAATACTGAAGGATTCACAGGCATCTATTTCTAGCCAAAAGCTAAATGGAAGAAGAATGAAACCAAGCTAAAATTATTGTCATTGGAGCACATGTGTGGATAAAATCAGGCTTTTGTATCCACACATGTCCTAGGTCAGAAATACTAACCATGAGCTAGACAAATTCAGTAATTTCACGAAGGGTGGGTGTTTTGTTTAACTTTATTTTATATCTTTAATTCTCTGGCAGTACCGAGGAATGAGATGGTAAAGATAACTTGCAGAAGACGGTCTTACATTCCCCAAGGAAAGTTTCAATCCTCAAATCCTTTAGCTCTTAAACTCTGACTCACCCTCACAGAATTGAGTTCCTTGGATTGGTGGCCCAGAGCTTAGTTTTGTATTCTGGCTCTACCACTATAAGCTGGGAGACTGTGGAAGCCTCTCTGTGTATCAGTTTATTCATTTTGAAAATGGGGGCAGGAATGTCTCCTCTCGTATTGGGCTGTTATGAGGATTAAATGACAACATGCACTCAGCTCTTCACCTGGCCCATAGTACACCCTCAATAAATGAGAGCTGTACATTTTGTTATTACCTCTATTTTCCAAAGAGGATACTAGCCATTTGCAACACATTCGCACCTATTAGTTTGGTATTTTATCTTTAATGAGGTGTGATCGAGGTCTTTTGGGCCAGGAGTTAAATCTAGCCAAACCACACATGTGTTGCACTGTGGGGTCTGACTTAGATGTTAAAGTCCTCGGAGTGCAAGGCCATGGCTGTCTGCACAGCATCATGAGCAGGTGGTCGTTACTTAAGTACTTTCTAGTGAGGCAACGGACATAGATCCTGTCATGGACACGGTGATGATGACTTGAATGTTTAAAGCTGAAACTTAGCAAGACAATAGACAGAAAAGGAACAGAAGTATTTGGTGTCCATGGATGAGCTTTCTCCCTTGTGGACAGAGCTCATTCTGACTTCTCAGGGTGAGAAGAGGTCTAGGGTTTAAGATGATATTTATAACTCAATAAAGCCCCTCTTCCTGCTTTGAAATGGAAACAGAGAATGCTAGAAAGAAAGACTGATTATACCAAAAGGTTTTCTCAGCACAGAGGTAGATATGTTCCATTAGAGAAATCTGGTTTACCTTTCTCCCTGGATTAAAAACAAAACAAAACAGAAAACACCAATTATTGTTTGAATAGAGCCAATACTTACAGATATAAGGGACATTAGTCCCATTAAATTGAGAAATATATTTTTAAAAGGGGGGTATAATTAAAAAAAAAATGGACTGACAGTGGGGGTGGGGAGAGAGATACACATTAAAATTCAAGAATTAGAGGCTAGAAGCAGTGACCCGGAATGAAACTGCATTCATGTTCCCCACAATCGTTTGCCCTTAGGCTGCCCGTGTGATGGATGGCTGTAGCCTGCACAGAGTTTAGTCTGTAAGGCTTTTTCCCTGAAACTCCCACTCATCGTTTCTGAGTGCTGAGATATCAGCAGGCCCACAGTATGGAGGCTGTGACACATTTGACAACAGAGCCATTTATGAGGGATGAATATACCAGGGAGGCTCCAGGAGCCTTGATGTCACCTAGAAAACATTCTCCTTTTGAAATTAAGTGGTCTGTGATTTAACATGAAAAATGGGTGTTGAAAAATCCAGGTATACCCATTTTTTAAGATTTTATCTATGTGATTAGTCAATAAAGTTAAAAAAAGAAAGAAAAATGAGCCTGCGTTCTCCAGCAAAAGACTCTAAGCCAAAGCTGATGGCAAGTTTGGGGGTTTAAGAATATGAGTAACTACTCTTTCTTTCCCCAGTTTCCTGCCTTATTTAAAGCTTGCCTGTCAGGATAATAGATTTAGCTGTTGAGATTGCAAAATTAATGTCTAATGAAAAATGATTCAGCAAGTTTTTGTTTTTGTTGTGGGCGTTTTTCCCCCATATGAAAAGCTAGGACTTGCACTGCCTGTGGAGTTTTCACTTTAGAAGAAAATTCTGTAGAGGAAAAAACCTGGCCTGGCAGACAAACCACTGTCTAAGTTTCTCTGACAGTTCTCAGCAGTGCCTTGGAAAGCACAAAGCCGCAGAGCACCGAGATGGAATGGGAGTGGAAATTCTGATGAGCTTGGAAGAGTGGGATATAGCTTGCCTACTGTCCAAAGGTGAAAATGTGATTCTATGACCTTCTTTGGGGGACAATTATTTTTGGGAGGACAGAGGAGGTAAATATTTGTAATTTACTTAGATCTTAAGAAAAAGTCCTAAAAACCCTATATAAACTTCCCATGTCTTTTTAAACAGCTTTATTGATTTATAATTCATAAAATTCGCTAGTAAAGTGTAGAGTTCACCAGTTTTTGTATATTCACAGTTATACAGCCATCAGCACTATCTAATCTACCACCTAATTCAGATGCATTCTATCTGATACTTCCAATACAGAGAAAGCTCTCAGTTACACCTGCCACACAAAGAATTGCCTTTGGGACATAAACAAGAGCAATCCCATCCTAGTTATCATTTGTTGATAGAATATTGCTCTCTGATTTCCAAAGAGGAAAATAATTGGTTTTGGTCACATGACTTCAATGCTATGTATACATGGAGAGTAGGAAAAAAAGGTATACTATAAATTTGTTCGTTGATGGTCCGTTTCCTCCCTCCCCCCTCATAGAATCATCTAGCTAATCCCCATAGTTCCTTTTACATGATCTTTCTCCCTTACTTCCCATTCCATGGTTACCTCCTCAGCTGACTCTCACCACCTTCCCCTTGAATGACTGATAGGTTCCTAAGCGTCTGGCTTCCGGCCTTACCTCTTCTTCTGTGTGCCACCCTGCACACAGCTACCGTATTCCTCTCCCTAAAACACTACTTTCACATGTCACTTTGCAACTCCAAAGTCTTTGGTGGCTGTCTCTGCCCATCCTTTTGCTTAGAATTCAGGATCCTCTTCAACGAGGTCCCAGTCTGCCTTTATGGTTTTATTTTTGAGCCTGCTCAGGAAACACACGTGACCAAGCCCACAAACATGAGATTTTCACCTTCAATAGCCTTTACTCAAGCTTTCCCTTCAACTGAAAGGCTCTTTTACTCTTCCCCAAATCCAAATAAAGTCATGGATGATGTCTCATCTCCTCTAGGAGGTCTCCCCCTACCTCCCTACCCCTCAGTGCTTTCTCCCTCATCCCTGTTCCAAGGGCCGTGACCATTTATTTAGGGCTCATTGGCTTTTCTGCCTCTGTTGTCAGCTATCTTTTTCTGCATACTTGTGGAAAACCATGTCTTATACTTTTTCATATCCCTGAGTTCCTAGCACTGTGCATTGCACAGAGTACACACTCAGTAATTACTGACTGGATGACTACCTCCATATTACCATCTGATTGAGTCACGTTCAAGAGCTTTTGGAATGAGCTTTACCATCAATCAACATTTTAAATAATCCAATTTAAAAAATTTACTCAATACTTAACCCTGGTGAAGCACCAAAATGAAGGACATTCCTATGCTTATGTAGGCTTAGTAACCTGCTGTGTCACAAACATTTACCACGAAGCCATTGTTTGTAAATAGGAGTTCGGGTCCCCCTGGCTGCTTATGGCAGTGATGCCAGGGGGATCATTACTGGAGCAAGGAGGTCCCATATGGGGCCAGGACATTTAATGCAACCTGACTGATCTTTCTGGTCAGACATGGTGTTATCAGAAAAAAATAAAGAAGGATCAAAATGGTTCTTTGAGAGGGGCCTGGGTGGCTCAGTCAGTTAAGCAACTGACTCTTGATTTCAGCTCAGGTCGTGATTTCGGGGTCACGAGATCAAGCGACTCCCCCCCCCCACCTTTGGGCTCCACGCTCAGCAGGGAGTTTGCTTAAAAGTCTCTCTCTCCTTCTCCCTCTGCCCCTCCCCACCTTGAGAGTGCGCTCTCTCTAAAAAAAAAAAAAAGCGGGGGGGGGGGGCTTCTTTGAAGTCATCTAATCCCAGGATCTCATCCACAAGATTAAGATTGACCATTTCCCAACTTTAGTTTGTTATCTGCATTGACGGCATCTCACTGCTTGTTACGCAAACCAAATTACTAGTAAATTCGTAGTTAAGAGTCTATGCCCCGGGTGAAGTGCAGGACTTTGAATACTGACTCCACCATTTATTGGCTGTGTGAACAGGGGCAGCTTTCCTAATGCCTTTGTGCTTCAGTTTCGTCTATTAATAATAATTACCACCTCCTAGGATTTTTGCAAAGACTAAACGAGATATTGGAATCAAAGCACTAAGTATCATGCTGATACATATGAAGGACTCATTTTTAAAATTTAACTTAAATATACCTCCCTATTGCTTTCAGCCTTTAGTCCCAGGTTTGCCTTCATATTCTATTAGTGGAAACAGACACCTCAAATAATTAGTAAACAGTATGGCATATAAAGAGCTAATCCCCCCAAAATATAGTGAGTTCCAAGAAACCAAGAAGAAAAAGCCCTCAGTCCATTTACTTAATAATAGACAAAGGACAAGAATAAACACTTTGCATGGAAAAGTCAATATAAATGACTCCAGAACATAAAAATGCAAGTTAAAACAACCCTAAAAATGACATTTCTCCATTTTCAGAGTGGGTAAAACTCAAAAAATGTTTGGCTATCCACTCTTCGGTGCATAGGGGGAAACAGGCACCGTCATACTAAAGCGCAGGCTGGTAGGATTGGAATATGATATACCCCGAGGGAGGGCAATTTGGCAGTGTCTATCCACATCATAAATTCATCTACTCTTTGAACCAGTACTCTTACAGGAATTATTCTACAGACATACTTGTACATGTTTAAAAGTGAATATGAACAAAGCCATTGATCACAGCATAGTTTGAAAAAACAAAACCCAGAATCAACTCAAATTTCCACAATCAGAGCCTGGTCAAACTATATACTTGTACACACAGAATACTGTGTGGTTGTATGAAGGAATGGACACAACATCCGTGTATTGATACGGAAAGATTTCCAGGTAAATATTGTTAAGTGAAAAGTAAGATGCAGAAAATATGTTCTGGATATAAATACAGATATACAGAATGCAAACTTTCTTGTAAGAAAAGGGGAAAATAAGAATATATTTGTATTTGTTTATATCTGCATAAAGAAACACTGGAAGAACACATGAGAAATTATCTATTAACTGCGAGAGGATAGAGAGTAACAGAAGTAGAAGGGAGACCTTTCATTGTGTCCATCTTTTTAAAAATGTTTTTCCTTTTTCAACAAAAAGAATGCATACTACTTAAAATTTTAATTTCATTTTGAAAAAAAAAAGAAAACAATGTAGGAGGATAGTAATAGTGTTGCACAAGCTCTGATGGGAACCCCCCAGCCCAGCTTCCTTCTTCCACATGACAGACACTCAAAGATGTGAAGACAGAGGTCCTCTTTTTGGTTCTGATGGCTCAGGCTAAAACCTTCATTCTCTCTTTCACGTGTGGTGTTCTCTTCACACTGAGTTCTGAGGGACGCAGACAACATCTTGCACTCACTGCTCCCCTCATGTTATTCACACTTGCTGGCAAATAGATTTTGTGTGGTAAATACATATGGAATGAATAAACACGTTTTCAGGCTCATCATACCAGTTTCCATTGGGGGATGGATACACTGTAGTTTGTCCTTTTCCCTCTAAAATCTGAGCTGGATCTGACTACAAGCCAATGAGTACAGGGGGACAGTGAGACAATTTCTCCTGCCAGTTTTGATTCCCTTGACTTAAATTTCCTAATTTTATTCACAAACTTTTTAATTTAACTTAATTTAATTTAAATCCCAGTATAGTTAACATACAGTGTTATATTAGTTTCAGGTCTATAATATAGTGACTCAGCACTTCCATACATCAGCTGGTGCTCATCAGGACAAGTGCACTCCTTAACCCCATCCCCCCCACCCACCTCCCCTCTGGTCACCATCAGTTTGTTCTCTAGAGTTAGGAGTCTGTTTCTTGATTCACAGACTTTTATATCTGCCACCCTGCACTATTAGCTCATGTTGCATTTGTAGCTAACCAAAACATGTGGGTTTATAAGTTGTTTTTTTTTCCTCTAAATGATTGCATAATTTCAAAATGTACTTTTAGCCATAGTACTGGGTATTTTTCATAAGCTTGAAAGACATTAAAGTCAGAAGCAAAGAATATTCATGATAATTGCCTATGACCTGCAACTATCACTTAGAACACATTGAAGAAGACCCTAGAAAGGGGATTTACCTCAATTTGGAACAATCCACAGAATCAAGCTAATGCTGATGCTGGAGTTAGTGTCTTCTCATTAGAATGTGTCTTATAAAGGGAAATGTATGGCCACAAAGTCTGGGGCCATCCTTGTAGGGCTGCCACCAGATCACACTGTGCCTTGACCAAAAAAAAAAAAAAAAAATTCTTCTTCAGGTGGACACAGACCTGTGCCACAGGCTTGCATCCTCTGCTGAAGGTCTTGGGTTTTGTGCCAGTACTGGGAATTGAACATAGGTCACAAAGGTCACTGGGATCTAAAACAATGTTATGTAAAGCTGTGAGAGGTGCATAAGGAAGGACAAACGAGGATGACAACTGAAGGATAATACTGTTAGAAAGATAACATGGCGCGTGATAGGGCGTGGTGTGTGGTGTGGTGCCATGTGTTCTGCCGTGGTGGTGTGACACGACATGGGGCATGGTGTGCTGTGCTTCTGGCTATGGCATTTTGGGACAGAAAAATCACAGGTGTGAAGAGGACTTGGAGTTCCATCTCCAACAAGTTACTGACGTTTAATGTCATTAAACTCTCAGGAAAAGAGGAAGATAACAACAATAGCTAACATTTAAGTTATATGCTTACTATGCTCCAAACAAGATAATTACATGGATTGTCTCATTTTAAGTTTCAACGGTTTATGAGACTTTTTTTTTTTAAGATTTTATTTATTTATTTGACAGAGAGACAGCCAACCAGATAGGGAACACAAGCAGGGGGAGTGGGAGAGGAAGAAGCAGGCTTCCAGCGGAGGAGCCTGATGTGGGGCTCGATCCCATAATGCCGGGATCACGCCCTGAGCCGAAGGCAGATGCTTAACGACTGCGCTACCCAGGCGCCCCGAGACTTTTTTTTTTTAACCACACTCATGCTATTGATGAAGATACTGAGGCTTCGAGAGGTCAAGGAATTTGCTCTGAGGAACACAACAAGAAATGACAGGACCAGAACTTGGATTTAGGGCAATCGGACTGCAAGCAGATGCTATTAGCACCATTCTCACAATTGCTGGGGGATTAAAGTAGATTAAACGGTTTGTGGCTGGCTTCTTAAGCAAGGCGAGGCAGATCTGATGTGGAGTCACGTCATAGCTAACAATGCAGTCAAGGAGCAAGAAACTGGCTCCGCGCGATCTCCGCACAACGCAGACTCAATGGCTGATCGATGGTCACTTCTTACACAAATCATTAAGTGGCTGGGGCAAGAAAGTGTGTGTTCCAGGACTTATTATTTAACTGAGAGTATATCAAAGTGGATTTTAAAAACTCTTACGCTGACTGCCTTTTTGAGGTACGGTGGTAGAAGAGAAGGCTTTGATTTTGAAATGCAATTATCATTAGCTACTATTTTTCCTTTATACAGCATTTCTTCTTCCTCAAGTTTTCAAAATCTAACGCCTATGTTTTCCTACTCCTGGAATATTTGAAATTTAATTTGGGGCTTTCAGCATTCCTAATTTCAAATGTTATCTCCTATGGGAACATATAAAACAGAAATAGGTGAATGACATCCTGGGACAAATTAACTTAAAACTGGAATTTGGGGCATACCAGTTGGCAGATACTTTGACTTTCACACACACACACACACACACACACACATGCACACACACATACACGGAGTCAAAATCAAAATAATATGTAGAAAATTTATTCTACTAGGTATATAGAAAATAGCCCCATAGGTAGCCATACTAACCAAGGAAAGTGACAGAAAAGATTAATGTCCTTTATCAACAGAGCATGCATTTTGTTCCTCTGAGCTCTCTGATCTATGGGTTGAGGTAAACTGTGTGCTTCACGCAAGACAATAACTCAGCCATTGAAGTGCCAGAGTTTGGGAGTATTGATCCAAGTGGCTCTCAGTGCTAAGTCAGGAAACTATAGCAAGATTTTTCCTCCCACTTTCTTTCCTTTTATCCCCAGGCAGAAAAAGGACAATAAAAAACAAGCAATAAATTCAAAACATACACAATTTCTGAAATTCATGCAAAATTTCAATCACCTGCACATTCGAAGGGGGTAACTGAAACATTTCATTTTTCTAGTGTAACCTACCTAAGTGATCAATAAAAATGCATTGTGGGGTTTTCCTTTAAATTGTTTTTAAGTAGCCTCCATGATGGGCTTGAACTCACGACCCTGAGAGCAAGACCTGAGCTGAGATCAAGAGTCAGACGCTTAACCGACTAAGCCACCCAGGCGCCCCTACATTGTGTTTTTAGGAATCTGGAGAAGGGAATCTGAGAGAATAGTGAGACTTGCTTGGGGGCTTTGAAAATAGGTATGATTTCAGAGAGGCAAAGGGAAGTAGTTAGAAGTTACTTTAGGGGCAGAAATAACAGCAAAGTCAAGGGCAAAATAATGAGTAAGAAAGAATTCCAACTCCAACAGGAGAGTTTGGGAAGCAGAGGAAACTCAGGCCAGAAGGAGTGTCTGGGATTATGAAGCTAGCATGGGGGCTTTATAAAGGTGGTGGGACATAAGAATCCAGTGATTGTTTTAGAGTGATTAGACCAAAAATAGCTTCCACAATGGTAGCATATAGGTTTGGGGGTCATGTCAAATAAATTTGTGATTTTTAAAAAAATTATAAAAGTAATAATACATGATCACTATATATTTTTTTTAAATATAGATATACACAAGTTAAAAAGTTACAGTTCCTATCCCTACTTTCAGGTCTCTGAGAGAGAGAAAGAGATGTACTTTATATTTGAAAAGTCAGTATTCCGTAGAATGAATGCTCTAAAATTCGTTTAAGCATTCCCCTTCTGTTGGACATTTATGATGTCACCATTCTTTTGCTGTTATAATTATGGCAATGAACGTCCTTTGAGTACATGACTTTTTGATAGGACCACTGAGGCTCAAGAATGTAAATATTTTTTAAAATTTTAAGATCGTAAAACATTCTTCTTTGTGTCAAAATGGAAGAATTAGAAGAAAACAAAGCAAAGAAGGAGCAGGATTCAACAGTACGGGGGCTAAGAAAAAGAGGGGTTCCAGCAGATGCTATAAAAAACCAGGAAACATCCACCAGGACTTGCACTGCAGTATAGCCTGGAATTCCAGACCTCAGACCCAATAGCTCTCAAAGAGACTGGAGAAGGCGGGTTCAAAAGAAAGACTTTACTCTTCCAGCAGTGCCTGATTAGGAAAGTGTCACAGAATTGAAGGGGTTGAAGCCCAACTTTCAAGAATGTGGAGAATTCATAGAGGCTAAAAAATAGGTAAAGAACTTCTAAGGACGGAAGTGTTGATGCTTTGATGTTCAGTCAAACACATTCACAAAGTTATGTGAATTTCTAGATATTCCATCTGAAGTTTGGCCACCGTCTCACAGTCATCTTTTTTGAATAGTCTGAAACGAATCTGTCATGTTTGAGGTGAAAAAGTTGACTCCCTAAACAAGCTAGTATGTGAACAGTTAAAATTGTCTGAGTAACACCACAAATAGATAAGAGCTTGCAGAGGTTACTGCATTTCTTTGTTCTGTAAGATCTCATAAAATGAGAGCAGAAGCCTCCACCAAATGTGTCCTGGAAGAGGAACCAGCAACCAATTACTATGTCAATAATTCAAGATAAGCATTAAATTTTCATGGTTTTTAAAAACTCTTTAAGATAATCTGCAGGGCATCATCTCCTGCATCTGGTGTTTGGAGCCCTCAAATCACGACTCCTACGAATTGTACTTTGTTCCAGTTAAGGACTGAATTAACAGATTGAGCCACAAACAAAAGTCAATTCTATTTAAGTGTATGTTTTTTAAAAATTGGTTAACAATTAGCTGGAATTTTAATCTGTTCCTCAACACAAAGTAGTTTTTCAAAATGCTTCTTGAAGAGAGCAGTTGGAAAGAAAACAGAGAATCAAGTTCCTCTTTCCTGAAGTGTGTAGAAACATGCCAGAGTCGATGCATACCTTCTGTTCTACCTCTGTTTTGTTATCTTTGCTCCAAACTCACGTGTATTATTCAAACCTATTACAGTTGCAGCTTGAACAAAGTGAGGGTTAGGGGCACTGACTCCCTGCACAGTCAAAAATCCACATATCACTTTTGAGTCCCCCAAAACTTAACTACTAATAGCCCACTGTTGACTAGAAGCCTCACCAGTAACATAAACAATTAACACATATTTTGTATGCTATATGGGTTATATTCTGTATTCTTATGACTAAGTAAGCTAGAGAAAAGAAAATAGTAAGTTAAGAAAATCATAAGAGAGGGGCGCCTGGGTGGCACAGCGGTTAAGCGTCTGCCTTCAGCTCAGGGCGTGATCCTGGCAATCTGGGATCGAGCCCCACATCAGGCTCCTCCACTATGAGTCTGCTTCTTCCTCTCCCACTCCCCCTGCTTGTGTTCCCTCTCTCGCTGGCTGTCTCTATCTCTGTCGAATGAATAAATAAATAAATCTTTAAAAATAAATAAATAAATAAATAAATAAATAAATAAATAAATAAATCATAAGAGAAAATACATTTACAGTACTGTACTATATTTATCCAAAAATTTTCATATAAGTGGACCCTTGCAGTTCAAACCTAGGTTGTTCAAGGGTCAACTTTATTTTTTATTCACCTGGAAGTTTGTAAGGCACACGCTCTTATGTTTTGAAAAGAAACTGCAGGTTAAAACAGCTATACAATTACCTGTTAGCTGCAGCTAATTTGTCAGAAGATCTCAGACAGACCCTTGAAAATGATACTCATTAAGGGAATTCTTTTTTTTTTTAAGATTTTTTTTTTTAATTTCAGAGAGAGAATGCTCATGATAACCAGGGAGGGGCAGGGAGAGGGACAAGCAGACTCTGTCCTGAGCTCAGAGCCGGTGGGGGGGGGGGGGGCTGATTCTCCAGACCCTGAGATCATGACCTGAACTGAAATCAAGAGTCTGTCCCTTAACTGACTGAGCCACCCAGGTGCCCCTAAGGGAATTCTTTAATTCAATTCTTTAATACTTCAGATTTCTTCTGTGAATTGCAAAATTAACAGTTTCAATATTATTTCTTAATCTATCTTTATATCCTATACATGAATCTTTTCTTCTTGACTGAAAGAAATGGAAGGAAATATACCATTTGTTGATTACTTGCTATGTGCCTGCCAGTCACCCTGCTAATGCTTAAAGTTTCCATCATGTCAATCAATAAATATTCTAAAGTCAAACCTAATAATGATACAACAAACCTGATTTTTATTTAAAAATCAGTGTTTATTTTTCATTGTTTTTAAGCTTCATTCACGCAATATATACTGAGTGCCTACTACGTGCTTGGGACTTCTCCCAGTTTCTGGGGGAAGAACAGTGAATGAGATAGGTAGTCCCTGGCCCCACAGAAGACAGAAAAAAACCACAAACAAACAAAAACACAACTATGTAGGCATGGCAGGGACTGCTAATTGTACCCCAGTGTCTATTCTATCCTTCTCTCCTTTAGCAATAGACAACTTCCACCCCCCACGAATTTACCATATGGTTACCCAGCTAAAAACTCCACTCCTCAACCTCCCTTTAGGTATGGCCACGTGACAGGGATGTGAAAGAAAGCCATGGGTGTTGCTTCTGGATCCCGTCTTTAAAGAAGAAGCTGGTTACCTTCCACCCTTTCTTTGCCCTTTCCATGGGCTAGCCCACCAACAGGGTCCCACTGAGCCAGCTTTAGCAATACAGATGGAGGCGACATTCGAGGGGGTGATGGACAACAAGACAGAAGGGATCAAGTCCTGGATGATCTCCTGGGACAGACCCTCGCCCGCTTCTGGCCTGTTACATAAGAGAGAAATAAAATCCTAGCTCGTTTGAGCCACTCTATTTTTGTATCTCTTTGTTATAGCAGCTTAGGTTGTCCTCTAATAATACGGCAGATGAATCAAGTAACTTATAAGTGCTTTGAAGGAAACGGATGAGAAAAAATAAAAGGCTATCAGTGGGGAGGGGTGGATTACGTTAGAGAAGAGCGCAGGCCACTCTGAGATGACATTTGAGCTGAGACCAAAGGATGAGAAGAGGCAATCAGGAGCTTTTAAATTTCTCTATGGTGCCTTCAGTTCTTTGTCCTTCCCTGCGTTTTGACCGCATTGTTTCTCTTACTCCTGCCGACATGTCAAGGTGCAATTCCTATACACCTTTGTAAAGTCCTGGGGTAGGCCTGTTACTGGAGTTCCTGATCTCTTTGGGCGTGCCGTGGTTACCACCTTTATGGAAAGGTCACATACATCAGCTAACCAACCAGTTACAGACCCTATGAACGGTTGTCTGCCTTGTCTTACAGTCACACTAGACTGGGAGATGCTTGAGGGCAAGCACGGTCTTATCATCTCTGTATCCCTAGCACAGTACTTAGCACTTAATATAAGTTCAATGAATTTTATTGAATGACTAAGTTTACAAAGTAGCATTCACCAAACGTTTGAGAAATTCCCTCTTCTTTGACAACAAAAAGATCAGATTTCAAAATGGCTCTACCTTTTAAGACAGCTTTTCCAAAGGCCTGGTTAATGGTCCAATGATTAAAATCAGGATTTAGATCATCTGTGCTGCCCTCAGTTGGGCTGGATAACCAGACGTAACTGAGGGGTGGCCGTACCTCAGCATGGTGGATGCATCATGGCTCTTGATCTGGTCTGCTTTGGGCATTTTTGCCCACATGCCACATGGCTCTGGGCTGTGCTTACAGGACTGAACACGTCCCGCCCACTCACTCCTCCATTCTGGTCTCTACTATCAATGACTCAAGGATGGGGGAGAGGAGCCTTAGCCATGAAATGACTATCCTGGGGGCCTTGAGCTTCGTCACTGACATGTTCACCTAGTCCTGCTTCCCTCTTTTCATTTAATTCCATGTGGTTCTCCATTAAACAAAATTATACTGACTAATAATGACAACAGCCCATTTATTTAACTTCTCTATGTGCTAGCACTGTGCTGACAGCCATCAACACATTAACTCATTTAAATTCTATAACAACCCTGAGGCAGGTGACATTATTACCCCCATTTTATAGACGAAGAAACTGAGAATTAGAGAAAGTAAGTGACTTGAACAAGGCACCACACTATTCTAAGGTGAGCAGTCATCTTGGTTTGCTCAGGACCAAGGGGTTTTCCAGATCATAGGACTTTCAGTGTTAAAAGTGGGAGTGTCTTGGACAAACCGAGACAAGTGGGTCACCTTGTAGGTAGCTGAAGACTCTGACCCTGGGTAGTTGCATTCTAAAGCAATTGCTTTTAACTACAATGTCAAACTGCTTGATTTTTTGTGTGTGTTCATTACTGCTATAGACTGAATGGCTCCATCTCATAACCCTGAGATCATGACCTGAGCTGAAATCAAGAGTCAGTTGCTTAAGCAACTGAGCCACCCAGGCACCCCTAAGAAAGACATTTTTTGAACTGGCACCTGAATAAAGTCAGTATCAGTAGACAACAAGCATTTCTTAGGCTGTATATTGTGAACATGAATATGAAGATTCACTATTAAACCTCACTAGAAATGAAAGACATTTTTTGGAACACTTTCCCCAGCAATGAGTTGTTTTGCCTCCAGAATAGAGGCAAATTCCAGAATAGCTGACGAGAACTGTGTTGGGAAGCCTGAGGAGCAAGGCCTGCTCCTCGCAGAAGCCAACCCATGGGGCAAGAGGCTGAGAAGGCAGAACATGGAAATGCAGTCTCCTAAGATGGGCCATGCAGATCTTGTTTTGTATTAAGAGTATACTTAAACAGAAGTAAGATAAAAAGAGTTACTTCTCTTTGCCTTTATCACATAATAGTCTTATGCCATGCCTGTAAACATGAAAGCCCTAGGCACCTCTTGGCTGGTTCAGGGGGAAAGAATCCACCTTGATTGATCATGTGGTCACTGGGAGCCCATCTGGGAAAGACACGCATCAACAAGCACTTCTCATGATACCAAGGGCAGAGGTAGTCTGCTGCCCTCCAGGAGCTTACGATACATTGGTTACAGCTGGAATGAAAGATAATGAACAGAAGATACAGGAAGGGGGCGCCTGGGTGGCTCAGTCAGTTAAGTGTCTGCCTTCAGCTCAGGTCATGATCCTGGGGTCCTGGGATGGAGCCCTGCATCGGGCTCCCTGCTCAGTGGGGAGTCTTCTCCTTCTTCTACCCCAGTTCCCGCTCATGCTCTCTGTCTCCAAATAAATAAATAAAATCTTAAAAAAAAATTGTGCAATGACATGAGCTCTTCTTCTTCTATCAAAGTCACCAACCATCAGCTGACTCTGTATTTTGAATTATTTCTCTAAAAACTATGATGGACTCATGATGACCCTTTTACATTCTCATTCCCCCACTGATATTTTGGTCCCATATTTGAAAAATGGCAGAGTAGGAGCAGGGAGCCACCCATAGCCATAGAATCCATCAAAGTCACAGGCCTCTGTAGGGGTCTTCAGTGGGCTTCTCACCAAACAGGCTAAGAATAACCAAGAGTTGCTGATAGACCCATCAGTCTGAACTACACTCAAAGGGTACAGGCTCTGCTTTTTAAGGTGCCAAGTTGGCTCCTTAACTTTTACAAAATTAAAACCCAAATGCATCTGTGAGCACCATGGAGGTGTGTGAATCATAAGCATTCATAAAATGTCATGCTAAATTAAGTCTTATCATCAAATAGTATTTATTAAACTCCCACATACGCATAGGCATGGCAGTGTTCGAGGCACATTAGCAAAAGAATGCTGTATCTTCAGCCATGAAAATACTTCATAATAAAATGCCAAACTGCTGCTGGAGGCCATAAAGATTATTCTTTTACTGTGCCTATTCTCACCATAAATTTCAAATAAACAGTGGAATGGGGTAGCTTCTCCCATATGGTGGAATCTTCACTGGAGTGCTTCATACTCAATTATCCTTATCAGTAAATAAAGGGCTTATATGCAAGTCCAATTATGTTTCTTGTGGATATGACAGGACATTCTCAGAAGAATTACTCATGTATGGATTCACGTCATTTTGCACTATGCTTTTTAAAATTATGAGAACACAAAAAATGCAGTGAGAAGGAATGTCTACATTTAAATTGTCAAAGAACCATTTTATTCTAGACTTGAGTATACTATTCATTATCTATTGCTATTGCCTTTTATAATCACCTCTGAGAATACATAGACGAAAAAATTACATAAAAGCTGAACAAATAGAACATCTGAAGACAACAGCACTGAAATTACTTTTTATGTCTGGAGGCCTAGAACACACATAATTACTGGGAAAATAAAATTTTTAGTCAGTCAACTGATGCTTCATCTACAGAACATTAAAAAAGATCTGTTCTCACATCATGTAATTGTTTTTTAAAAAACAAACTGTATTAATCAACCTGTTGTTTCCACATTTTTAGAACGATCCTGAGGTAGTTTTAAATTGGAATGAGTTATGTTAACCCTCAGGGATTTCTTTTTCTTTTCTTTTCTTTTTTTTTTTTTACTCCTTAGTTACTTTCATTTACAAATGTGTTCACTACAAGTCATTTCCATTGTTCAGCTTATCAACAATTACCTTTAACTGTCTTCAACGTGTTCAGCATTCTATTTGGAAATTTAGGTGCCAAAGAAGCAGAAGAAGGTCAAAATAACAGTTTACGCCTTTCCAAATTAAGTCCCATGACAGCCTAATTCCTTCCTCTCCTTCCACAAGATTTCAGAAAAAAAAAAAAAAAAAAAAAAGGTGCAATAAGAGGAAATCTTCGCTTGGAGCTGATTCCTTTGCTAACATGATGCTAAATCAGGCAACTATGACTAGGCATCTTTTAGGTTCTTGCCTTTCTGTTCAAGGAAGCTCCTAGGCTGTGAAAAACACTCATCCCCTAAGTGAATGAGACTGAGACACAGCTCTTGTCCTCCATTATTTAATATCTCAGGTTCTCAAAAATGTAGGAAACCCACTGATAAAAGCCTTATTGGTCAATAAGGGACTCTTTTTGCCATTTTAAGATATGGCGAAATTTAGAGGTCAGAAAAAAATTAAAAGATGTGTTATTCATGAAACCCTGTGGTCCCGTCTCTGGGGTCCCTGTGACTGAACTCCAGGTAAACGGTGATGGAGCTCTTCGGTACACAGGCCATCGTGCTCCTTTGGATGAGGTTCAAGTCACGCCCACTTCACACTGCATTCTGTCTCTAATGAATACTGACTGGCGCAGAAAAATTCCAGAGCAATGAATTTCAGATGGCTTGCTATAAATTAGTATAATAGTAAATTTGTTAGTTAAGGGATATAGTTCCTTACCTTAACATAGTTCATAAATTAGGCCTTAACCGCATTATGCTTTCCTGAAATATTTGAAGTGGCTTCACAGGTAAAAAAGAGCCCAAAGACAGTTAAGTTCAAAGCTGTGAGATATATTTCAAGGGCACTCTATCTCATTAACTATAAAACGATTACCATGCCTAGTTAGTTATATTTTTTAAAAAATCCTCCCCATTTATTTCTTGTTACAATAAAAACAATACCGTATTAAACCTGACTAAGAAAAAAAAACTAAAGAGGGTATTAAGTCCTGTAATTTACTGCTGTGGTTCCAAGAGTAAATGAGGAAGGATTCTATATCTATTATGTATATTCTTTTTTTTTTTTTAAAGATTTTATTTATTCGACAGAGACAGAGACAGCCAGCGAGAGAGGGAACACAAGCAGGAGGAGCGGGAGAGGAAGAAGCAGGCTCATAGCGGAAGAGCCTGATGTGGGGCTCGATCCCACAACGCCGGGATCACGCCCTGAGCCGAAGGCAGACGCTTAACCGCTGTGCCACCCAGGCGCCCCTCTATTATGTATATTCTGATGCCAAAAGCTAATTCCTGAAAAATAACCCAGCACAGAAAAGAGAACTCACTTCAAACCAATAACAATATTCATTGACAGGGGATAAATATTCTCATTTTGGATTAAACCTTTAAAGGCTTAATTAAAGCTAAATGTTCCATAATTGAGTATCAAAAATAGTTTTCTATCACGTGAAGAGTCTCCTGAAGACACCGCCGTGTCCCCACCTGAGCTACCGATTCATCCATCTATGTCTAAGAATCAATAGGGACAAGGGCATGGCAAGGGCTCCCACAAGTAGGTGGGAGCATTGTCATCTCTCAGGTATGCAGGGGATGATTTATCTTGGCTTTTCAATTATTGTCTTTCTTCTTTCTACCCTGCTTTTTGACAATCTCATTAATTTTCAGACACAAGAGAAGATGAAAGAAAAGGACAAAACAAGATAAGAAAAGAATATTCAGCTCACCCTCTGGCACTTCATTTTTGGCATATTGAGAAAGGGATATCATAATAGGATGTTGGAATATAGTGACTGAAATAAGGATTTTAGATTATCTGAAAGTTTTTTTTTTTTTTTAAAGATTTTATTTATTTGAGAGAGAGAGAGAGCACGAGCAGGGGGAGCAGCAGGCAGAGGGAGAAGAAGTCTGCTCCTCGCCGAGCCAGGAGCCTGATTTGGGACTCGATCCCAAGACCCTGGGATCATGACTTGAGCTGAAGGCAGACGCTGAACTGATTGAGCTACCCAGGTACCCCGGATTAGAAGGTTTTATCCACCTCCACCTTTCTTTTGTGCTAATAACGGAGAGTTACTGTTATTTTTCCATTGTTGTAAGATTGGGATAAACCTGCATACATGTTTGCTACCTAGAATGTCAGGTTTACAAATCTTGGGCTAGTATCCACACTATGGTAAAAGAATATCTATAGGGAACTGCTAGTATCACTTGAATGAAAGGAGAACTTTAAATGCCTTAAGTAGCAGAATTAAAACATAATACAACTGCTGAGTTAATGACAGCATTATTCCTTACTGTTCAATGACAAAAAAATGTGAATTGCTTACTAAATTGACTTTAAATTTGCTGAATTTCCCCCCAAAGCATTCTGCATCCCACCAGGTAGAACGTGGCATCAACTCTGAGTACAAAAGTGATGTATAATCTATACAGTCCTATAGAGATTATTGTAATTTCGCTCCGAGTGGCTGGTTTCTTTCCACCTCTGCAGTTTTAGCTGTGTCTCCTGCTGTGTTAGCATGTCGACATGGGCAAAATTGAGAGCTGAAGTAATTAGGCAAATAATTCAGGCCAAATATGCCTGAGAAATAAACTATTTGGCAGTCTCTCTCCACACTGATAAATTCAGTTCGTAATAGTCTGATTCTCTACTTTTTTTCTCCCAAAAAAGCCTCATATAAAAACATGTGAAGTCAATGAAGTTCAAGTAATTTTCACTCAGAATCCAATATTTACATATGTATTTAAAAAAAAAAAGATTTATTTATTTGTTTGTTTTGTGAAAGAGAGCACAAGCGGGAGGGGCAGAAGGAGAGGAAGAGAGAACCCCAGGCGGACTCCACACTGAGCACAGAGTCAGACCCAGGACTCCATCTCATGACCCTGGGATCATGACCTAAGTGGAAACTAAGAGTCGGACGCTTAACCGACTGCACCACCCAGGTGCCCCTACATATGTGTTCTTAATGTTCCCTTCTGAACAAACCATGAACCGTGTGGATAAATCTGGTTACAGTATTTCACTACTACCAAAGTTGAGCTTTGAGGAGTGGTATGGTAAAACCAGCCAACAGCCAACTCACAAAACATCCACAAATATCCCCAAAGGGAGATAGCATGAGTGGAAGTCACTCCTCTAAAAAATCATCCTGGTAATTAAAATATCATCTTTTTCTCATTAATCAAGGAGGCAAAGATGGCCAAGTAACCACTTCAATATTGCTTTACTGAATTAACATTTCAGGAGGAAACTGTTGCAATAATAAACAGACATAGGCTGTAATCTTTGACATCGGTCTTAGCAACATTTTTCTAGATATGTCCTCTCAGGCAGTGGAAACAAAACTGAAAATAAACTATAGGGATTATACTGAAATAAGAAGCTTTTGCACAGCAAAGGAAACCATCAACAAAACACAAAGGCAACCTACTGAATGGGAGAAGATATTTGCAAATGAAGAATACACAACTCAACACCAAAAATCAATTATTCAATTAAGAAATGGGCAGAGGAACTGAATAGACATTTTTCCAAAGAAGACATACAGATGGCCAACAGACACCCGAAAAGATGCTTAACATCACTCATCATCAGGGAAATGCAAATCAAAACCACAGTGAGATATCACATTACATCTGTCAGGAATGGCTAAAATAAAAAACACAAGAAACAGCAAATGTTGGTGAAAATGTGTAGAAAGAGGGACCCAGGTGCACTGTTGGTGGGAATGTAAGTTGGTGCAGCCACTGTGGAAAACAAAAGAAGATGTGGAATATTATTCAGCCATAAAAAAAAGAATGAGATCTTGCCATTTGTGACAATGTGGAGGGACCTAGAGGGCATTATGTTACATGAAATAAGACAAAGAGAAAAACGCAAATATTGTATGATTTCACTTATATGTGGAATCTAACAAACAAAACAAAGGAATAAACAAAAAATGCAGAGAACAAACTGATGGTGGCCAGAGGGGAGTGGGATGGGTAAGATGGGTGAAGGGGAGTGGGAGGTTAGGGAAGAGCATAGGGAATACAGTCAATGGTATCATATGGTGACAGATGATACTTGTGGTATCATATGGTGACAGATGCTACACTTGTGGTGAGCAAAGCATAAATTACAGAGCTGCCAAATCACTCTGTTGTACACCTGAAACTAATGTAACTTTGTGCGTCAACTATACTTTGATAAAAATAATAATCAACAGAAACCTCCTTCAACGGTATGGCAAAGACAGCCACCTAGGTGGAACCATGGGACTAGTTCTTGCCAATAGGATGTCAGCAGAAGTCATGTGTGTCACCCCTGAGCTGAGGTGGTTAAAAAGGGAGTATCTCAGCTCCTCTCTTCTGTCTACTGGCTGAATGTCTCTGTCCCACATAACACTGAAAACCTTATATTGAAGAGGGTAGAACCAAGATATGGAAGAAGCCTGGGTCCTTGAATCATCATCTGAGGGCCATCTGCATGCTACTTAGGAACACACATCTTAGAGTTTATGTGAGTGAGAAATAAACCTCTATTGTGTTTGAGCAATTAAATATTGTTTAAAAAAAATAGCAACTAGCATTACTGTGACTTAGAGGAAGACTATCACAGCATTTTGAACATGATGCAGCTTGATGGTGATGATGATATCTAACACTTCTGAATTGTTAACTGTGTGTCACACACATTCTAAATCCTCTACTGGTATCAACTTGATCCTTACAACAGCTTCACGAGGTACGTTCTATTCATTATTCCTATTTTACAGATGAGAAAACTGAGGCACAGTGCAGTTAAGAATACACAGTAACAACTTGAACGGAAATGCCAGATGAAGCATCTTCAGAACAAAAGTAGGACATTTTGTACTCTATATTGTATATGACAAATACCAAAGTCCTCTGTTTTAATATATATTGTAAAACACTCTCTAAATAGGCAATACAAATAGTGGACTTGTAGCCTGGTTTATTAAAAAGACCATTCAGGGACGCCCGGGTGGCTCAGTTGATTAAGCGTCTGACTCTTGGTTTCAGCTCAGGTCATGATCTCAGGGTCATGAGATCAAGCCTGGTGTTGGTCTCCATGCTCAGCCTGGAGTCTGCTTGAGATTCTCTCTCCCTCTCCCTCTGCCCCTCCCCCTGCTCGCTCACTCTCTCTCTCTCTTTCTCTTTAAATAAATAAAATATCCAAAAATCTTAAAAAAACGCCATTCATTCATTCACGGAACAGCAAGTTGTCTCTAATAACTGAAATAAAAAGGAAAAGCCATTTGAAGGCTGAACTGTTACTCTTATAATCAGGAATAAAAAGTTTTAAATTAAGGGTAGCAGAGATCAATTAATATACATAATATCCAATAATAAAAATTAAATAAAATGTGATTCAATAAGATGCCGTATTATAATTGAGTTTAGCCCCTTTCTATCACTTTCCTTTTTATTCTGCAGTCAAAAGCCTATGGTATCTTGGAGAATAAATACTTAGTGCCAACACTTGTGAGAAAAACACCAGCTCCCAGCCATTGTTCTTCTTTCTCCTGGTTTCTGACAAAGGTCCATAAAGTAGGAATTTCCTTTGTCTTGGAAGTGTTGGGGGGGGCGGAGAAACTATTTAGCCCTGCTCTCTGCCTCATTTGCCCCTGCCCAAAAGAAGAGGCTAAGCTTCCCTCTGCTGGGTGGAGCTAAGGAGCTTCAATCTGCCTCCCCAAGCCTGCCTCTCACCCTCTCTGACTCTCCTTTGGAGCTGCACACCCCTCCTTTCTGTTATCAGTAGAAGTCTCTGTTGGCGACCCAATGGGAAATTCACTTCAGGAGGAGTAAGAAGTCCATTTCACCACCACAGCTCCAAGCTGTGCCCTCCAACCCAGGTTTACCAGAAAGAAAGCAATCATGTAATGCTTGACCCCAACTGGATTGGTTCAGAACTCAGAGGGGAAGGTGTGAGATTGATCGACACCAAACCTCCCACTGATATCTAAATTATTTATTGAGTTATAGCTCCCAAACTAAAAATAATTCACCTGCCATCACTGACAGGTAACAATGTGTGACTGTTCATCGGGGGGCCACAAGCCTCTCACCTAAGAAGACTAAATGTGTCAGCACGAGCAACCATGGTCCCAGGCCATGGGAACCTCAGTATGGGGATTCTGCCCACATCACAGAAGAGCGTGCAGCCCCTCTAGGTTGAGTTCTCCTTTGTCCGATGCCACATTACTGGAAGAGAGCAAATGCTACCCATCATTGTCGTGGGCAGGATGGACCATCCATTGTCCCTTGGTGTAGAGGCATACGCTAAAATCCTGGGGAGTCTGCTTTTTCTGTTTGTCTTTCATCATGGCCCAGAGACTTTTCACCTCTCAACACTTCCTTTTCTCGCTTAATAGTTACTGGTCAGTTGGAAGCAGAGCACATTATACTTGTTGAAGCTACAGGAATGAGACCACATCCCATCTTAGCAATATTTCTTTTTAAACTTAAACCAGTGACTTTGCTGTCTAAATGCCCTTCTATTATGACTGGTACCTACTGCTGGCTCTTTCTTCGCTTTGGACATTAACTTGGGGAGCACTTCTTCCAAATAATCTCTTTGTGGAGTAAAATGGAAGTCAATGATGGCTTCTTTGGCTCAGCTAAGGATGTTTCAATGCTGTGAATCCCAACCCTTTTGACCCTTTTCAGGACCACTCTTAGCACCAAAGCATTGTCCTAGGTTTTCTGGGGAACAAGTACGTGTCTAATGAGATTGATGCTACATTTTCAGCAAAACAGAATGATATTTTTTCCTAAGTCTTTAGAACTCAAGGATGAGGAAAACTCAAAGCAGGGAAAACTACATGTCTTTCCTCTGCCAAGTCAAGGGACAAGGCACAATGTAGCCTCCACCTGCCTCTGTTTCTCGTTCCATGTTCACCCCTTGCTCTCTGCATTTCAGGGACATAGATTTTCTCTCAATCCCTTGGATGTGCTGTGCTCTGATATCTCCTGCTTGGAAAATACTTTTCTCCCTCTTTATTTAACAGCTCCTCCTCATCCCTCATATCTCTGCTCACCCAATTCCTCCAGAAAGGCTTCCCTGACTTCTCTGATTAGGTCAGTACTTCTGACATAGACTCTGAAGGTCCCATGTGGTTCTGTCTTGCAGTACTGGTTACAGTTGTAATTTTACATTTATTTTTGTGAGTATTTTATTTCTCTAACAAGACTGCATGCTCCATGGCAATAGGGCCCAGGTATGCTTTTGTTCATCATGGCATTTTAAGCCATGTTTTGAATTAATGACTAAGTGGCTTTAATAAATTCCTAGAAAATCCTGTGCTATAGATACTTTAAATTCAATTTTTTAAGATAAAGGAGCACTGTTTTCTGGACTAAATGATTTGTACAAGTCACTGTAAGTGATGGAGCCTGAGACCATATTTATTCATGCATTCATCCAATATTTATTGAGTGCTCACTGCTGGCTTTGCTCTATGCCAGAGAGTGGAATAAAACAACAAATAAGCCACAATTCTTTAATGAGGTCCTAGTCTTTTTAGTGAGAGAGGTTTGCAAACCAGTAAGTCTAATAAAATATTATACAGGTTAAGATGTTTGTCTAGCTAGCATACAGCAGGCATACATAGGAGAAGGTGACTGGTCTACCAGAAGAGCAATGAATCCTGAAATATAAGCAAGTGCTTACCAAACAGACAATAATAAGGGCTTTAGGATAGAGGGAGCCCTAGAAGCAAAGGCACGGAAGACTATGACAGCAAGGCCCCCTGAGACTGAGCAACAATTGGAGGTGTCAGAACACAGGTTATAAGACTAGAATGAGTGGGCAGGATCAGGTCAGGAAGGGCTTCATATGCCATGTAAAGACCTTGGGCATTATGCTATAGCTATGGGAAGTCACTGAAGGGCCTTAAGCAAGGAGTTCTAACCAGAATTCAGAAAAGTCACTCTGGAAGTGGGGAGGGTAGACAGATTAGGGGAAGGTGAGTTTGGAAACTGTAAGATCAGAACAGAGGATCAAGCAATGGTCCAGGACAGCAGTAATGACGATCAGAACTAGGGCAGTCGCAGTAGAGATGGATACAGGAGATGCTAAAAGAAGAGACAGCAACAGGATCTGATACCTATTGCGTGTGAAATCAAAGAGTGAGGGACGAGTCTGGGGTGATCCTTGACTTTGGGGCATGGCTCATTAGGTGGATGGTAATTTAACTTTCCCACACATGAAGGGCAGAGAGAGGTTTGGGAAGACAGAAAACAAATTCTATTTGGGTTCCCTGGAGTTTAAACTTGAGAAACATGTGAGTGAGCTGCCTCTGGGCTAAAGAGAAGATTAACACAAAGATGTTAAACGATTTAGCAAGGATTACATCGCTAGTCAATAATAAAGCAAGAGATTAAACCCAGAATCATCTAGTTTCTCTTCCTACACTTAAGTTCTACCAGGACTAATAAGAAAAATCCATAAATAACCCACTACTTGGCATTTCCTGCACCTTCTGACCTCAGTCCTTCATTCACCACTCTTGTGCCAGTTATCATGATCCTTGTCCTCAAGGAGCTCCCAGACTTCTGGGAGGCTGGACTCATTGACAGAAAACACTGTGATTCATGCTGTGAAAGAGGTCTCTGCAGGTGGAGAGAGGGTGCTGAATTCTATCTAAAGACCTGGGGAAGAGAGTCAATGCTTGTACTGAGACCTGACTTTCTTGTAAATATCACCATAAAAGCAAAGAAATTCAAATAAATTAAAGAGAATCTATGTCCAATATTAACAACACATAACATCATCTTGGATTTAGATCCAACTGTCATGAAACCGAGAGGAAGTCTGGAAGAAGAAAAACCATAACAAGCAAGTGTTACTCCATAGTGCCAACCATCCAAGAGGTAATCAAAGCTGATGGTAGTCAAACAGGAGAGAAAATATGGAACAGACTCACTTTAACTGAATGAAGAAGCTATTGAAAGTAGGGAACTGATGTCTAGTGCAAATCTCAGATCTCATACAATTCACCAGTTTTTCTTTTCTCTCTCTTGCTCTCTCTCTTCCTCTCTCTTTCTCTCTCTCAACTATTTAAGGGCAATTCCATTTCCATTTGTTTCTTCTCATTGCTTCTTACAAATAAAGGACCAAAAATACTGTGAATTACCATGACATAAGCTCATTTGGCAGCAATGAATCCAATTATATCATAGAAAGCAAGGTAAATACAAAAAGGTGCTGCAAAGTTATTAGTTCCACAAATATTTATTCACTTCAATTCCAACTTGTAACAGCAATAGATATCATGTTAGAGGTGGAAGCATTTGCCTTAGAAACAACACACACACACACACACACACACACACACACACACACACACACATATGATGGAAATTTTAAAATAATAAAAGTATGTTATGAAAATTAAAAAAAGAAATAGAATGAAAGCCTCTACTTCCAGGCACCTGCATGGGAGGCATATCTATTAGTATATAATAATATGTACTAATTACATCATAATAATGAGCAGACCATGCAAAGCACCTTTTACTTCTATCACCTCATTTAGTCTCCCCAACAACTCTGTGGAACTGGTGTCTTATCCCCACTATGCAGATAAGGAAATGGAAGTGTTTGGACCAAGGTCACATGGACAGGATGGGGCTGGGATCTGAATCCAGGAAAGCCCAGGCTCTCCATCACTCAACCATCTCCTTTCTACTTGTTCAGAGCAGACCAGAACAAAGATCAGAGCAGACCTTATGGATGATTTTCTTTCTTTTTTAATGACTTCGCTATACACTTTACCACCTTTATAGAAACAAAAATCTCCAAAATTTCAGTTATCAACTGTTTATGTACCTACTCCTGTCCTATTCTAGTTGTTACTATATACGGTAATGTTTTACTCAGTGGCAATCAGGATATAATTTTGAGTCTCTTTTTTTTCTACTTAATATTATTTGGAAATTTGGCCCCATCTTCTGATATGGTTCATACCACTTGTCATTTTTAAGACTATAAAATATTTTATTCTGGCCATTATCTGGTTTCCTTTCAAATAATCATAGGCACATTTCATGTACCCTTTCCCCCCTATTCCTATTATTATTAATTGCCACTGACGTGTTTATAAATTATAAAAATTTCTAAAGTGCCTATCATTTAAACCTTACTTTTCTTGTACACTAAGTTCCTTGGACACATGACTTGATTAAAAATGCAAAAATGTTGGAGTAGGTTGGATAAGAATTAGATTTAAAAAAAAATAACAGATAGCTTTTAAAATACCTCTGGGATGAAAGACAGACATTTCTTGAAGATATGATGAAAGAGTACATAGACTCCACGCAGGAAGGTGGGTCGTGTGGGCACTGTTATTAGAAGACAGCTACCCAGCAAATCTATCCCTCAAAATCTATTCACAGGAAGGAGATAATATATTCTCATTTTAATCCCCTGGCTTTGGGCTCTTCTCTTACAATGAAAGTAGCTGGGAATAAGGATGCAAGTTGAAAAGGCTAAATAGCTCTCTATCAATTTAGCTAGTGCAATTTTCCCCTGGGTTGGCAGAACTAGAACCATTTTAAAGGACCAATAAAACTTCACTGCACACAGTTGCAGAAATGGAAAGAAGTCAAGTCAGCCTTTTATCCCAAGTCTCTTACCTAAATTAATTATTAAGAGCCTAGAAAGAGGCAAATGGATGAGGTAGAATAATATGTGATCATTACCTTCTATAATGGTTTCCCCCCCACGTCAGGGCCCTAATTTATAGCTGCCCTAGACAAGGCATGCACTTCACCAACACATTTCTCAAGTAACTGCTATGTAATGTTGCTTACTTGCAGCAGTTATTCTTTGGTGCAATTTTTCTTCTTTCTTGTCTCAGTCATGAGTTTCCCTTTCTTCTTGAGCAGAATGATTGTTTGATCATCACCTACAGAGGGGTGGTGGAAATGGTAGAAGCCAAGTTTACCCAGCAGGCTGTTTTGAGTGACAGTTTGGTGATGGCTGCAATGGCCCTGCTTCCCATGACCCTTAGTTCTGTGCTAAGCACTTGGCACATTTTGCATACATCATCTCAATTACGGCCTACAACTGCATAAGGAAAGCTCTGTTGATCCGACTGTAGAGATGAAGAAAACAAGATGAAAAGTTTAAGAAAGTTGTCCAAGAACATACAGTCCAGACCTATTCCTTGAATCTTATGCTGTGTTACTTCCCTACATGCCTGTGTATATATGGCTTTGGTCAATCACAAAGCTCTCCAAATTTCTACTCTACATGCCATAAGATGGAGAAAAATAGAGCCACCAAAATTCCACATGACGTGGGGTATAGAGAAGGAACCAGGCAAGAAAATTACCCTGGTGGGGCCAACAACCCACAGGAGTGGGGCCTGGATTACATTCCCAGGACGCTGGGTGAACTAAGGAATACTTTCACCTGAATTTTGGAAGGGGTGGAGGGTGACAGGAACAGTAGGTGGGATAGTCAAAGCTGTGTGATGTGGGATAGGATTCCTCCCCCACAGTCTTCTGATTTTTAGCAGAGACTAAACTTACAAAAGCTCTGGGTGTTGGGATTCCTTCCTGGGAGCAGTGAAGAACAGCCTCCAGACTCAAAATCACACATGTAATGAAAACAGTGAAACCAAATCTTCCACTTTCCCCACAGCAAAGAGGGGGAAGGGAGTGGGGCCAGTGACATATGAGTGACACGGGGGTATCACTAAAGGTCATTGCCAAGGCATCAAGGATATCATCCCTTCTTTTGGGAAACACACAAAGGAAAAAACAATGAAGAGGCATTTTCTTCAACAGTTAGCAAAATGCAGTATATACCTCGAGTAATTAAAACAGTGTGCAGGGGCACCTGGGTGGCGCAGCGGTTAAGCGTCTGCCTTCAGCTCAGGGCGTGATCCCGGCGTTGTGGGATCGAGCCCCACATCAGGCTCTTCCACTATGAGCCTGCTTCTTCCTCTCCCACTCCCCCTGCTTGTGTTCCCTCTCTCGCTGGCTGTCTCTATCTCTGTCGAATAAATAAATAAAATATTTAAAAAAACAAAAAAACAAAAAACAGTGTACAGATGTCTGGCCTGAAGGAGAGGGCAGTCAAAACACAAAGGCAGAGTACACACAACATGCACCAGAGACACTCCCAGAAGCACCAGGCCCTGGATACTACATGACCTCTTCTACATAAAACCATTACTTTCAGGAGCAGGAGACATAACTGGCTTTTCTAACACACAAAAGAAGGCAGAGTCTTAGATAAAATGCCAAGATGGAGGAATTTATTCCAAATGAAACAATGAGATAAGGTCATGGCCAGAGATTTAAGCAAAATAGATATAAGTAACATGCCTGATGAAGAATTTAGAGCAACAATCATAAGGATACTCACTGGACTTGAGAAAAAAGTGGAAGACTTTGGTGAGACCCTTACCAGAGAGATAAAAGAGTTAAAAGAGAATCAATTAGAAATGAAGAATCAATAAACAAGATTGGAAACAGGCTTGATGCAATGAACAGCAGGCTGGAGGAAACAGGAACAAATCAGTGACCCAGAAGACAAAATAATGGAATATACTGAAGATGAACAAAAGAGAGGAAAAAGAATTATGCAACATCAGGATAGACTTCGAGAACTCAGTGACTCCATCAAATGTAATAACATTCATATTAGAGGAGTCCCAGAAGAAAAGAGAGAAGAGGGGACAGAAAATTTATTTGAGGAAATCATAGAAGAAAACTTCCCTAATCTGGGGAAGGAAATAGACATCCAAATCCAGGAGGCACAGAGAACTCCCATCAAAATCAACAAAAGCAGGCCAACACCAAGACATATTGTAATTAAATTTGTAAAATATAGTGATAATGGAAAGATCTTAAAAGCAGCAAGACAAAAGAAGTCCTTAACTTACAAGGGAAGACCCATAAGGCTAGCTGGAGATTTCTCAATGGAAACTTGGCAAGCTAGAAGAAAGTGGCATGATATATTCAAAGTGCTGAATGGGAAAAATCTGCAGCCAAGAATACTCTATCCAGCAATGCTGTCATTCAGAATAGAAGGAGAGGTAAAGAGTTTCCCAGGCAAACAGAAACTAAAGGAGTTCGCAACCCCTAAACCAGCCCTGCAAGAAATATTAAAGGGGACTCTGAGTTCAAAGGAGAGAGTAAAGGTGACAAAGACAAGAAAGGACAGAGAATAACTCCAGAAACAAAATAAGTAATAAAATGACAATAAATACATACCTATCAATAATTACTTTGAATGTAAATGAACTAAATGCTCCAATCAAAAGATAGAGGGTGTCAGAATGGATAAAAATACAAGATCCATTTATACGCTGCCTATGAGAGATGGACTGATTTCCCTCTATTCCATTATTTGTAATATTTTGATAAAGATTATCATTATATTTTTAAATGTTTGGTAGAATTCACCAATGAAACCACGTAGTCTTGGGCTTTTCTGTGCTGGGAGATTTTTGATTCTGAATTCAACTTTCACTCTTATTATTGGTCTAAGAAGATTTCCTGTTTCTTGGATTCAAGATTCATGACTCAATCATGGTAACTTGTGCATTTTTAGGAATTATCTGTGTTTTTTTTCTAAGTTATCTGATTTGTTAGCATTTAATTGTTTATAGCAACCTTTTATCACACTATGTATGTCTGTGGTTTTCTGTTGTATCATTTTCTCTTCCATTTCTCATTTTGGTTTTTGAGTCTTCTCCTTTTTTTCTTAGTTAAAACATTGCCAATTTTGTTGTTATTGTTGTTGTTTAAACTGATCATTACTTTCAATGTTATGTTATTGTTTATCCTGGTCTCTACTTATTTCTGATTTTTCTTTGTTATTTCCTTCTACTACTAAGTGTTGACTAAGTTTCTTCTTTTTCTAGTTCCTTGTGGTATAATATTGTTTATTTGAACTTTTTTTTTCTTTTATACAAGCATTTATAGCATAAATTTCACACTATCATCTGCTTTTGCTGCATCCCATAAGTTTTGGAATATTATGTTTTCTTTTTCTTTTGTTTTGCGACAGATTTTGATTTGCCATTTGATTTCTTATTTGGCCCATTGCTTGTGCAGTAGGGTGTTATTTAATTTTTACATATTAAATATTGAATATTTATATTGTAGATTTTCCAGCTTTGTTTTATTGTTGATCTTTAGGTTTGTACCATTGTGGTTGGAAAATATATTTGGTATGAATTCAGTCTTAAAACACACATACACACACACACACACACACACACACACACACACACGAAAACAGTGTAGTATAAACAAATAGATGAAAAAAGTAGGTAATAAAGTCTTATCTTATAATTTTCTAATCAGGTGGTCAAAAATATTGTGTTTCATGATTTAAATTTGCATTTTCCTGGTTTCCAGAAAGGGTATGAATCTTTACAAGTGCTTATTGGCTATTTATCATTTCTTTCTCTGTGCAGTAACTCTTCATATCCTTTGCATATTTTTTATCAGGTCATTTGTCTTTGTTATGCTACTTTGTTGGGACTCTTTATATTTTATGATTATTGATCTTGTTCTTTATATATTAAAAAAAATCTCTGGGGCGCCTGGGTGGCTCAGTTGTTAAGCGTCTGCCTTCGGCTCAGGGCGTGACCCCAGCGTTCTGGGATCGAGCCCCACATCAGGCTCCTCTGCTGGAAACCTGCTTCTTCCTCTCCCACTGCCCCTGCTTGTGTTCCCTCTCTCACTGGCTGTCTCTATCTCTGTCAAATAAATAAATAAAATCTTTAAAAAAAAATCTCTATCACACTATTTTCAACTTTAATTGTGGTATCTTTGGCTGTACAGAAGTTTGGGTTTCTTTGTGGTCAAATCTGTGTCTCTTTGTTGATATGACTCTTGGGTTTTGTGTATTGTGCAGAAATATTACTGGAGCACACTTGGGAGTATGCTTTGGTACAGCCTTTCAGAAAGGCGATTCAAAAGTTTCTTTTTCATATGACAATTCACTTTTATGAAACGTTATTCTGTTTTTCTTAATTTGAACATTTTGCTAGAAAGAAACTGCATGCCACATGCCAATTCATACTGCTGGGATAGCTAAGTGACTCTTAGTGCCTGAGAAGTAAGTAATGATAACTATTGGGGCATATATTTCAGGGAAAATAAGATTGAAAATGAGAGTGGGAACTGGTAAACTTTTGGACATATAGTTCTATCTTTTAATTGATACATTTTAATAACAGAAAACCTTCCTGAATCTCCTAATACATGGAAATATATTTCCAACTGTCACTTTTTTAAAAAAGATTTTATTTATTTATTTGTCAGAGACAGAGACAGAGAGCACAAGCAGGGGGAGTGGCAGACAGAGGGAGAGGCAGGCTTCCCGCCTAGCAGGGAGCCCAATGAGGGGAGTCGATCCCAGGACCCTGGGATTAAGACCTGAGCCAAAGGCAGATGCTTAACTGACTGAGCCACCCAGGCATCCCCCAACTCTCACTTTTTGTTTCCAACTTGACCTGTTTTCACAGATCTTACAACATTGCAAAACTTAATCCAGAGTTTACCTTACAGAATAAATCCTGCAGTAACTGCTTCAAACACAGCCGTGTCTGTGTCGTGCAACATTAAATATCAGCTCATGTTCTAAATCGCTGAGTTTTATAAACCCTGATGTAGCAGGCTGTGCTTTGACACTTTTCCACTTACAAAATAATGTGTTTTCCAATCATTATGTTAATCAAATTAATAAAACTTATCAATGCTCAAACTGTTTCATCTTAATTCTTCTTGCAACACTGATTTCATTTTTTTTTCTTCTTAAAACAGTCTCATTTCACATGATGTGAGTTAATTTTAGTGCCTAATGATACAAGTGCGTTGCTAAAATCCATATGAAAAATTATAACAAAAGTAAAACACATAAGATCTGAGTGCCAAGACAGATTTGTCATCTGGTGCCTTGTCTCTACCTAAGTACATTTGTTTCTCTCCCATCTGTTTGGAAACTTATTTAAGCAAATTAACATTTGTCCCAGAATTAATCTGACTTCCGTATCAAATGGCAAATATCTTTATTTGAAGAAACTTTTCATACTTTATTATTTAGTCCCCATTACACTTTGTGTTATAACTATTATCTCCGTTATACGTATAAAGAAACTCAGTATGAAAAAGGTAAAAGTGGCTTGCCTGAAGTCATACTGTTCTTAAGTGACATAACTGAAATGTGAACTTGTCTTATCTAGCTTGTCCCTTTTTCCAATACATGACACTTCTACACTTCCATTCATCCATGAAGGTCAGGATGGCATTGGTGACTCCAGGGTTGGGGCTCTCGACGGTATCTCTTAGGAAAAAGTATATTTGAGGGAGGTTTTAAGGGCTGAAACCCCAGCAGTGGATAACACTGGGCCACCCACAGAGACAGACATTTCCTCTTTCTTCCAAAAGTCTTCCCTGTGCTTCCTCTTATTGGCCACAAAGGCTCAGAAAACATCCCCTCCCATCAGCAAACAGAAGGGTATAGAAAGTTCTCTGCCTCACCACTTAGAAGGTAAAAGATACCACCAATAACCCACAGAATTAAATGGTCCAATGAAGACCACAGGCAACCTAGAGAAGAAAAGGGGACAAGCACCTTGCTAGATGTTACTAAACTTACCTGTGTGTCTAAGATGGCTCACTGGAAATCCTATTTCGGACAGAAGTCCATAGACAAAAAGAAAGGATTTGATGTCAGATAGGCCTAGGTTTGAATTACAGTGACGCTATTTACTACTCTGTGACTTTGGGTACAACTTTTTAGAGCCTATATTTAACTGTAAAATGGAGTGACTAAAGCCACCTCACAGCACTCCATAAATGGCAGTTACATTTAGGATTATTAGTAGCAGAAGTGTAGGTCTGAGCTTCTCTATCTCTCTTTCTCCTACGCAGAGAAATACATGATACTCAATATAAAGTACCTCTAATGATACATGGCTTATCATGGGCACCCAATCAGTAATAGTTTTATTATTACTTTTATTATTATAATAATAATTATTATTATTACTACTATTACTACTCTCCTACTAGTAGGGAAGATAACAACTGGCCTTGTCAAGGTGGCTTTCAGCTTCTGGATTTTAGGGAAGGGCAGTAAGAGTTATGAGAAATGGTAAGAGTATAGGATTAAGAGGGAGGATCAGATTAAAGAAGGAAGAACACGAAAAGGCAAAATTTTATAACCTAAGGAAAATTCCCCTTTAATTTCTGTTCAAAGAGTCTCATGACTATGTAGGCTAAAACTATCACGCTGGGCCAATTTTTCACCTTTGTTGTCGGAGCAACATAGCCATCGAGAGAGAAAAATGGTGACTTTCCTGAAACGATGTTTAGCCGTAAGAGGCATCGTGTTGCAACTTAGTAAATGAACTGAAGCAAAATGAGTAATTCCAAAAATATACCTTTGAAGTACCAAAAATAGTCCTGACGGCTGTAAAATGGAGCTATCAGAAATTATTTGGGGAAAGCAATCAAGGGACAGTAAGGTACTTACAGAATTCTGGCTGTATATGTATTACTAAAGGGAAAAGAACATTAAGTTGAGATGGTTCTCAGCTTATAAAGGACTTACATTTCCCCAAGTCCATTTGAGTCTGCATTTGGAACCTGAAACACATATCCCCATCGAGAAAAACAAAGCATAAGGGTGGTTTGCCTGGGCCTAGGGAACACTATTTTATTCCCCCTGGGGCTGAGCTGTCCTCTGAAGAGGAAAATGGCAGTGCCGTGGTAGTATCAAAAGCTCTAGCTGGGGTTAGGCATATGGGGGTTTGAAGTCTTGACCGGCTTTTTATTCAATAGGTAGGGGCCTGGGCAAGTACTTATACCTGTATAATCCTCAGTCTACGTTCTCCCCACCTCAACCCCAGCTTTTTTTTTTTTTTAAAGATTTTATATATTTATTTGACAGAGAGAGACAGCCAGCAAGAGAGGAAACACAAGCAGGGGGAGTGGGAGAGGAAGAAGCAGGCTCCCAGTGAAGGTGCCCTATGTGGGGCTCGATTCCAGGACTCTGGGATCACGCCCTGAACCGAAGGCAGATGCTTAACGACTGAGCCACCCAGGCGCCCCTCACCCCCAGCTTTATTGACATATGATTGGTATAGAAAAAAACTGCACATAGTTAATGTGTACAACTTGATGAGTTTGCAAATATGTATACACTTGTGTGACCATCACCACAATCCAGGTCATAAACCTATCCATCACCTCCAAAAGTTTCCTTATGTCCCTTTTTTATTTGTTTTGGTCTTTTGTGGCAAGAATGCTTTACATGAGATCTACCCTCCTAACAAATTTTGAAGCCCACAATACCTTACTGTTAATTCCAGGCACTGCGTTCCAGCAGATCTCTGGAACATACTCATCTTGTATAAGCCTCGCTTTATAGGCATTGAACAATTCCCATACCCCACGCCCATCCCTGGTAATCATCATTCTACTGTGTACTTCTATGACTTTGACTCTTTTAGATACCTCATGTAAGAGGAACCATACAGCACTTGTCCTTCTGTGACTGACTCACTTCACTTAGCATCACGTCTTCTAGGTCCATCCATATTGTCCTCAACGGTAAGATTCTTTGGTTAAATGGACATGAAAGCACTACCAGTCTCATGAGCCCCTGTGAGCAGGAACTGAGACCTTGCCTGGGAAGCGCTCGACACAATCAGCCCTCAGTAAACATCAGTGATCATTAGTCCTGGTAGCAGAAATGCAGGCCTGATATTCTCCACCTTCCTTATGCAGGTTTACCTGCCAGTGTGAAGTCAGCACTAAAGAAAAACCCTGAGCGTGCTAGACGTGCCCTCCCCTAACAGGGAGAAAGGCAAGAGGCCGACAGCAGGACGGCTGTGGCTGGGGTCCCACGGAGGCTGGGTGTTACAGATAACCTTAATACGCACACGTGGTTAAAAATGGAAACTGGACAAAAGGATTAAAAGAAACATGCTTCCTCGTCTTCTGATAACTAGTGTTGCGTATTTTTTTGTGTCCCTCAGGAAATCTTATATGCCTATTAGCCTATGTTGATCTCTATACTCTTTCTAGCCCTAACACCTGCGTCAAAACCACCTCCTCTCTATTTACACAAAGGAGCCACGGACATGTGATCTTCCCCACCTGTTTCCTTTTTTCATTAAATAATACATCTCAGACCTCATTCCATATGTGCAATTATACATCTGTCTCGTTCTCAGTAATGATTCAGAGATTCCACTGTATGAACGTGCCTTAATTTTTAAATCTGACCCCTATCAGTGGCCATGTCATTTTTTTCTCAGCATTTTATAATAACAACACTTCAATAAACATCCTTGTACACATAAATTTACACATTTTTGCAAAATTTGTCCAGAGGGTAAATTTCCAGCAACAGAGCTGCTAAATTAAAGGGTATGTGTTTTTTTTTCTGTTGAGAAATACTGCCAAATATTTTCCCTTAAAAATAATGCATTAATTTGCCCTCCTACCCACAGCATGAGAGTTCCTGCTTCCACTCAACCTGGCCAACCCTGAGTGTTACAAATGCTGAAAACATTGCCATCAGATACATGAAAAATAACATACAATTTTCTATGGCTTTTCTTTGGTTATAAATGATATAATTATCATATTTGTTTTTCATGTTTGTTTGCCATTTGTACTTATTTTTCTATGAAATTCCTGTTCACAATCCTTGTCCAGTTTTCTATTTTGAAAGGTTTTGTTCTTCCTTTCTGTCAGCTAAATTAATTTGGCCATGTATCCTTTTCTTTTTCTTATATTAATTTGAAATGCTTCATTTTTAAATACCAAGTGTTTATATGAATTTTAGTTGCTTCTAGAATATTTATTCTTTTCCACCGATCAATTTCTTTTTCAGTTCTAAGCAGTTTTGGCTATTGGAGCTTCATAATTTATTTTCATGTCTTGACTGGTTATTGTTCTCTCCCTGTAATCTTCTGGCTGCTCTGGCAGGTTTATTTTTCCAGATGGTCTTGATTGCCACTCTATCAAATTCCAAAAAGGATACCTTGACTTCTAATTGATATTTATTCAGAGATTAATTTAGGGGAAAACAACATCTTTTAGAATTTTCCTATTCAAGAGTAAGGTACAAATTTACTTAAGTCTTCTTTGTATGTCCTTTGGTGGATTTTTAATGTTAATTTTACATTGGCCTTTTCTATATTGTGTAATATTGTTAAATTTTTCCATACATTTTTACCATTTGGTTATTATTATAATAGGATCTCTTCTTCCTTTGTATTTCCTATTATTTATTTCCTTAACTGATTACGTAACGAGCCACCTTACCACGTTCTGTTAACATTTTGAGCACAATTTCGCGTTTGATTCTTCCAGCTTTTCTTGATACATTGTATTTTGCCTCCTTTCTAGCAGCATTTCTTTCTTCCTTTGGTCTAAGTTCATTTGCCAAAACAAAAAATGCTAAATAATAAAGATAGATGGCATTTGTTCATTATTTCACTGGAAAAAAATTAAATGTTGTATGATTGATTTTTTTGACTTTTTTTTAAGATTTATTAATCGGAGAGAGAGAGAGAGAGAGAGAACACGTGTGCGCGCGTGCGCATGAGTGGAGGAAGGGCAGAGGGAGAGGGAGAGGGAGAAGTAGACTCCCTGCTGAGCAGGGAGCCCCAGAGCAGGGCTCCATGCAGGGCTTGATCCCAGGACACCAGGATCATGACCTGAGACTGAGGCAGATGCTTAATTGACTGAGCCACTCAGGCTCCCTTGACTAACGTTTAAGAAAACTTTCATCCATTCCTATTTTGCTAGAAGATATTCCTTATTTTCAGGATTGAATTTAATCAAGTGCCTATTTGGCATCTACTACAATGATCATGCTTTTTATACTTTACGAAAACTTGACAAAGAAAAACAAAATGACTTTTAAGATCATACTTTGCAAACTTTTATGCAAATAAATTTGAAAGCCTAATTAAAATAATGCTTCTCTAGGAATACTATGCCTGAAGGTCTTGCATGTTTGAAATATCCTGCTGTCCTTAGACGTCAACAACAATTTGGCTGGGCATAACAGTTGGGGACGAACTAAAAAATGCACAAAACCTGCAACTTAAAAATTCTAACATTCACATTTGTGCAAAAACACTTAAGGATGTCCTTTACAGCTTTATTTGTAAAACTAACAAAATTAGAACGAATCTAAATATCTATATACAATATAACAAAGTACATAAGTTAAAAAGAATAAGGAACATTAAATGGGTATTAACGAGGACAGATATAAACATTTTTGTTAAAAAATTAACCAAGTTGCAAAATGATGCATACAGCATGATACCCTTTATATACATTAAAGAAAACACATAAACATATTGTATGGTTTTTATAGGTCCATATCAAATAAAAGTATAGCATGAAGATTGGAATGATAAATATACTCAATTTACAGTCTGTGTCTTGGGACATTTAACTTATCTGTAATCATGTAACTTTTTAAATGGTAACAATGTAGTCATTCACTATGTCTGATACACACATACACATTCACACACTTAGGAAAATGTGGCAGGAATGTGACAAACCATTAATAGTAATTACTTCTGAGTGGTAGCCATCATTGTTTTGTTTAGTAAGCAATAGGGATTTGTATTGTTTTTTGCTTGTTTATATTTAAATTTTAAACTAATACTTATATGAACTTATTAAGTGATTCTTTTTCTTTAGAATTCTGTACACTTCACCCCATTGTTTTTTGGCTGTGAGTATTGTTTTAGAGAATTCTAAGGTGAGCCTGATTTTTCCTACTGGTAAGGTGATTTGTTTTTATGTGTGAAGAAGTTGCCTGAAGAATTCATTTTCTAGCTTCAAAGTTTAACCAAAGAGTATATATCCTGGCATTGAGGCTTCTGTATCAATTTTTCCTAGGACATAGTATGTTCTTTTGATCTAGAGAATCAGCGATTTCAGAATTAGGGTTGTCATTTCTTTCAATATTTTTCTAACCCATTTGTTCTATCTTCTAACTCAGACATACCAATTTTCCTTTTGCTGTGACCATCTTTGAATTCCATAACTATTATCTTCTAATGGTTAAATCTCTATCTTTCCGTTTTACAGTCACTGAGTCTTTCAAACCTTTCTTCTATGTCATTATTTCGGGTTTTATCCATGTCTATCCTCTTCCTCCTATTGCTAATTATTTATAACTGGAGTAACAATATTGTTTGAGCCCTCCATTATTTCCTTGACTCTGGCATTTCCTTTTTTTATCTCATTCTATAGCTCTGTCATCTTGTCTCTGGTGCCCTTTTCCTGGAACTCATGGTCTTTTAAAGTTCTTTATAGCAGAAAGCAACATTTAGATAATATGTTTCTATTTCATAGCTAGTATTCTTCCAGAACAAATTCTTTCTCTCTCATTGACATTCAATCCTCCTCTCTCTTATTTTTCCTCTTCGCTCCTTTACTCTTGCCAGGTTTCCATGTGTTTTCTTTGTTTCCTTGCTCATGTTGAACCCAAACAGCTCTGTCAAGACCATGTAATTGCTTCTTGGCTGTCCTCCATGTTATCTGACCTCTTCGTCTGGGAGTTGGGAATTTCAGGTTCTATCGTGGGTGAGTTCAGCTGGGACTACAGGCAGCTCTGGTTAGCAGACCTGCCTGCTGCTCTTGCACCTCGGCTCCTAATAAATAGAGATCCTGCATCTCCGTGCACACCTTCTAATTCTCCCCATGCCGAGGGATGTTATCCTCATTTTCCCAATATCCCAGAGGCCGAGCCAAGGAAAATTCATGCAGACAGACCTGGTGTCGTCTTTCTCTGCATCACCGTCCTCTACCAGCAGTGGATCTCACTCTCTCTCAGCCAGCAGAGACCAAAGTAAAGCATTTTGGCTGCAGTCACATCCTGCTATGGTCTAACAACTGGCCCCTCCAACGATCTCTTCCTCTAGGCTCCTACCTCTCTCCTTCACTTTCCCCTTCATCCTCCATTCAGCTAAATCCCCCGTTAGTGCTGGAGATCATTCAGCCAGGGTAATTATAGTCACTCCCAATTCTCTCTCAGCTTTCTTTCCACCCGGTCAGTATCATAAAGGTTAGTCATGATGCTTCTCCTCCTCTGATGAGACACTGAGGGCACAGGAAGGGCTTTTCAAATTCTTCCCTAGGGCTGCCTACACATTCCATGGATTGCTTCTATCTAAGTTGAGGAATACTGTGGAGTCTTAGGACGTTTCACATCCTATTCCCTCAATGGCCTCAGGGGAGCAGGAAGAAAGGGAATGGAATTCAGAGCCAAGAAGGTTCCTGGAGTCATGCTTCTTTCTTTCTGTGGCTATTACATTGCATGCAGCTGCACCTCTGCCTTTATCTCACGGCTGCCAGCTTGGTTTTTGCTGGTTTTTACATTTACTCGATCTCTGGGCACGCCATATGTGGACTTTGGGGGGAGGGGATTCTGCGATTAGGCTTCATCCTCCCATCTTATCCGGGAAGTACAGTTAAGGTTATATACATACATTGGGGCTCTCCTCCCAAAAGTAACTCTAAGTAACTTTTACTCTTCAACAGTAAAAATATATCAATTCAACGTAAGAAAGAAAGAAAGGTTCTGAGATAACATATCTATTGAAATACATTCATGTATGTGTGTGCATGTGTAAGTAAATATGAAAGCCAAATAGAGAACTCAACATACTTTACTGGATAAGATTTAGGTATTTATAAAAAGTGATAAGGTAACAACTGCCTTAGTATCACCAGGGAATTTCAACCAGGATCAACACTACTCTTTATGGATCAGTTCTGAAAAGGCAGTCAAAATCCTCCATTTCATGCTTTCTTTGTATTTACTATCATTCCAATTTCACCAGAAGTGCCAAGATGTAGTCAACATATTTTCCACCCAACCATACTTAATGCATATTATAAAAACCTTAAAAACAGAATTTAAAAGCAGAATCCTTCAAATACTACTCGTAGGAAGAAAGAAATAGTCAATAATACTTTCCCAGATTTCCTGGGAGTTCTAGCAAATATTTTCCTATCAGTGAAGAGAATTATTAAGTGGAATTTTCTTTTGTGGCCCCCAGAATGAAATAAAAGTCCCTTTTACATTCTGTCATACTGAGTTGAGATGATCTATATTATTTCATGAGCCAATAGCAACATAATAAGACAATGAAAACCTACCTGAAATCATATGACAATCTTAGCCTGATTTTTTTTTTTTTTAACTCTTAAAAATACTGTTTAAAGCAATTGATCCACTCTGGCCCCAAGGTCAAGCCATGACGGCCCTAAGTAGAAATTACTGCAACTGGCAAAATCTGAAGAACATACATCACAGTAGTTCTCCTGAGAAACAAAGACTTTCCTTTAACAGAGCTGCCTTTAATAATTAACACAGAGTGCACGTTTTAAAACCAATATGCAGTATTTCACTTTGTTCTAGATAAAACTAAGATTTTTTTTTTCTACAGAGACTTGATTTCCCAGTTTTATTCCTCCCAGCAAGTGACAGAAGCAGAGCTCTCTGCTGGGCACAGCCAGGTGAGGCACGCTGTGTAAACTACAGTGGCCGCCTTTACTTTCAGCCACTCAGAAGATGAAAGGTGGTGCTAAATTGTAAGTGCAACAGAAGAAGCATTGGACTCCATTCCAAGTCTGTTTGACCGCGGCAAAGTAGATGATTGCATCAATTATCTGGATAATTTAGGCAAAATACAAACGAGAAACAACAACAAATGCCCAACTCATAACCTTAGAAATGTAGTAAGAGACTGATAACCATATGTAAGCATGTGGGTGTGCTTTTAATCATAGATATTCATTCCCCGTGCCCAGGGCCTTTTAACAAAGAATTCACAAAAATTCCATTACCTTCTCAGGATTACATACACACACAGAGTCATAAGATCAAAAAGCTATCCATACATATACTCTCTTAGACTCTCTTAGGGGTTATTATACTAATTACACTTGCTGTTGTGCTACTAGCAAAAATCACCTTCAAGGGTACCTGGCTGCCTCAGTCAGTTACTGGTCTGACCCTGATTTCAGCTCAGGTCCAGATCTCGGGGTTGTGAGGTCAAGCCCCCTGTTGGGCTCACTCTCAATGTGGAGTCTGCTTGTTCCTCTCCCTCTGTTCCTCCCACCTCCCTCAAATAAATAACTAACTAAATCTTTTTAAAAAATCACCTTCATTGAGTCCTGCTCCTGCCTTAGCCCAAATGCCCAACTTATATACAAAATCCTGATTATGACTTTCAACCACTCTCTATAGCAGCCCCACCCAATCTTATACAGATTGCCTCTATACCCCAGCATATACACCCTACTCCTGAACCACATAAGCCCCATGCTTTCTCCTTCAGTCTGCTCACCTTTGGTAGCGGATACTGTCTAGATGCCTCCCCAGCAGCCATCACACTCCTCTTCCACTGAATAGCAGCCATGAAACTTGAGTTACACTAACCCTTCCTCCAGGTCCAGGGATGCTTACTGGCTTAAGCTATTCAGGATGGTACATCCCCTTTACTACAATTATTGATAACCTAGAGAGAAGCAAGTAAGTATATGGCATTATCTTGGCCATAGTGACTAATTCAGGTTTAGACATGAGACCTCAACTTCTTGCATTCAAAATGAAACTCAATTTTTTTTGTTCATGGGTGGAGGAACAAGAACCCTCACCCTTAGATGTGCCCTCAGAGTGTTAACAAAAATGCATGTAGCCCTAGGAGCTTCCAGCAGTATCTTTTTGACTTGCAGAGGAAGACAAATGTAAAGAATTATGGACAAAAAGCACTTGAAGGTACTGTAAACTACTGAATTAAATCCCCCCTGAAGCCTGTCTGCCTCTAGCATTTCCATTCATCAGCCAATAGATTCCCTTATTGTTTTGGTCAGTCTGGATTGAGTTTCTGTTATTTGCAACACAACAGCTTTCTCCTCCTTCCTACCTGTATTAGAATAAAGTTTTGGTTGTCCAAATATTTGTTATCCAAAATAACAATGACTTAGTCCAAGGCCAATATGGCCGCTTTATGGTATGGTATTGGGGCCAGGTTCTTAATACCTTATTGCCCTGTCACACTTTGGATATGCTGTAATCTGTGTGGTTGAAGGTGGCTCCTCACCGAGTCCGTGTTCCTGCCTCAAGGATGAGGAAGAGAAGAGAGAGAAAAGGGCCTATCCTTTTCTTTTAAGGGCACAATTCAGAAGTAGCACATAGCACTTGTAGTCAGTCTGTTGACCAGAGGATGGTTGTATGGCCACATTTAGCTGTAAGGGAGGCTGAGATATGTGATCATTATCTGGGCAGCCATATGTCCAGCTAAAAAGTCTTTCATTGTGGTAGAAGACAAGAATGGATACTGGAGGAAAACTACTAATTCTGCACCTTGACTTTTACCCAGATTGTCACATATGGTGTAATTATCTATCTCTTATGATCTACCGATTCATTTCTATTTGTTCTTTTAAACCTGTTTAATATCCACTCCAATTCTGCAGAATTTCAATTCCATCTGCTGAGTTCTACATGAAAATAATTCCATATTGTGTGTATGTTTGTGTGCATACCAATTAAAGTTCAAACTCTGGCTAATTTCAATATTCTGTGACTAATTTTAATCTTTGATAGGACAAACTGGAATTAGCCCAAATTGTTTTCACTTGATGACGTTAAAGATTTTTAAAGAATGGTAGTATAACAAGTGTGAGCACTTACTCTCTAAGGTCAGTTAAGAAGAGAATGGTTTAGGGAAGCCTGGGTAGTTCAGTCAGTGGGGGATCTGACTCTTAAGCTCAGCTCAGGTCTCGATCTCACGGTTGTGAGTTCGAGCCCAGCATAGAGCCTACTTTAAAAAAAAAGAAAAGAGGGGCGCCTGGGTGGCACAGCGGTTAAGCGTCTGCCTTCGGCTCAGGGCGTGATCCCGGCGTTCTGGGATCGAGTCCCACACCAGGCTCCTCCGTTATGAGCCTGCTTCTTCCTCTCCCACTCCCCCTGCTTGTGTTCCCTCTCTCACTGGCTGTCTCTATTTCTGTCAAACAAATAAATAAAATCTAAAAAAAAAAAAAAAAGAAAGAAAAGAAGAGAATGGTTTGTTTTTTAACCATTTCAAAATGACAAGATTAATGTTAAATGTTGTGGATAATGGCAACCTTAGTCAGAATTCTGAACTTGTTCTAATACATAAAATGCATCTGTTTGTATTATCTGTTAGTGTTCATAGTTTTTTATAATTAACTTCCCAGCGCCTGGGAAGCTACATTCACTTCCAGAGTTTTAAAACAAACATCTCATTAAGGTATTCACCAAAAGACAAAGACCAAAACTTGACACTAATATTTGGTACCTAAGGAGCACATTGGTACACCTGGACTGACAGACTCAGATGTATATACATGTAATTGTTGCTGATTAATGTCATAGAACATAAGTTTGCTCTCATCCCAGGAATCTAACAGGACCTTGGGTATAATAGGAATGTGGGATGAGGAAAAGACCAGAATTGGGCTTTATAATAAATATGATCATTAAAATAATCTACATCAATCCAAAAATCATGTATTAATCACCAACTATGTCCCAAGTACTGTGTGATGTACTGGGGCAGATAAAGAATGAGACAAAGTCCCTGCTCCCATCATGCATTCAGTCTCCAAATATAGCCAATGTCATGTATCAATAAAGCACTGCTCATATCATTTTTGTTGGTGGTGTTTAAAACCTTCAATGTCCACATTGCTTACAGGAAAATACCCCTACTTCTTGGCAAGATATACAGGAATTTAATAATGTATTGGCTCTTGTTTACTTAGCACTTCCGGTACCATTCTACATCCTATCCTTACATCAGTAGCTGCGGGAACATTCTATCCTATCTCATACCTCTGAGCCTTTGCACAAACACCAACCTCAGCCTATTTAAACACCACCTCTCCTTAATTGCTATTTATTCTTTAGATTCAGCTCAGGTTTCATTCTCTTTGGAAAGAAAGTTTTCCCTAACCTCTGTAAACAGTATTAGGTACTCTTTCTATACAAACAAATCATTCTCTCTGATTGCATACATTGCATTATTTCTAACTGTTAATTTACTGACCTCTTTCACTCACTAGACTGTGGGCTCCTGTGGGGGCGGGGGGCAGTGATTTTATCCTGTCTATCTTTATATCTTCTCTGCCTAGAATAGTGCCTCATGCAATGTTGAGTTAATGAACAAAAGATACGGTGTGTTAAATTTGTAAATGAACTCAATGCAAATTACTGTAATTCATGAATAACTTCTTCAAATTCTAAAAGAATTACCTGAATTCTCTGAACCTCTCCCCTCATCATTGTTTGGAATAACACAAGCTTTTGGCTTTCAAGGAGGGTTCTTTTGAAAGATTCATTATTTATTAGGCATGAAGCAGTTTGAACTTCTTTTTCTTTGTAACAGCCTATTGCTAAACACTAAATAAGTCTTCATCACCACTTTCTGGGCAACTTCTACAAGCACAGAGAGTATGAAACAGTGATATACCGTTCCCTTGTCCAACAACCACGTTGGATTCTCTAGTTCGAATAGGCTCATTGTATTGGTAATGCAACCTACTGCACCATTTAAAAATCAAAACTGGATTGAGTCAAAGTAGGAAATGGTGAATTCTGATTTGGGAAAGGCAGTGCAATATCCAGCAGTTTTCCTTCCTGTAAAGCTGTAGAGAGATCTTTCCTTTTAGTTATTCGAAAGTCCATTGTGCAAGGAGAGTCTCTGCAGATGCCTGGCCTGAAGGAGAGGGCAGCCAAAACACAACAGCAGAGCACACACAACACACACCAGAGACACTGCCTAAAGCACCAGGCCCTGGATACTACATGACCTCTTCTGCATAAAGCCATTACTTTCAGGAGCAGATGTAACTGGCTTTTCTAACACACAAAAGAAGGCAGAGTTTTAGACAAAATGCCAAGATGGAGGAATTTATCCCAAATGAAACAATAAGATAAGGCCATGGCCAGAGAGCCAAGTGAAATAGATATAAGTAACCTGCCTGATGGAAAATTTAAAGCAACAATCAGAAGGATACTCACTGGACTTGAGAAAAGAGTGGAAGACTTCAGTGAGACCCTTACCACAGAGATAAAAGAGTTTAAAAAGAATCAATAAGACATGAAGAATGCAGGGGTGCTGGGTGGCTCAGTAGGGTAAGCATCTGCCTTCAGCTCAGCTCATGATTCCAAGGTCGCGGGATCGAGCCCCACATCAGGCTCCTTGCTCAGTGGGGAGCCTGTTTCTTTCTCTGCCTGCTGCTCCCCCTGCTTGTGCATGTGCACTGTCTCGCTCTCTCTAACAAATAAGTAAAATCTTTTTTAAAAAAAGACATATTATAATTAAATTTGCAAAATATAGTGATAAAGGAAAGATCTTAAAAGCAGCAAGACAAAAGAAGTCCTTAACTTACAAGGGAAAACCCATAAGGCTAACTGGAGATTATTCAATAAAAACTTGGCAAGTCAGAAAGGAATGGCATGATATATTCAAAGTGCTGAATGGGAAAAATCTAGAGCCAAGAATGCCCTATCCAGCAAGGCTATCATTCAGAAGAGAAGGAGAGGTAAAAAGTTTCCCAGACAAACAAAAACTAAGGGAGTTCATGACCCCTAAACCAGCCCTGCAAGAAATATTAAAGGGGACTCTTTGAGTGAAAGGAGAGACCAAAAGTAACAAAGACAAGAAAGGATCAGAGAAGCACCCGGCTGGCTCAGTCGGAATAGCATATGACTCTTGATCTCAAGGTTGTAAGTTTGAGCCCCACATTGGATGTAGAGATTACTTAAATAAATATTTTAAAAAAGTATCAGAGAAAATCTCCAGAACAATGGCAATAAATATATATCTATCAATAATTACTTTGAATGCAAATGGACTAAATACTCCAATCAAAAGATATACAGTGTCAGAATGGATAAAAAAAACAAAACCAATCTATATGCTACAAGAGATTCGTTTTAGACCTAAAGACACCTGCAGACTGAAAGTGAGGAAATGGGGAAACACTGATCACACAAATGGATGTCAAAAGAAAATTGGAGTAGCAATACTTATATTGGACAAACTAGACTTTGAAACAGACTGCAACAGGAGACAAAGAAGGGCAACTATATCATAATAAAAGGGACAATCCAACAAGATATGACAACTGTAAATATTTATGCACCCAACATGGAAGCACCAAAATATATAAAACATTTATTAACAAACATGAAGGAACTAATTGATAATAACACAATAATAGTAGGAGACTTTAGTACCGCACTTACATCAATGGACAGATCATCTAAACAGAAAATAAACAAGGAAACAATGGCTTTTAATGACACACTGGACCAGATAAACCTTACAGATATATTCAGAACATCCCACTCTAAAACAGCAGAATACACATTCCTTTCCAGTGCATGGGACATTCTCCAGAATAGATCACATATTATGTCACAAACCAGGCTTCAACAAATACAAAAAGATTGAGATCATACCATGCACCTTTTCTGACCACAACACTATGAAACTAGAAGTCAACCACAAGGAAAACTTTGAAAAGACCACATATACATAGAGGTTAAATAACATGCTACTAAACAATGAATGGGTTACCCAGGAAATCAAAGAAGAAATAAAAAAAAAAAAGAAATAAAAAAAATACATGGGAACAAATGAAAATGAAAACACAATTGTCCAAAACCTTTGGGATGCAGCAAAAGCAGTCCTAAGAGGGAAGTACTTAGCCATAGAGGCCTACCCCAAGAAGCAAGAAAAATCTCAAACTATCTAACCTTACACCTAAAAGAGCAAGTGAAAGAATAACAAATGAAGCCTAAAGCCAGGAGAAAGAAGGAAATAATAAAGATTAGAGCTGAAATAAATGGTATGGAAACTTAAAAAACAATAGAACATAGAACACATCAATGAAACCAGGAGATGGTTCTCTGAAAAAATTAATAAAATTGATAAACTTCCAGCCAGACTAATCAGAAAGAAAAGAGAAAGGACACAAATAAATAAAATCACAAATGAGAGAGGAGAAATAACAACACCAGAAGAATACAAACCATTTTAAGAGAATATTATGAGCAATTATATGCCAATAAATTGGGCAACCTGGAAGAAACGGATAAATTCCACCAAAATATAAACTACCAAAACTAAAACAGGAAGAAATGGAAAAATTGAATAGACCGATAACCAGCAAAGAAATTAATCAGCAATCAAAATACGGGTCCCAACAAAGTCCAGGGCCAGATGGCTTCACAGGCAAATTCTACCAAATATCTAAAGAAGAGTTAATACTTATTCTTCTTAAACTATTCCAAAAAATAGAAAAGGAAGGAAAACTTCCACACTCATTCTAGAGGCCAACATTACCCTGATACCAAAACCAGATAAAGACTCCATTAAAAAAGAAAATATAAGGGCAACTGGTTGGCTCAGTCAGTAGAGCATCTGACTCTTGATCTTGTGGTTGTGAGTTCAAGCCCCATTATGGGTATAGAGATCACTTAAATAAATAAAACTTAAAAAAAAGAAGAAGAAGAATGACACGCCAATATCCCTGATGAACATGAACGCGAAAATTCTCAATAAAATACTAGCACACTTCATCCAACAATACATTTAAAAAAAATCATTCACCACAATCAAGTGGGATTTATTCCTGGGTCACAAGGGTAGTTCAACATTAGTAAATCAATCAATATGATACACTATATTAATAAAAGAAAGGGTAAGAAAGAACCATATGATGATTTCAATAGATGCAGAAAAAGCATTTGACAAAGTACAACATCCATTCATGATAAAATCCTCAACAAAGCAGGTGTACAGGGAACACACCTCAACATAATAAAGGCCATCTATGAAAAACCCACAGCTAATATCATCCTCGAAGGGGAAAAACTGGGAGCTTTTCCTCTACGGGCAAGAACAAGACAGGGATGTCCACTTTCACCACTGCTTTTTAACACAATACTGCAAGTCCTGGCCACAGCAATCAGACAACGAAAAGAAGTAAAAGTCATCCAAATCAGCAAGGAAAAAGTAAAACTGTCACTATTTGCAGATGACAGATACTCTATACAGAAAACTTAAAAGACTCCACCAAAAAGTTGCTAGAGCTGATAACATGAATTCAGTAAAGTCACAGGATACAAAATCAACATACAGAAATCTGTTGCATTTCTATACACCAATAATGAAGCAGCAGAAAGGAAATCAAGCAATTGATTCCATTTACAACTGCACCAGAAACGATAAGATACCTAGGAATAAACCTAATCACAGAAGTGAAAGACCTGTACTCTGAAAACTATAAAAACTCTGGTGAAAGAAATTGAAGAGGACCAAAGAAATGGAAAGACAGTCCAAGCTCATGGATTGGAAGAACAAATATTGTTAAAATGTCTATACTACTCAAAGCAATCTGCACATTTAATACAATCCCTATAAAAATATCACCAGCATTTTTCACAGAGCTAGAACAAACAATCCTAAAATGTGTGTGCAACCACAAAGGACCCCGAATAGCCAAAGCAACCTTGAAAAAGAACAGCATAGCTAGAGGCACCACAATTCCAGACTTCAAGTTATATCACAAAGCTGTAGTGATGAGGACAGTATGGTACTGCCACAAAAATAGAGAAATCTCTAGAACTGAATAGAAAATCCAGAAATGAACCCACAACTATATGGTCAATTAATCTTCAACAAAGCAGGAAAGAATGGGAAAAAGACTGTCTCTAAAACAAATGGTATTAGGAAAACCAGACAGGAACATACAAAAGAATGACACTAGACCACTTTCTTACACCATTCACAAAAATAAATTCAAAATTGATGAAAGACCTAAATGTGAGACATGAAACCATAAAAATCCTAGAGGAGAACACAGGCAGTAACCTCTTTGACATCATCCATAGCAACTTCTTTCTAGATATGTCTCCTGAGGCAAGGGAAACAGAGCAAAAATAAACTATTGGGATTTCATCAAAAAAAAAAAAAAAAAGACTTCTGCACAGCAAAGGAAACAATCAACAAAACTAAAAGGCAGGCTACCGAATGGGAGAAGATATTTGCAAATGACATATCTGATAAAGGGTTAGTATCCAAAATATATATAAAGAACTTATAAAACTCAACACCCAAAAAAATGAATAATCTAAGTAAAAAATGGGCAGAAGATGTGAACTGACATTTTTCCAAAGAAGACATACAGATGGCTAACAGATATGTGAAAAGATGCTTAATATCACTCATCATCAGGTAAATACAAATCAAAACTACAATGAGATATCACCTCACACCTGTCAGAATGGCTAAAATCAACAACACAAGAAACAACAGATGTTGGCAAGGATATGGAGAAAGGGGAAACCTCTCACACTGTTGGTGGGAATGCAAACTGGTGCAACTACTGTGAAAAGTATGGAGGTTCCTCAAAAAGTTAAAAAGGGAACAACCCTATGATCCAGCAATTGTACTACTAGGTATTTACCAAAGGAATACAAAAATACCAATTCAAAGGGATACATGCACCCTGTTGTTTATAGCAGCATTACATAGAATAGTCAAATTATGGAAACAGTCCACCTACTAATGAATCATAAGGAAGATGTGGTACACACACACACACACACACACACACACACAATATTACTCAGCCATAAAAAAGAATGAAATCTTGCCATTTGCAACAGCACGGATGGAACTAGAAGGTATTATGCTAAGCGAGATAAGTTAGAGAAAGACAAATACCATATGATTTCACTCATGGGTGGAATTTAAGAAACAAAACAAATGAGCAAAGGGAAAAAAATAGAGGCAAACCAAGAAACAGAGTCTTAACTATAGAGAACAAACTGATGGTGACCAGAGGGATGTTGGTGGGGGGATGGGTGAAACAAGGTGATGAGGATTAAGGAGTGCACCTGTGATGAGCACCAGGTGTTGTATGGAAGTGTTGAATAACTACATGGCACACCTGAAAGCAATATTACACTGTATGTTAACTACTTGAAATTTAAATAACAACTTTTAGAAAAATTCCCTTATGCAACCAGTAACCAGAATCTATTACTTAGTAAGCAGAACCCAGGGATTAGCAGTAGCAACCTACATGGCATAACATTAAAGATATAATAAAAGGTCTGAACGCTGCCAACTCTCTGCCCATTATTAGAGTCATTCCCTTGGTTTAAGGCATTAGGTCTACTTATTCCTTACACAAAAGTAGAGGGACTCAAGTCATATTAAAGATAAGAATCTACCTTTTTATTACTTTTGCCTAGTGCCATCTATGTTAGCAGTACTGAGGAGTAGTGTTTTATTATAGCAATGAGGATCATAAGATTTGGAGACATAGGTCTCTTAGTACAAATCTAGCTCTTCCAGTGACTAGCTGTATGACTTTGGGCAAGTTACATCAACTTTCTGAGCTTTAATTACTATAAAATAGTGAAAAGAATACTTATTTCTGTAACTGTGAGAATTATATGGGATAAATGTTAAGTGCGCAGCATATTATAAGATTCACAGTAAATGGAAATTTGTTGTTGTTGTTGTTGTTGTTGTTGTTACTGCTACAAATAATAATGGCTCAGCTAATTCACCATGGCCACAAATTCTATAGTGAAGAGACAATAGATATATATCAAGCCAGGAAAAAAAACAAACAAACAGGAAATACACTCCCCATTATAAGGATAGGTTGTTGTCCATTATTATCCATGTTCAACAGGACACCATAGTAAATCTCTGGAAAAAAGGGTATAATATCTGCTTTCTCAGGATAAGAGGCCACTAAAAATCATGACTCTTCTCCTTCATTAAAATGAATCATTTATCATGAATTTATATCTGCTAAAATCATAGGATGAAATCCACTAAGCAGCTCAAGTGACAGTATAAGGGACCCATTTTAGGATTAACAACTAAATGCTCACTTGACTGAGTGTTCTTTGAAATGGTCACACCCACTGCATAATTCCTTTTCTTTTGCTATGAAGGCATAAGAAACAGGATTTTAGCCTTTCAAAGTTTATGTTAATTTCCTATTGCTGTTTTAACAAATTGCCACAAACCTAGTGACTTAAACAACACAAATTTATTACCCTACAGTTATGGAGGTCAGAAGTCCTAAGATCAAGGTGTTGGTAGGCGTGGGTTCTTTCTCAAGGCTCTAGGAGAGAATCGGTTTCCCTCCCTTCATCCTCTAGAAGTGGCTGCCTACATTCCTCAGCTCACGGCCCATTCCCATCTTCATAGCCAGCAGTGCAGCATCTCCTGATCTCTCTCTCTAATTATGACCCTTGCTTTGATCATCTCATCCTTCTTGACTCTGACCCTCTTGTCTCTCTCTTATTAGGACTTGTGATAACATTAGGCCCACCTCGATAATCTCTCCATTTTAATGTCCATAATGTAACTTAATCACATCTGCAAAGTCTCTTTTGTCATATAAGGTAACATATTCCGGGGTTAGGACATGGACATCTTTGGAGGGGTGCAGTGTTCTGTCTACAATGTATTGAGATCAATAAATTTATAGATAAAACATTTCAATTACTGATGACTTAAAAAGTGACTCAAACTACTAATATGAGAATAAGCAAAGGATTCTCAGATCCCCAGAAACAGTGATTTGCCAAGGTCACTCAAAAAAACAATTCCCAGACTTTGTAAAAATGTAATGGGGTCAGGTGAATTATGACTTGACTGCACAAACAAATGTATTACTCTAAATGTGTGGCTTACCTTATACAACTTAGGGTATTACCTCACAATTTGAGATTTAAAAAAAGTATTTAAAATTCTTTCAAAATGGCACTCGGAGAAGAGCCCAACAACAACACTCTGAATAAAAACAAAATATCTATGGAATGAGAATAAGCTACCGAGCCAACTTATCACGTTTCACTCACCATAATAATCATGAAAGAAGGAATTCTTCTCTTTCTTCAGAAGAAGAAAACTTCAAGAGAACATCACTCCCATTCTAACATGGAAGAAAATTTGGATAATGTACAAAATTATCAATTTTCTCAAGCTCACCAGAGAGCTGAGGTTATAAGGCAACCATTAAACTAAATGTCAGAGAGAGACATCTTCCCTAAGAAGGTATGGGACACAAAAACTCCCTCATCTTTGCCAGACCATGGAGGGAAGAAATAGCCACCAGAAGAGATAAGCTAGAGTTTTAACGAATTTGTAGAGACTGAATGTGGGCTAGTGCAGAAGTTTAGAATAACTAGGAGTTCCAAATACAGAGTTCACATTCTTCTCCATGGACCTTCTGGGGTGCTCACAAGAAAGATTTGTAAAGGGCAAGAGACCAGGAAAGTCCCACCTGAGTGGCACAGGTTTTCAGGTGCTGATCAGCTGCCAGTTGGGAACAGACATGAAATAACACCCACTTCAACAGATTCTTCTCTCCTACAAAGCAAATACCTTGAGCCACTGGGGGAAGGATAAGAAACCTTCCCACTGCTAAGACTCTAGCACGAATCTACTGCTTCTAGAAGGGTAGATATAAGAGCCCTCTATCCCTGGGGGAAGGGCAGGAAAACCTTTTGGGGCCAGGGTAGGGAGTGTTTGGGGTGAAGAATCTATACTTCCCAGAGATACAAGACGGTCTGAGAGCCAAAGCAGGAAAGGGACAAGAACACTGAGAGAAAGTCTTACCTTCAAGCTCTAAGCACAGAAGAGCTGCCTAAAACTAAAGCTGGACCAGCAGAACTCCCACCTACACAAGCCTTGCACCAAATAAGAAGCAAAAGAAGTCTACAGGTGGGGGAGAAACAAAAGCAAAGAGAGAAAGAATCCCTCTGTGGACTAAATATGTAGGGCCTGCTGCAACCTGAGAGTGAGGCAGGAAAACTAAGAAAAACCCTTTGGCACTACATGACCACAGTAAGCACAAAATAATAGTAACCCACTGTGAGAGGAATTTGAAGACAGTGTGAGACAATGAAAGTAACTATAGAAACGACAAAACCCAAGATTAATTCAACCACACTCTTCTTCAAGCCTTACAGAAGAAGGGTATACCCACTTCCAGGCATAAATGCTCATTCTCTCATTGCTATTCTACACATGATGTTTGGCATTTATTCAAAATTTGTAAGAAACACAAAAATATAACTTTATATATACATATATATATTATACATACATATATATATAGATTTATTTATTTATTTATTTATTTATTTATTTATTTATTTTGAGAGAGAGAGAATGAGAGCACAAGTGGGTGGGGCTCAGGAAAGGGGCAGAGGGAGAGGGAGAGAGAATCCCAAGCAGAGTCTGTGCTGAGTGCAGATCCCCCACATAGGGCTTTATTCCACAACCCTGAGATCATGACCTGAGCCAAAACCAAGAGTTGGATGCTCAACAAACTGTAGCACCCAGGTGCCCTTAAAATATCTTATTTTTAATTGTCAAGAGATAAAGCAATCAACAGAATCAACTCAGCTGACACAGATGTCAAAAATACCATTCAGTGACTTTAAAATAACTGACTCACATGATAAAAGACCCAGTAGAAAAGGTTAAAAAAATGAACAAAGAAATAGAAAAAATAAAAGAGACGGAAAAATTAAATAAGATTCTAATGTGAATGCTAGAAATAAATTAAAGCATGTAAAAAAAAAATCCTTCAACAAGCTTATCTGGTTACTGAACACAGCTGTGAAAAGAACGAAAACTACAGATAAGTAAAGAGAAATTTATTTTTAATGATAAAAATAGACATAAAAAATAGAAATTATAGGAACACACAACGAAAAAGAGTGGAGGGAGAAAAGGACAGAGCATCCAAGATCTGTGGGACCACATCAAATAATTAACATACATGTAATTAGAATCTTAGAAGGGGAAGAAAGAGAGAGTAAGGCAGAAAAATATTTGAAAAGCTAATGGCTGAGAATTGGCATCTGAAAAACTGCTGAATTTCTAGAAGGAAATTCACCTCCCACCCAGTTTTGCCAGGGGATGGCTTTCTAGTTCTTGTGTGCTTTCGTAATAATTCTGATGACCTCCACTCATATCAAACATTTATCCAAATACTTTTAGAACCTGGGATGTGAATAATCTTTTACGCCCACGGTGACTTCTTCAGACTCTAGAATTCATTAGACAGATGAGTGTTCTATAATTCTTTTTAAAATAAATTACTTTAAGGGGCAGTATTTTTAAAATATACTTTTATTTAGATATAAATAAAATAGATTTATAATAAGCGTGACATTAACAGTTTCTATCAGTATGTTTATAGTACAGAAGCCTGGCAAACACCACCTCTGGTAATCAAGATTAACATGGCCAATGGTAAGTCATGTCAATATCTTATACTCCTGACTGATGTACTGAGAATGGCCCCATACTCTATGGCATTCATCCCAGAAACCCACAACCCCAGCAAAATCATGAGAAAAACATCAGACAAACTCCAACTGAGGGTATTCTAAAAAATATCTGACCAGTACTCCCCAAAATTGTCAAGGTCATCAGAAACAAGGAAAGTCTGACAGCCAAGAGGAGTCTAAGGAGATGTGACAAGTAAATGTAATGTGATATCCTAGATGGGATCCTGAAACAAACAAAGGACACTAGGGAAAAACTAAGGAAATATGAATGACTTTAACTAATAATAGTATATCAATGTAAATTCATTAATTGTAACAACTGTACCATACTAAGATAAGATATTAATAATAGAGGAAACTGGATTTGGGGCATATGGAAATTCTGTGCTATCTTCACAACTTTTCTGCAAACCCAAAATTATTCTAGATAATGTTTAAATAAATAACTATTAAAATAAATAATAAATAAAATTCTCAGCATAAAAAGAGAGTCTGTATCACATACGGACAATAGAGCATAGAATACTGGAGCTTCAGGTTTCTAAAATTTCAAGGCAAGAGTCCCAAACCACCCACCTGCTTACTGCCTCATTCGCTACTTAACTACTGTTTCTCCCTCAGGTCACAGGTGTAGTACAGCTTGGGAAAGGAAAATGCTGTTTAGAATGGAAAGCAAAGTGTCATGTACCCAGGAAAAAAGAGCAGAGGACAGAGGTAAGTGGGTTACATGAATACTCTTACCTCTCTTGGCTGAGGCAGAAAATGATGCCAATTTCCCAAGTAAGAAAATGCTGGAGGATTTCAATCCCCCTGAATTATATGGGGGACAAGAACCTGCAAGGGAAGTTGTTTTTTCACTTGAATAATTCAGGCCATCGTAGATTTGGGTGGCCTGAATTATCGGGATAGTTGCCCTAATTCTTTGCTTTGACTGTGGAGACTTGGCCTTCGAGGGAAATAGGCCATCCATTCCCTGAGATACTCGTTCCCTTCCTGGAGGATGAAAATTTACTGACAGGTCTGGAAACTTTTCACATCTGGATTGAATTATTAGCTTGTGAAGGCTTTTACTCAATTGTACACTCCTTGAGAGTAGAAGCAAGTCACAGACAGCTCAGTGTCTTGTACAGAATCGAATCTGCTCTCCCCTCCTCAGGCAGTCAGGCGAGCCAGTCAGAATCACAGCTCCAGGGGGTTCTGATTACAGGTGTCCTCGCTCCAGCTGTTTCTGGGCAAATGAGAAAGAAGGCATCCTGTCCTTGTGATTTCATGTAGACAGACAGCTATTTTCTGCCTGGCCTGTGTGCTTATCCCAGAATAAATGACAGGTTGTTGTCTTTATCAGTTTCACCAAAGGGGTGGTGGATTGTTGAGTAAGTTCTTTTTCTTTAAGTGGTGAAAGCCGAGAGAATTAAATGTCACCTGTCAATTCCCAACTCCCTTTCTCCTCTTTGTAAAAGCCATCTTTTATAAAGGGCTATTTCCATTTCATTGTTACTTTGAGGCAAGCAAAAAGATGGCACCTGGCCTGCCTCTGGCTTAGCAAGATGGTGACAGCCTTCTGGAGAAAGACCAAAGATTTGGTAACGCAGTTAAAAGCAGTTGCCATTTTAGCAAGTGCGATTTTAGTTCAGATTATGGTCAGAGAGCGGGAGGTCAAAACCTGTGAGGCTTCCCCAGGGGTGAAATTCGGGGATAATCCAGAAGTATCCTTCTTGGCTATGGCTGCTTAAATATTGAAAATGGTAACTAAAGAAAACCTCAAACGTTAAAGACATACACTTGAAGTGCATTACTGAATTTCAAATGCTTATTTCATCTGAAATTACATAGAAACATTATGTGTAAAGAGTGTGTATTAACAACCGGAATTTGAATTAAGGGTTTTTTCTACCAGTCATTGAAGCAAAGGCAAACTCTGATGCCCCTACAGCTCAGATTCAGGTAGATTTAAATCGTATCCCCAGAGGGAAGTCATATTCCACTCCACTGCAGCCCACTGCCACGCATTGTTCTAGGCTCGTCTGGATTGGGATTCAGGAGGTCTTTGGCTTAGTCTGAAATTCTGCATTTCAAACAACCCCCCAGGTAATGCTAGGCTATGGACCACACTTTGACTAGCAATGTTCTAGCCCCTTCCTCTGAAAAGATCACAATTCTGTTTATTTGGGTTTTAATTTATCAATCCTTACATTTTCCACGACTTTATTTTTACTAGTCAGTAAATGGAGCCAATGAGAAAAAAAATAGCACCCCCCCCTTTTTTTTTTGCAGATTTCACTCAACATTAGTAACTTTACCAGTTGCTACAAAAACTTCAACTGTCCATGATGTGCTATGGTCCAGGCACCATCGCCCAACTGCATCTCTTGGGACACAAGTGAGTTCTGAGATGTTTCCATCCTCACAGACACTTAGAAAATGCTGCACCAGATAGAACAGCATGTTAACAGGTCTCAGAAATTTGTTAAACACTGTGTGACTCCAAACCTATGTGATTATGGGATACTTTTTTTCATGGGTTATCCATGAATTACTGAGCTATCCCATGGAATGATGTGGGAAGAAGTGAACATAGTGTGATTTTCTCTAACTATAGAAGACTTTAGCTTATCACAATCTATCTTCATGGATAGTATCATCTGTCCAAAGGTCTCTTCCATAGGGAGGTCTTTCCTAACCACCTCATCTAAAATGGCACCCCCAAGCCCTAGTCTCTCTCTCCTTATTCTGGTCATTTTTCTTGGTGATATACCTATACACTCTGACATTATGTGTTTATCTTATTCCTCCACCTCCACTAGAATGTAAATTCCATAATAACAGGGACTTTACTTTGTTCACTGCTTTACCACCAAATTCCAAAATGGTTTCTGGCATACAGACTTACAGGCTTAAGCAAGGTAGAGGAAGAGAGGGAGGTCACCGGCCCGGAACACCTAAGAACCTAGTTATGTCTGGTCAAGTCTCTGCTCTGAACGTCCTGATTGGGACTGAACCACTGACATGGCCACCCACCTGCCTCCCAATAAGGCCTGATTTATATCAAAGGATGAAACATTAGGACCATATAACAGCTTAGAACCAAAACCGCCGATGCTCAAATGAATTACATCCACAAATGAGCCTTTCCTAGAAGGCCTGCAGAGTGTCATAAACCTGGATTACGACAAAACAAAAAAGTTTGACTTAAAAATACTGTCAAAAAAGTTTTTTCCATCACTCATCATCAGGGAAATGTGAATCAAAACTACAATGAGATACTACCTCACACTTGTCAGAATGACTATCATCAAAAAGATGATCAGACAAGAGATAACAAGTGTTGGCGAGAACATGGAGAAAGGAGAATATTTGTGCACTGTTGGTGGGAATGTACATTGGTGCAGCCATTATGGAAAACAGTATGGAGGTGCCTCAAAAAATTAAAAATAGAACTATCATATGATATAACAAGTCCACTTCTGGGTATTTATCTAAAGAAAACTAACTCAAAAAGATATATGTATCCCCACATTCACTGCAACTTTATTTACAATAACCTAGATATGGAAAAAATCTAAGGGTCCATAGACAGATGAAGAGATGAAGAAAATGTCATACACACACACACACACACACACAATGACTATTATTCAGCTGTAAAAAAGAATGAAATCATTGCCATTTGCAACAACATGGATAGACCTTAAAGGCATTATGCTAAGTGAAATAAGTCAGATAGCGAAAGACCAGTACTGTATGTGGAACGCTTATATGTGAAATACAAATACTTATATGTGAAATCTAAAAAACGAAAAACCAAGTTCATAGATACAGAGAACAGACTGGTGGCTCCCAGAGGTTGGGGGACTGGGGGTAGGCCAAATCGATGAAAGGAGTCAAAAGGTACAAACTTTCAGTTATAAAATAAATAAATCATAGGGATGCAATGTACAGCATGGTGACTTTGGTTAATAATACTGTATTCCATCTTTGAAAGTTGGTAAGAAAGTGGATCTTTAAAGTTCTCATCATAAGAAAAAATTCTGTAACTAAGGGTAGGGATAAACATTAACTAGATTTATTGTGGTGATCACTTCACAATATATACAATTAATGAATCATTATGTTGTATACCTGAAACTAATGTGATGTTATATGTCAATTATACCTCAATTAACAAAAAAGTTTCTCCTACAAAACACTTTATTTTTCAGCAGTTAGGTTTCCTAGATGATACCTCCTGATTTTACAATTAAAGGGAATATTATGAATTCTACGTTATTTGGTATTTTCCCAAATTACATCAAGAAGACTCAGAAAAGAAAGAGCACAAAACAAAGACAAACAATGCATAATGCCTTTCATTTTGTTTATTGAATCAATCCTACTTGAGAGGCATCCATAAAATTGGGACCAGAAGATACCTACTATGGTTTATATTACTTACATATGTAAGTAATTATATACGTTTGATTTAATAAAATTATAAATCACAGCCCATAAAATTATATTTCTTTCCCATTATACATCTTTCTTCTCAATGTTGATCTGTGAAGATAAAATTTTTTTCTAAGTCTAACCAAAATCCAGCAGAAAAAATTGAATTAAGAAACATAAATTGCAACATATTTTTATGTTTTACCTTTCAAAGCTAAATTTTTTAAATGGGATTCTTTATCTCAGATTTGGCTGAGGTCACAAAAGGCTGAGAACAAAAAACTAGGGGGCTAGTACTCCTATATTCCAAAGGAAATGGGAAAATTAAATTTGTAACTCTTTGTCCCTGACTCATTCGCTGTGATTAAAGTGTCAAAGTTGGGCTGGCTGAGAGTTAACAACTGAAAGGAGTATTTCGGTGAAGGAAGGGGTCCATGTGCCTTCAAATCAAATGACAGTGCCTTCCAGGAGAACCTACTGAAGCTTGGTATATGATCTAGTGGCTGGAAGCACTGTGGCCCAGAAGGACAGATGTGGTTGCAGAGTGGAGAGCTGAGCTGGGAAGTAAATGCATTCTACTTATCACAGCCAAAGGAGAGTTGACCTGCATTGTCTTAGATCCATGCCCAGAGGTCAGCCTGGACCTGCTAGGCCACTCCAGCAGAATGAGGCCCGAGTTGGTCCTCAGGATGTGAAAGTCCACTAGAGATGCAAAGGAATTGCAGATGAGACATTTTTAGGGAGGGGACAATCTACAAAGAATCCCTAATACCCCATAATGGCTTTCAACACCTACCACAGTCAGAGGAAGCCAACAGCCCTTTGCGTCAGTGTCTTTCAAGTGAAACCTTTCCTGATGCTTTCTCTCCCCACCACGACCTTAACCCTGTAAAGTCACAGGTTGCACTAGGATGTGAGAGAGTTCATAGAAAAGCTTCTGTCCCCTCTTTTCCACTGCGACCTCCCACGTGGAGTAGACCTGCAGGTGGTGGGAGAGAAAAGCTTTGACTTTCAAGGAACTGGCATGAAGTTTACAACGACATGACATTTGTCGCATTTACAAGGACGTGCAAAATGTGACAGCTTTTCACTATTCAATGTAGCTGAGGATGTTTTGTTTTCCAATAGTGACCAAATGATGGAACGACTTTACCATTCATCAAAAAAGCAAGGAAGAATTCGCCCCCACAAAGCAGATAGGAAAAAATGGCAAGGGGTAAGAGTAAGGTTTTTGTTTGAGCTCCATGAGCCCGATTACTTCAATACACCCTAAAGTACATTATTAATTGGTTCTTACTTGTAATAAATAAAAGTGTGTTTTCATTCCTATAAGCATTTTGGAATTTCCCAACATTTTACACCAGGAGTCAGATTCAGCAAACACTTTCTTATGCTAGTATTACTGAGCCAAAGAAAAAGGCCATCATTATACAAATTAATGATTTAGTGTGATAGAAGGGTAAACAGAAGCTTAGCTAATGAGTCCGTTAATTGTCCTTCCTGGTAGTAGGCATCAGCATCAGCATCTAGCTTGAACATATCCATTGGACAGGAAATAACAGAGTTCCCCAGGCTGCCTAGAAGTGTAGTCAGAGGTTTTTCTCTGAAGGTCTCCCACCCTGGGCGCACTCCCACAAAGCAGCTGAATGAAGGCTGAGCACTTCCTAAATGTAGAGGGCACAACAGAGCACTCAGATGTGCCTAGTAAGGTAGACAGTATTGCAGGATGATTTTGATATTTATTAAAAGAAATTGATCTGTGTTCAAAGATTTTTGAAGGGAAACCTTCTGAAATAGGCCCTTTTTAATTTCCTTCCTCCCTCCCCCAATTTTTTTTTCAATTTCCAGCTGCTTTCAATCATCCTTCAACAAATATTTACTGAGTATCCATTATGTTCCCAACCCTGTGCAAGCTGCCATAAAGAACAAAGACTAATGTCGGGGGATAATTCTCCATGGGTCTCTTGCACTTTTGCATGTCTTATGGTGAGGTGTTGACAGCTTTGTTGACAGTCCTTTCAAGAATGTTTGTATAGCAAATAGTCTTGGAAGATGGGGAGAGTATCTCCCTCCTAGTCAGAGGGCAGGTTTGTTTCCCAACCAGGATATGATGTCTCTTCCGGGGGCAAAGGTGGGACAGGTTTGCTAGCAGCCCCTTAGGCTGGAGGTTTTCCTAAGCTCAGAGTTCCTTGGCTGTGACACATGCCCTCTGTGTGTGCAGCATCTAGCTGGGGTTCCCTGCGTCACCCTCAGGGAATCAGAGGATGGGGAACTGAGGCAAACACGAGGTCCGTGCTGCCTGCCATGCTGTAATAGAGTTCTCAGTCTCTGATCCAGATTCCCTATCAGCATCCCTGAAACTGTGGTTTGCAAGCATGGTAAAATCGCCAACCATTTATATTCTTGACATTCCATTCCTCACATCTAGGAACTCATGGTCTCTTGGGGGAAGTGAAAACAACAAAAAAATTCTAAAATAGTGCGCCTATGGTGTGATAGAAATATGCTTCAGGTGTTATGTGTCCAATGGAAAATCAAGGAGGAGGGACAGTCAAGAAAGGTTTCTAGGAGGTGATCATACTTCAAACAGAATCCTCAAGTATTCACTGGAGTCAACCAAGTGAAGAAGACGGCAAGCATACACAAAGACCTGACCGCAGAGCAGCCTGGTGTACGCAGGGGACTGAACCGTTCACTGACGCTGCAGCATCAAGTGTGAACTCAGGATTGAACCAGACTACGGCTGCAACGGTAGGGAGAAGCCCTCATATCTCTTCCCAGGAGCCTAATTTTAGTTGTGGTCCTGTGGTCCCCAAAGAAAGGCACACAAGCCAATCCACTGTAGCACTTGAAAAAATAGACTGGAATATATTTATGCATCTATCTAACTTTTATTGAAAAATAATTAATTTTATTAATATTGATTAGATAGACATTGACTCCCTCCCCTGATGATCTGTATTTTTGATCTTGTGGGTTACCCAGATCTTTTATATAGATCTATATAGGGGATTCCCGAGCATGTGAAGCTCCTTTTTGCATGTTGTGACGCTGCAGTCTATGAACCCTGAGTGAAGAATACGTGAAGATGAGACTACACAGTGTGAGGCTGACCCTCACAACATGGACAAATGGCTTAAAAAGATTCCAGTAAAGAAGCCACAGACTGACAATAGCAGTAATAATGCGAACACAAAAAAATGCCCTGAAAATGGGTTGTCACTTCTAGTCCGATTTCTTCGTCAGCCACATTACAAGTGATAATCAATGACAATTTAATCAGATCTGCAGGAATTTGTTTTCTTGTTAATTGAAATATGGATCTATATTCACGACGGATAAAGATGAACTGCACTGTAAGTGTCTGCTGATTCTTGATATATTAGCTAATGTCTGTGTCAAGTCATCACAATTAGCAAGACAGTTAAAAACCGAGCATCCTAAACGTAGAGTCAACAATTACAAGTTTTTCAGTGTTGCTTAATATTATGTGTGCTTCAACCCAGAAAATATTGTTGGAAGGTGCATTAAAAATATTGCTGCATATTTGAAGAGACTTGTATTAGTACAAATTATACAATGTGGGAGGTTTGCTACACAGTTGGATGAAAGTACTGGGGTTTCAACATGTCTCAGCTTATGGTATTTGGACTCCGTTTCAATGATAAAATACACAAAGAGTTACTTCTGATGAAGAACTGAGGCAGTGATTCTCAACCCTAACTACACATTAGAATTAACTGGGTACATTATAAAAAGGCCTATGGTCAGGTCCCTTCCCAGACCATTAAATCAGAATCACTGTAAATACTTCTTGCATTAGGAAGGAAAAAAGGAAGGATGGTTGCAGTGATAGCATCTCACCGTGAAACCCATTCTTGAATCATTCACAAGCAAACCATTGTACAAAGCAGTTAAAGCCAGGATTGTACAAACTGCTACTGGAGGTCATCAGTGTATGGTCAGTTCTGCTGTAACATGACCTATATATTCCTACAAATCACAACACCATATGATGCAAAATTGCAAGAAAAATCACAGGGCTTATTCAGAAAAAAGCCAAAAACTCTCAAAAACCCAACAGTGACAGATTTTTTTAAAAAAGGATGAAAATATAATAAAAACAGAAGCACAGAAGATTTGCATGTGTTAGATGGCTAAGAAATACATAAACATATACTAAATTTGGTGCACTGTCGTTTGAAAAAGGCCTGAGGGTTTGTGGAAATGGGTGATGGGAGGGTTGCAGTTGTGGATTACTGTAGAGTGGCAAAGAAGGTTTATCTGAAATTGGATGGGAAGTTATGACACCAGATGAGAACAAGTATGGCTCATAACACATGTAACATGGAACATAAAGTGGTAAACTGAGGCAGCTGGTATATAGCAGAGGGGTGTGTGTTTGTGTGTGTGTGTCTTGATTCAGGTATTTTCTGCATTCACCTAGGTTCACATACAGTTGGTTTCTTCATGGAGGAAACCATACATAAGCAAACACAAAATTTGTGTTATGCACAAAGTATTCCTTAATATATGAACTGCATTGGAACAAACTCACATTTCCAAGTAAGCTTTATAGCAGAACTGACTGCGTTTTAGATTACAGAAACCATACACTGAAATACAGCATAATCTTTCAATAATTTGCAATGAGATGGAGAGTGACCAAGAAAATATTTTCCAGACATCAAAGTTTGCTGGTTATCTCACTGTAAAGAAAATAAAAGAATTCTAACTTTAAATTGTGTTACTCACACACACAAAAAGTAATCTAAATTTGCCAACCTCTCTTGGTATAACAAATGCCTTCTGTGATACGGTACCAAGCAGAAATTTAATAAAAATACACACACACAAAGTCTCCTTTCATCGTAAAGGTGGCATTTGAACCATGACACGAAATTGCAGTTTTTCAAAACAGACCTGGGCTCTGGAGGGAGCATTTTGAAAATGAATAATTGGAAATGATTCCATTGTTAGGTAATTTTTTTTTTTTGCTTAAAATGATGTGTGTCATATATAAAAACGCTCATATCTACACACATTAAATTGGAAACTGAATTTCCCAATCCATCTAAAAATCTTCCACTTGAGAAATATCTGTCCGTGGGTTTTGAAGCCAATTGTTAAAAGTATAAAAAGCATCCTCCCAATTAGTCTGCATTGAGAGTCATCAGGGAAGAGTGAGGTTTACTGGCCAAATTTAATAATAAAAAAAAAAGACTTTGCATTATTGAAGGATGGGGTTGAACAATGAGTATCCATATTTAATAAGTTCAACTAATGTCCTACTTATGCCTTTTGAAAATATGTATCTTTGTGAGACATCTTTCTCAGATTGGACAGTCAATAAAACCAAGCATAGAACTAAGCTAACCTTGAAGACAGACCTTCAGAGCATTCCATTACAACAGTGCTAGGTTAAGATTTTCAAGAAATTTGAAAAAAAAATTAAAAGCATCTTAATCATAATCACACTGCTCCCTGTTTTGCTCAGTACTGACAATAAAAAAGATTTTGTATCATTAATAAACAGAATGGAATATGAAATTAATTAAAAAAATTTTTTTGCCTTCATCTCTTTTTCTCTATGTCTAATATACTAATACATGTAGGTGGTTAATAGATAAGAATGCACACAAATTTGTAGAAATCCGTTTTCAATTTTTTTTACTGCTAGACATCATGATCAAAAAAGCGAGAGACCACGGGGAGGTGAAGCAGTTGAGACTGCATTCAAGGGGCTCCTGTGTGGCTCAGTCAGTTAAGCGTCCAACTTGATTTTGGCTCAGATCATGAGACCTGATGAGATCGAGACCCATATCAGGCTCTGCACTGGGTGTGGAGGCTGCTTAAGAGTCTCTCTCTCTCCCTCTCCCCCTCCCCTGCTCACACGCATGCTCTCTCTCTCTCTTAAAGAAAAAAAAAAAAAAGACTGCATTCAACCCCATGTTATCAAAAATCCTACTTTAGAGGTTTAATCTTCTCACAAAAAGGAGACCAGGTGCAGGCAGTCCTAGGCTGAGACTCATGAAAGGTCCAAATCCCTGTCTTTTCACAAAGCCTTATTTAATGTAGGGATTTGCCCTCGTGAACATGGGCTGTCTGCTGCACTCAAACACCGTGTCCACCTTACAGGCAGGAAGAAGAGGGCAAGGTGAAGGAAAAAAAGACAGAATACACACAGGGCTAGGCAGCCAAGGGGAAAAAAAAACAGGAGGTCAACTAACCTCTTTCTGTACTGTATCTCTATCAAGGCTGACAACAGAGCCAGAGGCTGAAACTTAGGCTCAACAAGGGTTACTGTAGAGAAGCGAGCAGAAAGCAAGACTGCTAGGGGCTGCACGTGGGCAGTGAGGGGCCCAGGAAAGCCGTGTCCTCGAGTGGGGCCAGGGCATGGGGTCCTCACTGGCAACAGCCTGCAGCTGGCTCTACATCTGAAAGTGCAGGATCTGAAGACATCAAGTCATCACTTCTCTGGAAAGAGTCATCAGCTCTTAGAGATATTAACTACACCGGAAGGAAAAGTCAAACGAACCTCTCTCCGTCCTGCTCCCTCTCACACTTTTTAACTTATTTCTGCAAACAACAGCACATCCAAGCATCTATGGATTTAACAAAGCAAACTGGTACCAACTTCAAAA